>NW_017728994.1:4101156-4102669 GCF_001723915.1 Gavialis gangeticus | reverse complement strand
ACTGAGCTGAGTCATGTTGTATATTAGTCAGGATTGGCAAGATACTAAAAAAGTTTTAGCAGCACCAATATAAAACTCAGCAGTTGTACAGTTTACCTACAGCTTGAGGAGTTCAAAAAGGAGTATCCAGGGTTGGTTTGTTGTTGTTCATTTTTGTAGTATTGAAATACCTTGAGTCCAGCTGAGATGGGATTCCCAGGATGAAAAGTGTTGTATATATTCACAGAGTCATATGCAAAGGAACTTATAAGCTAAATAGACAAAACATTTTAAAGGAAGGAAACAATATTAATTTTCATTCTGCATATGAGGACCTGAGGCATAAGAATTGAAGCTATGATTCCTGAACACCAACTCATTACCTTGTGTATAAGACCATCCTTCCTCTTCAGTTTTAGAGCTTTCCAAGAGCTTGAGAGCCCCCCTGAGGTGATACAGAGTTAGGGTGCACAGCTAAAAATGAGTAAAAATGAAGCTGTGTTTCCATGTATAGAATTTGGCTTCACTTAAGGCCACAAACAGACATTTAGTTTCTATTGGAAGAGTTACCGCTCTCCCAGTAGAAACCATGAGTGTACAGGAAATTGGGATTTTTCTCCCAGAACAAAAATGGCTGCTCCAGGAGAAAAATAACCCAAGAACAATTAAGTTTAAATCACTCCAAGGAGAGTTTCTCCTAGAAGACCAAACTGCTGTACACTTGCTTTCTGAGAGAAGTCTCAGAACAGTGCTCCACCTTCCCAGTGTGCTCTGCTCCTAGCCCCACCCCAATACGGTCAGAGAAATAGTGTATTACTTGGGCTAGATTCCACTGTGCCAGCCAAGGAGGGAGCCCCTTCATAATGCCCTCACTTTGCTTCAAGGAGACAGTGTGCAAGGCAGTCTCAAGTCAGCCAGTCAGGGCCAAAGTCTACACCACCACCGACATCTCTAATGTTCTTGGCAGCATACTTGGTGCCTCCTGCAGGTCTTGCAGATCTGTGTAAATCTCTGACATTATATCAAGTAGTTTTTCAGTATTCACTATATTATAAAATGCATGCCAATTTCAGAAAGTTACAGCACTTAAAGTGGTACATATTGAAAGAACATAAAAATCATAAAAATAAGCCACTAGAAATATATGAAAAATATGGAGAATATGCTATTTGCTCATGTCATGTAATAATGTGCCATTTTGTTCTCTGCCCATACCAATGGTACATATCATTGGCCAATACCATTTTATATGCAGTTGATTGCATGTTTTCCTCATGTGAACAATTTTGCATACCTCTGATAGGTTTTAAATACTTTTGATCTCTGTCTGAGCTACTTTTCATTAAGTTTTGTGTGTGATGTTTACTTTGTATGATGTGCCAAGTTTAAAAAGCTTGAAAAAAACCCAGGAATCTGTTAATTCATTAAATAAATTAATTTCATGCTTAAGTGACAAGTATTAAATTAGAAGCAGTGAGCTGCTGGGAAGAAATGGCCTCCACCTCTCTCCTCTGGGGAGGAGGCTCTTCTCAGC
>NW_017728994.1:4088507-4098277 GCF_001723915.1 Gavialis gangeticus | reverse complement strand
AGGTCCCTTCCAGCCCTAATGTCTATGAAATCTGTGAAATACAGTCTTTTCCTCAACATAAAATGATCAGCAAAAGTTTCATCCTAAGTCATGGCAGCTAATGCTAAGTCTTACTAAAAGAAAGCTAGGTAAGAATTACAGTTGTGCAAATGTATTTCAGATGAGCCACTTAAATTACATTTGGTAATCAAAGGATGTAATGGTATGATTGTGGAAATACTATACATACAAGAACACATTCACTGACTTTCAGGTTAGATAGTCTGTTTGAACACTTAGGCTCCTGGCACATGTTACACTTAAGACATGATTAACCACTTATTCACATATTAAGTAGTTACCCAGCCATCTGTTAATGTATGTAATGGAATGATAAAAAAAATAAGCCACAAAGTTATTACACAAAATAAGTGTAATAACTTTGTGGCCGGTTTCTATCATGCAATTAATTGAATGTGAGGCCAGGCTGGGGCTCCCAGCCACAGGAGTGCATGGTGTACCTCATGGCTGGGAGCTGAGATCAGTTGACAGAACTCCCAAATGCTGGAGAGCATTTTATGTTGTTGTGGCTGGGTGCTTGCTACTTGCCAGTTTGTGGCAGAGCCCAGGATCAGGATCCCAGGCTCCTCCTGCATCAGTAGTAAGGCATGATGGGATCAGATGTTTGATCCCACAGCTACACATGTTTGGCATGGCAGGAAGTGTGATTGTGGGAATTCTGTAGCAGATACCATCTCACCTTTAATTGCACATCTACTGGGACCTTAATAGTACCTCCAATAAAGACTTAGGTGCTTAAAAAGGTAGATACAGCAATATTTCATTGGGTCAAAAAGAGAGTACAAGAGGAAGCAGGAATCTGTAACTTAGCGTGGTGGTTCTTCTTATATTTGCTTTTTGTATTTGCTTTTTAGCCCTTTTTCTGTGATTGCCAATGTTTGAGCCTTTGCGGTATATTCCAACTCTTGCCTGCTATGTCTCAATTATTCTTCGATGTTATTAGTTGGAAGGTGTTGCTGAAAGCTGCATTCTCCTTGTTTCATTGCTTCTGTCACTCTCTTGTTCTCAATCCTTCCAGCATTAGTCCATGTCTCTTTACACTTAGTGATAGGGCACTCATCAGGAAAGGAGAGAGTCCTAGGTTTTAGTTCTTCCAGGACTATTTAGAGATTTTCTTTCAAGCTTGTTTCCTGTAAAATGTATAAAGAAAGGATTGGCCTCCTCTAATTGCCGACTACTAGAGCAGCCTTTAGATCCAGACTGTGGAGCAGGAGCTTGGTGGCATTTGGTAGCAGCTGGCATCAGAACTAGGCAGCTAGGCACTTCACCCATGCCATACTGAAGTTGGGCAGGGGAGAAAGGCTGCACCCATATCTTAGGATTGGCCTGCCTTGGACCCAAGATAAGCTATTTCAACCTGCTGTCAGGAAACGTTGCTGACCCCTGCCCTATACAACAGATGTACTTTTGCCTTTACTCATGAGGCTTACTTTTTTTGCTGCAACATGAGAGGTGAGGAATAACCTTGCCAGAATCACTTATAGCCTGGTTATTAGGATAGCATCCTAGGCAGAGTAGACTTTAATTTTGTCAGGCAGAATCAGGAATTAAAATAAATTTCCCCATTTTACCCAAATAGTCTATAACCAAAGGCTACCATGATGGTGCTTTAAAAGAAAGTATCTGCTAATGTACCATATTTACTTGAATACAAGACATGCTCCCGCCATCATTGTCCCCACTTCCTCCCCTCCCCAGTTGGCATAGGTAAAATAGCCCTTTGTCTTATAGTTGCCTGCAAAGAACTATCACTAAATACATTGTCTACTATTAAACTGCTGCCAAAAGCAGCACATGGTGAGCAATGGAAACCAGCTATGAAGCTGATCAAATGCAACCAACTTTGTGCGTGACTATAAAACACATGGGCCATATTGGCCAAACATACTGACAGGAACCTACCAGAATGATAGGTTAGTGTAGCCCATTTGAATAAGACACATGGTAGTGCCCGTTAAGCACAGTCCTCCTCACCACCGATTCTTTTTCAAGTCATGGTGAGCCACAACATTGTATACAGTTCAGCCAGTGGTTGAGAATACATGTTCACTGGGCCCAGATCCAAATGTTAGGAAGTTGTTATGAGTTGTGATTACTTATTATTCTTAAGGTTTCATTGTTCATAGAAGGAACTGCAAAGAAAGGTCCTGAATTTGAAAGCTTCTATTTAACCAAAAAATAGATTCTTGACAGACCAGCAGAACAAGTTCCTTCATAAACTCCAGTGCCTGGCTTCATCCCTAACCCAGAGAAACCTCTGGGACTGAAATTATCTTTTTTCCCCATGTCTAAGCACTTTTTCAAATGGGGAATTCCAAATAAGATGGAGGGGTTGTTTTTTTTTTTTAATGCTGTGGTCATCTGTCACTGGTCACTTGGCTGACACCACCAACTTAGATCAAGTGAGTCATTGAAAAAAATCTATCATATGAGAATAGTTTAGATTACTTCTTAACTAAGATAAGAGAAACTTTTTTTCCCCCAATGCCTCAAACTCTTATTATCCTTAATAGAAAGGTGGATAATTAGTTTTAAAAAAATAAATGCAAAAGCAAAACAAAACCCCAAAGTAAAAGCCATGAAATCTTACCTCCAAAGTTTATTTTATAGTCTTCATTCTATATTTTATTTATGGCAAGTACATGCAACTTGTATTGAAATGAAATAGAAAATAGAGTGTGGGATGAAAATAAAACAGAGCATCCACTCTTCATTCAAAAGAGAGAGGGGTAGGACTGAAGAAGAGTGCAACCCCTGCACTGTTATAATCATACCATTAAACCTGACAATAAACTTCTTGAAATACTGGACAATAGGGGCTCAGTTCTGTTCCACCTGTTATGCATGTAAGTGGACCTTTAAGTGCACTTAAGTGGGTACATAAGTGCAGTTCTGTTCCCCCACTCTCTAAAAAAAAAATGTTTATACAAAGTTAATTAAATCCTCCTCTCCTAACCACTCTTTTGTCACTCAGTCTGCAGGGTAAGATGATGCTATGTTACATTTCAATACATTTCAGGGCCTTGAATGTGGTGGGATAGAATTGAACACAGGCACCTTAATTAATGTGTAGAATCTGGCCTCAGGCAATTGCAGTGTTTGTTCATATGGAGGCTGAGTATTTGCTAACTTCTATTAATTAGAAGTAAAGATAAATAAATAAATAAACAAACAAACAAACAAACAAACAAACAACTGTTTTTGCCTTGTGCCTGTTATAACATTTTAGTTATGTCCTGTAGTTCCTTTGAGGTGCACTAAGGTGCCCAAGGATATAGTTTAATCATTGAAATTCATATTTGTAATATTTAGACATCACTGGGCATGCTTACACATGCATATTAATGAGCTGCAACAAAGTCCAGTGCAGTTTGCACCGGAGCCTATTGCTCCCTGGCACAGCATTATACATGCACCCAGGAATATTGAGCCAGGGTGGCACAGCCCCAGCTGGTAGGAGGCCCAGGGGTCAGCTTGCATGCCATTGCTGTTCTGACCTGGGTCAACATACGGTGGAGGGGCTAGCTGGGGCACAAGGGTGCTTCAGGTGCAGGGCTAGCCAGCAGGCACCCCTGCACTGAAGCACCATTATGCCCCACAAGCATCTACGCATGTGTTGCAGTCGAGTAAATAACTCCACTGCAGGATAGTACTTGTATCTGTCAGTTAATTAGTTTGATCTGGCCCAATAGCTCAGTGTGTGTAGACTGGTGATGCTTTACTGTGGAGCTAATTAGGCAACTCCATGGTAAACATCTCATGTAGATGTGTCCAGTGAAACTTAATTTACCCTTCCTCTCTTTGACTTAATTAGGATGTGAAAAGACATTCATTTGAAGTGCTATGAATTTTCAGGGAATTTGCAGTGTTATGAAGCCAGAAATGTGTGCACAGCGATTCATGTGCCCTCTGTGTAGCATCACTGAGCATGGTGACAGTGTACTCTGGCACATTTCTGCAGTACTCCAGAGCCAGGTACTGGTATGAGAGATCCCAGCATGGTTTGTAGATGGCCCCCCCATCTCCAGAGGTTCCCAAGGACAGCCAAGTGCAAAGGAAAACTCCAATTAGCTGGCTATTTGGGAACTAAGATCACCAAAGACTCTTCCCTTCTCTCACAAATGGGTGTGCAAAGCTCCAGCACACCCATTCACAGATTCCACTGCCCAAAAGGCTTGCCAGTCTTACTTTCAATCTACAATGGATCCTTGCTATCTGCATGTCCTGTGGCTGCAGATTCAGATGATTCTAGTTTGACTTGGTTTTTGAAAGTTATGAGGACACCATAGAAAATAACCTTAGTCATTAATTGATTCACTTTCTAAGAAATGAAAGGTCAAACAAAGTAAGTCTATAGCTAACATTTGTTGTTGTCATTGTCATTTCCAAAAGACAAGTTTTAACAAGATAAGGGAATGAGTTAGTGAGGTCATATGGGAAAAAAAGAAGTTTAGGGAAATGAATGCACCTGAATGCATACGACCTGGAAGTCTGGTGTGACAGGTCTAGTATATGTCATTCTCCTATTGACACAGAGCTCATCACCTTTACCACGTGCTGTAAAGCTGGCAAGTCAGTCAGCAATACAGAAGTCCTCGACTTCAGGAAAGCTGACTTTCATAAGCTCAGGAAGCTTGTCAGTGAGGCCTTAAGGGACCATGACCTAAAGGGGAGGGGAGTTCAGGAAGAGTGGTCACTCCTCAAGGGAGCGATCCTAAATGCACAAACAAAGTCTAGTCCATCTCAGAGGAAAGGCAGAAAAAAGGCACAGCAGCCCCCTTGGCTCTGCAGGGAACTAGTGGACCTCCTGCATCTGAAAAGAAAGGCCTACAAAGGATGGAGGATGGGATCCACCTCCAAGGAGGAATATTCTACACTAGTCCAAACTTTCAGAGAGCGAATCAGGAAAGCCAAGGCTGCGACTGAACTCCAGCTGGCTACAAGTATCGAGGACAATAAAAAGTCCTTTTTTAGATATGTGAGGAGCCAGAGGAAAAGCAAGGGCAACGTTGGACCCCTGCTAAACCAGATGGGACAACTGACAAACGACACCCAGGAAAAAGCCAACTTGCTAAATGGGTACTTTGCATCAGTTTTGCACCAGTCCCAAAGTGATGCCCCTGCACATTATGGGATGGGAAGGCCTGGGTGAGAGATTCCTTACTCTTCATCAATGCTGACTGTGTGAAGGAACACCTTGAGAGCCTGGATACCTTGAAATCAGCCAGCCCTGACAGCTTACACCCCAGGGTACTCAAGGAGCCAGCAAGCATCATAGCTCAGCCCCCAGCACAGATCTTCAAGAACTTTTGGTGATTTGGTGAAGTGCCTGATGACTGGAAGAAGGCCAATGTGGTGCCTATCTTCAAGAAAGGGAGGAAAGTGGATCCAGCAAACTACAGGCCCATCAGCCTGACCTTTATCCAAGGAAAGCTGTTAGAAAAGATTATCAAAGAGACCATTCTCAACAGACTGGTTGATGGCAAAATCCTGAGGGATAGCGAGCACGGGTTTGTTGTGGGTAGGTCTTGCTTGACCAATCTTATTTCCTTTTATGACCAGGTGACCTATCACCTGGACAATGGGGAAGAGATTGATGTCATATATCTTGACTTCAAAAAAGCCTTCGATTTGGTATCCCATGATCACCTTTCAGCAAAACTGGCCAACTGCAGCCTTGGCTTCACCATGATCCGCTGGCTGAGGAATTGGCTCTGTGGTTGGACCCAGAGGGTGGTGGTTGATGGAAGTCAATCGTCATGGTGCTCTGTGACCAGTGGGATCCCTCAAGGCTCTATCCTTGGGCCTATATTGTTCAACATCTTCATTAATGATGTGGACATTGGTGTCAGAAGTGGACTGGCCAAGTTTGCAAATGATGCCGAACTTTGGGATAAAGCATCCAGACCTGAGGACTGGAGGGTGATACAGGCTTACCTAGACAGTCTCAGGAAATGGACAGATGAGAACCTGATGGTGTTTAACGCTGAAAAATGCAAGGTTCTCCACCTTGGGAAGAAAAACCCTCAGCATGCTTATAGGGTTGGCAGTGCTACACTGGCTAGCACTATGGATGAAAGGGACTTGGGTGTCATAATTGACCACAAGACAAACACGAGCCTTCAATGTGATGCTGCGGCTAGCAACGTGAGCAAAATGCTGGCTTGCATCCATAGATGTTTCTCAAGCAAATCCCAGGACGTCATTCTCCCAGTGTACTCAGCCTTTTTGAGGTTGTAGCTGTAGTACTGCACCCAGTTTTGGGCTCCACAATTCAAAAAGAATGTGGATAAGCTTGAGGGTGTGGGGGGGGGTCACATGCATGATCAGAGGTCTGGAAAACAGATCTTACGATGAGAGGCTGAAATCTATGGGGCTCTTTAGCCTGGAAAAGTGCAGACTCAGGTGTGATCTGGTGGCCACCTATAAAAGTTTATCAGGAGTGCTCACCAGGATCTGGGGGAATGCCTGTTCACCAGAGTGCCCCAAGGGAGGACAAGATCAAACAGTTACAAACTCCTCCATGACTGTTTCAGGGTGGACATAAGGAAGAACTTTATTGTCCGAGCCCCCAAGGTTTGGAATAGACTGCTGTTGGAGGTGGTTCAAGCACCCACTCAAGAGACATTTGGATGGTTATCTTGCTGGGATCCCATGTTCCCTGCTGACTTCCTGCCCCTGGGGTATGGGGCTGAACTCAATGATCTTTCAAGGTCGCTTCCAGCCCTAATGTCTATAAATGTATTGACACAGAGTCAAAACTTGCCACTGCTTCTTCAGAGAGTCTGTTCAGCTTCTGCATGGGATCATGCACAGCACCATGTATGGCCATGTAGACACAACTGAGGCTCTGGCCATATAGCATTTAGGGTTAGGGATAGACATTCTAAATGAATCAATTCAGGCTCAGGCAATCTTTGCAGGTTAGTCTAATCTGGCTAGGCTGAACTTGTTTCTAACTGCACACACATCCCAGACATGCAGGCACATACCTGCAGTGGCTCAGGCTAGAAGCTGGGGGGTGCTGGAGCAGCCCTCCCATCCCTTCCACAGCAGTGAGATGAGGGGAAATGGGGGGGGGCAGGCCCCGGCAGGATGTTTTGATTAGCCCAGCAGGGAATTGATAACAGTGTTTATCACCCCATTAAGGAAAAACAGAGGCAAATAACCAGCTACCTGTTGATTCTGCCTGTTGATTCAGCATGGACTGTAGCCAGCATGTGGTCTGCTAGCTAATACACAGACATTTCCTCAGCAAGGCAGAGGGGAGGACTGGAATTTCTGCTTAGCAGGGAGTGGTGACGGGAGAGGGAGAGCAGCCCGCAGTCTATGCTGGAGCTGCAGCCAGGGAGCAGAGCAGAGGGGCCAGCCCTGCTGTGAAGCAGAGAGCCCTGCTGTGAAGCAGAGAGCATGATGGGGGTGTCTGATTTATCTTAAGCCAAAAAGGGCTCTGGGACAGACATTGCATAAACCAGTTTGACCCAAATTAGTTAAGTCTGATACTACATTCAACCAGGTTTATCTCAAACCAGTTTCAGCCATTTTCAGACTGGTTTATGTGCATTGAACATATGTTGTTCAAGGTTTAAACCAGTTCCTTATCACTTAAACTGGTTTATGTGTAATGTCTGTCCCTAGCCCAGTTCCCCAACTAGCTTGGCCCAGGCAAGTCCACAGTAGGAGAGCCAGTGTAGAAGTCATCTCTGACTATGCAGTAGTGCTGGCACTGTGATTTATGTCCTCATCAATCCACAGGAGGTCTGTGGTAAGGGGAGTGTAACAGGGGGGCCTTCCTGGGGCCAGTCAGAAATTGGCCCACCCACATGCTCCTGGGCTAATTAGGCAGGAAGCTGCCCTTTGGCAGCTCTGTTCTCCTGGGCCTATGTATGCAGCTTCAACCACTCCTGTACTACATCCCAAGCCTCAAAGATGATACACATACCTGGTGTTCCCTCACACCATAGCTGGTGCTCCTGGGTCTCACAGAGACTCTCACTCCATCCATGGAGCAGCAGGTCATTGCACTCACCCTTTTGGTCTTTCTTTTGACCCATACTTGGCCTTCTTGCTGTAGAGGACTTACCAGGGTGAGGATTTGCCCCTAGCTTCCTGGCTGACCACCTCCATTTGGCCTCAGGTCCAACTATAGCCTCAGGCATCCAAAAACATACCTTGGCCTCCCCCCCACACATGGGGTTCAGACTATACCCACTCTAGGGCCTTGACACTGGAACCCAACCTGGGGTCTTCCCAGCATCTTCACAATTAGATGCTGATGGGGCTGGCTCTTGTGCTGCCCTTTAGACTTACTCTCAGTTTGGCCCTACTCAATGCACTCCTGGGACTGCCCTTCAGGCCTGCTCCCTGTTCAGTCCTACTCAGCCCCCCTCACATAGTCCTTCAGGCCTACTCCCATTCAACCTTACTCCATGCAGGGTCACCTACATCCCTGCCCTCTCAGGGCCTTCACAACTGCTCTCTCTCTCTTCAGGGCCAAACAACTATCCCTGACTAGGGGCCTCCAGGGTCTTTTTCCACTGTGGGCTCAGGTGGCTGTAGTCATACCTGGCCCCACTCCTCTCCTGGGGTCTTCCACACCCTAGGGCTCAGGTGGCTGTAGCTGTGTCTGGCCCTTGTACTCACATAATTGGGGGTGCTAGGGGTTAAGGTGCCCTGACCCACCTTTCACTGGGGTGGTAACTGGCCTGGCATTTCCTGGGAGCTCCCACACCATCAGGAGCCCCACCAGGCCACCCATTCCCAGCAGAGTGCATTTTTAGGTCATGCCCGGTACTAAGAGCCTCCTGCTCTTACCTTCTAGATGTTCTTGCTGCACCTTAGCCAGGAAATGTTTCTGCCTGGGCTGACAGCTGCAAACTGCAGCCTCTTTATACCTGATTCCCCAAAATGGCTGCCACCATCAGGCACCTGGTAGCTGTCTGACTCTGCCCTTAAAGTGTCAGGAACCCAAAAGTGCACTGCCACAGGGAGAAATGTAATTCTGCTTCCGCTTCAGGAATTCTAATTCTCCCCTTCAACACAGTCATGGTATTTAAAAATTACAGCAGCCAATCTCTGCACCGAGCGCGTGTGGAACTCCTGGTGCTGCTTCCATCTCAGAAGAGGCACTGAAGAACTTCCTGTTCTCCCTGGCCATTGCATTTTCAACCTGTAAAAGCTGATCCCTAACTTTTGGAGGACCCAGACACAAGCTCCAGTCTCCATGAGTTCTTGATTGGTGACCTTGGTTTCTATAGTGCCTTGGGTTCTGTAAAGGCAAGATTTAACCTTATGGATTAACTGGTTCAGAAAGGCAGAAACTTTAGATGAGAGCCTACTTCACCAGATGCTATGAATGGACTTGTAGAAAACAGGGATTCTAAATAGTAGGGGTGCACCAATAGATATTTTTTGGGATGATACTGATAGCAGATTTTTAGGGCTGATACCGATTCAATTTCTAATGTAGCTGCATGCAGCTGGTAAGTCCATTGTGGTGGAAGGGGAGGGGGGAGGGAAGGGGTGTGCAGGGGCAGATCTGTACCCCCTGTGGTGAGAGAAGGGGCAGGGGCAGGCAGTGCCCAGCCAGAGTGGGGTGGGGCAGGGTGCAGGATGGAGCCATGGTTCCTGGGGGGTCAGCTCCTGCTGCTGCTTGAACCCCAGGAGGGCATGGGAAGGGGGTGTGTGCCCCCAGATCTGCCTGGGGTGTG
>NW_017728994.1:4084064-4088354 GCF_001723915.1 Gavialis gangeticus | reverse complement strand
GGGGCTGTGCTGGGCTCTTTTTGGTAGGGGCTGGGCTTGGAGTGGGGGCTAGGTAGGGGGCTGCAGCCATCTCATATTTTGCTGTAGTCTTGATCCCAGCACCACCACCGCTGCATGCCTGGCACAGTCCCGAAACTTCCTGGTGTGTGGGTGAAGGCAGGGTGTTGATCAATGGCTGCACCAGGTGCTCAGCAGTAGTGATGCTGGGAACTGCAGCTATGGTGAAATTTGGGGTGGCTGCTACCTCTTCTGTAGCCCCTATCCTGAGCGCAGCCCCCACCAAGATGAGCCAGGCACAGTCCCAGCTCCAGCCCACAGCTGCAGCCCACTTATCCACCCCACGCAGATCTGGGGCCACACACCCTCCGCCCATGATCTCCTGGGGTGCAAGCAGCAGCAGGAGCCACCCTCCATTAGGAGCCATGGCTCTGTCCCATGCCCTGTCCAACCCCGGCTGGGCGGTCCCTGCACCTGCCCTCTCCCTGCTTCATTTTGGGGAGTCATTGATCTGCCCCCCCATGCCCCTTCCTTTTTCCATCCCCTACCACCACAGTGGACTTACCAGCTGCATCCAGCTCTGCTTCTCACTGCCTGAGTGCTGTGCTGTGGATGTGTGCACACACAAGCATTTATTGGCCAAATTATTGGCTGTATTGGGCCGATTTCTGATAATGCCAATTTTTTTTATATCGGTACTGATCTGATATTGGACCAATGTATCAGTGCACCTCTACTAAATAGAGGGGAATTTAAATACAAAGGATGGGGGAAGAGATACTTCTAAGAAAGGCAAATTTGCATAGGCTAAGTCATTAGAGTTGAAAAAGGTAATTAACCCATTAAAGGACATAGGGGTTATAAAAGCTAGTTGATGTAATTGCCTAAGAATCCATGGTCTCTCATGTGATCATACTTAGCACAATCCATTCTGGATGATTTCTTGTTTTGCAATACTGCTTTCAAGCCATTTTTTAAAAGCTTTTTGTTGAGAACAGCTGCTCTAAGGTCAATGATGGAATGTTCAAAGAGGTTAAAGTTTTCTATTATAGGTTCATGTGTGTTTCTGGAATTGATGTTAGATCATTGTCCATTCATTCTTTCACTTAAGGATCTGTGTTGCTCAGTCCAGTGATGATGCAGTTTGTATTGATGAGAGTGCACTTGGGTCTGTAGCATAGCAACTTTGCCTCACAAAGTTCCCAGTTCAAAACTGGGTAGAAACAATCCCCTGTGTGCTTCCTCTAGTCTGACTTCTGGATAACACCAGAGATGCTGATGTGACAAACAGATATTTTTGGCATGGCAAAATGGCCTGAGAAATGGATTCCTTCCCTGTTTCTGTGATCCTGAACTTACTGTACCAGAAAAGCCTCCCTAGAACTTTGTGTGGGAGTTTGGGAGAGCAGGGAAGAGTAGAGAATGGCTGCCTGGGATGCTGTAGGACTGAGCCAGGACTAGTGGCACTCTCCATAACCAGAGTGATGCTACATGTGGTGATGGAAATCTTTGTGCTACTGAGAAATTGCTGTTGAAAGGAACTAACATTTCTTTGTGGAACTATGTATTTTACCCAATAAAAACTACTTAAATGTCTGTACATTCACTTTTTGCAGTGATAAAACTATGTATTTCTCAGTATTAATGTAACTCTTGTCCATGGCCATAAATAGCCCCCTCCAATAGATTCTCCTTCCCATTGGCTGGTGCAGTGATAGCACTCCTTCTAATTCTATTCACTGTAATCACTACCCAGCTGTCTTCCAATTCTGTTTTCTACAATAGTTGTATGTAGTTTGTGAAACAGATCCTGCATACATATATATTTTTAAAGGTACTTAGAGCTCTTTCTGTTCCAGAGTTCTGTACAACTGGATATTTGTTATTTTGTGCATACTTTTATGGCCCATACCACCTTGATAATTTATTTGCCTTGTGTATTCACGAATCTGGTAAGACAGGGTGTAAAGTGATTCCTTGTCAGAGCTAATAACTGACAGAAAGAATATAGTGTGCTAAGAAGTCTTTGTTGGTTTTAGAGACTACTGGACTTATGGGACCATCCCTCATAGAAAAATGGTCCTTAGAACTTATGTAATACAGTAGGCATGTTGTGACAGCAAAAGGGAGGGAACTTATTTTGGAAACTGATTGCTTTGCTACATGATTTCCTTTTATACATGAATGCAGTTCACTGTGGAAGCTATAATATAATTTAGATTGCCCAATGGAAAAACTTTAAACCGAACTTTGTTTCTTAGTAATAATTTTTATGATCTGATTTAAAAGAGATTCCCGATATCTTGGAAAATAGTATTTCTATAAAAGCAAGATGTTATTCATGTTCCTTTTGAAACTCAGACTCTCCTGATATTGAATACACATAGTTACCTTTATAAAATCTCAAAACTGTGGGTTGAAAGGGGACCCAGCTGAACTTGAAAACACTACATAGGTTACTACATGTCACTTACGGGGTTATGTAACCCACTTAAAATGGATTTGATTTAGTAGTGGGTGTAACAGTTCAGATGGTGAAAATTATTACATTTGATAATGTAACAGGAAAATAAAATAGTTCTTTATGGAAAGATTTCAGGTACATCTTATGGGCTCCAAAATTATCTTTGAAATGAAACAGGTACATTGTGATGAAATGGCTGAGATATTGTGTAATATTATTTTGTATATATGTTAAGAATGAACCTCTGCAAAATTTACACAAATGCCACTGCTGTATGACCCTATCTCAGATTTCAAGGAAAGAAAAGGGAGGTCTACCTTAATAGCTAATAAAGTCTTTTTTTACACTTATTCTTTTCCTCCCAGGACAAAGGTATAAATAGCATATGAAGAAATGCAAGAGAGAGATTCATCTCCTGAAAAACACTAAAGGTAGTCACAAATGAACTTTGGACTATAAACTCTCAAGGAGATAACTAGTTCAACTGAATGGAGAATCAGACTAGTTAATACATCAGTGTGTCTTTTTTAAAATGGATCAGAAATAGATCTAAGTGGAGCTTAAGCAAGGTTTTAGACTGAGTTTCAATTTCATGTCATTTTTGTATTTATTCATTGAAATTCATGTATTCAGTTTCAGTCATAATGTAATCTTATGACTGTAGTGCTGGGTTGATTCCAAAAGCTAAAAAACGTATGATTTAGGAATTTCCATTCTAATATGACTAAATCTTTCAGTAATTTCTTTTTTCCTCAAGTCAAAGGCACAAGATGGTGGCAGTAATAGAAAAATAACTGATCTTGCAACTGCAGTTTCCCAAGCACATCTAACAATATTTTCTGCACTGTCAAACCAAACTGTAGTCCTGATATGAACTTGGATTAAAAGTTTCACCTAAAAACTCTGTACCCAAATAATGCCTCTTTGGGTTTAAGTAGTCACTAGATTCCCATATAGATTCTCTATTGTTTCTGTCCTAGAAAGTCGCCTTTCAGGAGAGCTAATTAATATAGGCGTGTTCACACAATATTGCAATAGCATAATTAGACATGATTCTCAGGAAAGCCAGTGAATATAGCTGAGCTTATTGATTAGCCCCTCACAGTTAAGTTAAAGCAGCTATGCTAACAGTAGCTGAAAGTGTGTTTAAACTGGAAGTGGGCCACTTTAAAACAGTGAAGCTGTTTAAAGATATAGAGGGAGGGTAGGTAGGAGCAGTGGCAATGCGTAGGGGGTGCACAGGGGTATATGTGCACCCCCTGAGAGCACTGGTGCACCCCCTAACAGGGCACACTCCCCACTTAGGCAATGGGCAGGGGGAGCAGGTGAGAGCACTGGTGCCCCCTGTGAGTGCCATCTAGGGAGTAGGAGCACCGGATGAAGCACCACAGCCACTTACAGGAGCACCGCAGCTGGTTCCCAGTTGCTGCAATCAGCAAGATTGGCTGTGGGGGGACCCCGCAACTCTCAGTCAGCAAGATTGGCTGTAGGGGTGGGGGGGCCCTGACTAAGGTGGCACCAGTCACCCATGGGTAGGAAGGAAGAGAGAGGAAGAGAGAGAGAGAAAGAAATAGTGGTATTTGAGTGAAAGCTGAATGAAAATGTACTAGAAATCTTAGATATGCCTTAAAGCAAAATAAAGTCAATGAGGAGTTATTTGGATATAGTTTCATAGTTTCATAGTTTCTAGGGTCGGAAGGGACCTGAGCAGATCATCTAGTCCGACCCCCTGCCATGGCAGGAAGAGCACTGGGGTCAAATGACCCCAGTAAGGTGGTCATCCAACCTCCTCTTAAAAACCCCCAGGGTGGGAGCCTGCACCACCTCAC
>NW_017728994.1:4062572-4083114 GCF_001723915.1 Gavialis gangeticus | reverse complement strand
CAAGGAGACATTCCCGGATGTTTTTAGTGAGCCACGGAGGCTTATATGCTCTCCTGCCCCCTTTGACCCTCCTGGGGATTACCTTCCCCTGGGCGTGGAGGATATAGTGTAGGATTAGTTTTTAGGGTTAGACTTTTTACTGTCTGAACTTGGGTTTGAATTTGACAGTGAAGACTTCATTGTTAGAAATGCTTAGGAAAGTCCAGTTATGTGCAAAAAATAGTTATTTTAAATTATTTCCATCATCATGTATCTCGTTGTTGTGAATGTGGGACAGTTGGTTGCTTTGATCACATATTTCTTCAAAATTCCCTGCCACTGAGCAACTGTACTAAAAATTTTCCCTTCCTCCCAATTTATTCAGGAAATAAACATGTGCATTAACGATCAATGCAGTTAAAGAAGATAAGCAGCTTGGTTTAGATAACCATCTGGAAGTGTGGTTGTTTAGCCAGACTACATTAGTCTCCCTTTTTTGGGAGGCTTACCCTATTTTCTTTTAGCTGAGCTAGAATTATTGCAAAAAAAGGTCTTTCTTTTCAGTACTGTTGTACTTTAAC
This sequence comes from Gavialis gangeticus, assembly GCF_001723915.1. Classification (NCBI taxonomy): domain Eukaryota; kingdom Metazoa; phylum Chordata; order Crocodylia; family Gavialidae; genus Gavialis; species Gavialis gangeticus. The sequence goes on along the minus strand of NW_017728994.1, from coordinate 4,082,554 downwards.
ATTCAAACAAAAAGAAAAACTTATTTTTTAATATTAGTTTTTCCACAATTATTATTTTTTATTGGAAGTTTAGACCACTTGTGAGTATAAATTGTGTAAATTGTTACACAACTCAAATATTTACCGTAAGACATGAGTTTAAGAGGTGATAATAGGTTTTTATCATGCCTGAATACTTCTAATATTGTTGCAGTTAAATAGGTTGTTTTGTACTCACATATGTATGACACAGAATTACCAAATGATGTGAATAGATTTTGACTAATAACATTGATTAGATGTAAATATGCAGCATGTTCAGAAATTCTTCAGTTTTTCCTTTGTAATGGTCTAGTATATCTCAGTAAGAAAAGTCATGGTGTAACTGATCTTTTTTCCTAAGCAGGCATTGGCTTCTTTCATGTAATATACTCATATGTCCTTTGCCAAATATTCCAGCATGCATTGTGTTTATATGACTGGAACAAAAAACAGTAATGAAGGAACAGAGTTGACTCAAATGTGGCCAAATAAATATATTTTGAAGAAACTGAGCTTTTAAAAAAAGCTAAGGTGCATGGAAATGTTCCATCTCTTTGTTGTTTTAATTCAAATGGAAATGACCATGTTAAAAAAACAATTGATACTTTTGCAGCGCTTGCAAAAACAAACATTGCAGAAGGGAAGATGCAAAGTGAAACTAAGTTAATTGATCTTCATTGTCAAAGGTGTGAGAAGGGTAGGGTGAGGGAATAAACTAACAATAACTCATGTAATTACATTTATTTTTTACGACATATTATGAAATCAGCAATGTCCCTGTGAAGGCAGTTGGATTTCCTAGAATAACATGTACATTTATTTCTTGAATTACCTCTGGAAACTTCTACCCCATTTGTTTTTTTTTCCATTTAATATTCACATGCCTGAATTTGATTAAAACTCTAGACTACTGCATATTCTGAATAGAATCAATTCTCTGCATGCAATATATTTCTCATGTTTCTTTTATCCTGCTGTGTTTATAAGGAAAATTTCCATGAAACAGGATTTTATTTCTTAAGTTCTCCCCCATTTGCTACTCAGTCCCTATTATTTTTGCAATCACAAATAGAACATTGCCATGGAGGTAAGCAGCAGGAAAGGGAGCCTTAGGGGTAAGCAGCAGGAAATCTTATGCACAAAAGATTGTTTTTGTGAAGGTATAATTAGTTTTAAGGAGCTAATGAAGGAAAAAGCTAAAAGTAGGGAATAAACAGAATTAGACATTTTCTACATAGGCAAGATTCTGTATGCTTATATCCAAAGAAGAATGACATCTCTGCTTTCATTCTGAGGTTTACCATATATTTTGCTTACTTTTCATTTAATTTTTCTGATGTACTTTGCCACTAAGGTATCCTTAGGCAATGCTCATAGGTGTAATAGAGAAGAAGAAAGTGTTTTACCTTACCTTTCTTTCTGGATTGAGTGTCAGTTTCATGGACAATTTATAATATTGAACTCAATGCTTTTTGTTATACAGCTGATATTTCAGAAGCCTGAAGGGTTGTACAATATAGTATTTCTGTGACACTGGGCTTTCCTTTACAACTGCAAACCAGTTACTGTCATGTGATTTCAAAGAAGAAAAAAACGGAATTAATACAGAATAAATTATTGCACTCTTCAGCTGGGTATATGTGAAAATGTTTAGGATTCATGTTCAACAATGCCCAGTTATAATTCAGATCTTTGCCTTGTGGTGATGGCCCTAAAGTGTCCTGATTTTGCTCTAAGGTCTTTTCCCTTCTGTTCTTGGCTACTGCTTTGGGTGTACTCTGATACCATGAAAGTGAAAGCAATACAAATTGATGGATAGACATGCTTTTATGTAAACTGTAGCCAGGTTTTGATACAACTATAGTGCCTGCAGACCTTTCCAGTGGTGTTTAGCAATGCCATTACATAAGTTTTTGTAAGTTCAAAGTTGTCTGTAATGGAGAGAAGAGTTTATTTCTTTTTGTACTATTGTTAGCTCAGCAATCATTGACTGATTGCAAAAAGTCATAAAATTTTACTGAATAGTAATAAAGGCATATATTGGCCTTGCTTACTGGGATAAAGGTTCTCAACTTTTCATGACAGGGAACAAGGGTGGTAGAAACTTAACACTAATCAGACTAACAAAAATAAAACAAGTGCGATTCTAAAATTGTCACATTTCACCAATGTATCACTGTCTAGTGACTGTTACTTAAGTTCAATATTACATTCTCTTTCTCCTTTCTGTAGTTTTCACTCCTGCCACTTAAAGGTCTGAAAGCATTTGAACGGCTTTTTAAGAGCAATCATAGTAATTTAATAGATGCAAATATAGTTGGAATTCTCTGACATTTTTCTCTATGGTATATTGGCTACTGTAATAGCCTTATTATCTTTTAGCTTTCAACCTTTAGTAGCCATTAGAAGGCCCTGACACTCAACGCTTTCTTGTAAAAGCAGCCAGTTACTTTGCTAAATCCAACTCTGTGCTGCTTTAAGAAACTAAATTTTTGTTGTTAGAACATTGCTAAGAAAATTCATTTCTTATACTCTCTACATTCTGTGCGATATAGTATTAAAACCAGTAGACATATTCAGAGCTCTCTCTGTATTTCAGGTACTCATGTAGCCCCATTACCATATTATATGAATACTTTATTACCTTTGAAATTCTTGGCCTCACCACGTGCTTGCAATACAGGAATTCCATTTTGCTTGAGAGGAAAGAAGGCGGTAAAAAAGGTACCGCACATACTTAAATAGAAGATGACTCTGCTTATAAGACAACTCCCCATGATTGCATTCTATATATGTAAATTGTATACATTTGTTATAATTTGCAGATATAAAATCAATTATTGGAAGTTTGCCTTGAATTTGTCCCCCTCCCCCTGCTACAGCAAGGAAAATAAAACTTGGGTGTCAGGTAGCCCCATTGCTCTCTTCTTCATCCCAGATTTCCCCCTGGTAGTCCAGCTTCCTAAATACATGGAAGTGAGGAGCAAATTTATGAAAATGGGGCATGCCTATATGTGCATACTAATGCAACACAAGAAACTCCAGCACTTATTACCAGGGATTCTTGTTTTCTCTGATAAAAAAATTACAAATTCTCTGATGAAAAATCACAAATTCTCTGACAAAACCCCCCAAACCCATTATTAAAATTAAAAGCCCCTTGCAGCACTTACCAACCCTGCTGGTGCCCTTCACACCCCCCAATGCCTCCCCTAGCCCTGCTGTTGCCTCTCACTGCCCCCAAAGTCTCTCCAATACTGCTGGTGCCCCTCACTGCCCCCACAATAGCCCTCCAGCCCTTCTCATGCCTCTTGTCCCACCCACAGCCCCTGGCCCCCAGGCCTACCAGAGGGGCCCCCCAGCTGCCAGGACTATGGGGCCAGAGCCCCAAGTCTGCAGCTTCATGTTCCTAACAGCAGGCAGCTGCAAGAAACACAGTATGGAGCTTGTTTCCCCAGTGTTCCTGCCTGTTTGGGTGGGGCCAGGGCTCCTGGCTCCCTCCCAGCCCTGCTGGTGGCCCCAGTCATGACCTGCAACCCCCCACCCCTACCAGAGGGGCCTCCAGACCCCTGCAAGCCCCACTTACCTCACAGGCTCCAAGAGAAGAGTGAGGCTGAGCTGAACCGAGCAGAGCTGTGGCTAAGTGAGAGCCTCAGGGCCCACCCTCCCCTCTCACTGACCCTGCCACTCCAGGCAGGGTTGGAGGTTTCCCACCCTGTTTGCAAACAGCTTTTGCAGGCTGGAGCTCAACCAGCCTGCAGAGCTGTTTGCAAAAGCATGAAAACCTGGGTCCCTGCTTATTACATTGTTTACACCTGCATCCAGGACTGCAACATGTTGAGCTAGGTTGCAGGAACCCTGGCTGGCAGGTGGCCCAGGGGTCAGCCTGCCAGTCTGGGGTTGGTCCATCCCAGTTCAACATGCTGCACAGGGGTTGGCTGGGCAGGAGGGCTGCTTGTTAACAAAAAACAAAAACCCCTGTGCTTTACCAGAAGAAGCAGTGTTGCTTTGACTTGGCTCTGCAGCTTCTGTATAGATCAGGTACTTTAGTAGGTCTCGTTGGCACTTTTATCTAAAGCTAAGTCAAATAGCTGTTAGGCAAAAGAACCAAAAAAGCCCCCATTAAAGCACCTGATCTATACAGATGTTGAGCAAGCCAGGTGCAGCTAACTTACTGCCTCCTCTCAACATGCTTTCGGCTCAGCGTGGGAGTGCTCTAAGTTTAAAGTAAAGTGCTTTTTATCGGGTTTTTTTTTAATGTCTGCAAGCAGCTGAGGGTGCTCCAGTGTGGGGTTAGCTGGCAGGCATCCCCTGCACTGAAGCACCTTCATGCCCCAGCCAGTCAGGTCAGCATGTACATTTGTGCTGCTGTGGAGTAAAAAACTCAGCAGCTCAGCCTTTTTGGCTAAGATCCAATTAATGTTTTTAAATTCTTTTGTAACTTGTGTTCACACCCCTACTCCTACCCTCTACCATGTAGTTCCCTGCTTGGGTCTTCTATATTTACTTATACTTCAAACTTTGTCATCCTGAACTTTAGCATTTTTGGCACTAAGGAGCCACTACCATCCTGGCATTGCAGTACATCCAGGCCCACTGCCAGTTCCCTGTGGAGGAAACGCTTACCAATTTTTAAGGGTCATGAAGGGAAAAAGAAAGGTGCCCCTCAGCATTTTTGGCAACAGGGAAGGGTGTCAGAGCTTATTACGGTCTCTTCTAGTGCCAGTCTGGTATTGCAGTACCTCCTGGCTGGTGTCCATCCCCTCTTCGGGAATCAACTGCCCATTTTTTTTAAGGGCCACACCACACACAGAAAAAGGTTCTCATCGTCTTGTTTGCCCAATGTGGGTCATGCATTTTATAATCATGCTCGTTCAGCGTTGGCTGTATTTAATCAACTTTCAAGTTGGTTTCCAGCTAAGCACATGCTGCTTTTGGCAATGTATTTAGTGAGGTTTCCTTGTATGCAACTATAAGGCAAGGGGCTTTTTTTCTAATGGCAATGGGGGGGTGGGGAGAGAGGCAGGACCTCATCTTGTAATCAAGTAAATATTAGGGGTGTATGAAATTTTGCCCGATGTTTTGTTTTGAAGCTGTTTCAATGCATTTTGACCTCAAAACAGCAAAATCAAAATGAAACAAAAGACTTTGAAACAGCTTCCAAATGAAACAAGGGCACTCAAAACATTTCAAAAGTTTTTAAATGTTTCAAGCTTCAAAGCCAGGCTTACCTGGCTTCTTACTTGGCTTCAGCGCTGGTCCCAGCCAGCAGCAGCAGCCTCCTGTCATACGGTGGCAGATTGGGGCCCACCTGCAGTGCCAGGAGGGCTGCAGGACTGTGCCAGACTCCTCCCAGGGGTGCAGGCCCCTGATCTGCCCACCAGATGACAGGAGGCTGCTCCTGCTACCTGGGATGGTGCTGGGCACAGCCCCCACCCAGTGCCGGGAAGATCAGTGCTTTCACTGGCCCCAGCTGGCAGCACCAGCCCTCTGTCATCCGGTAGGCAGATCGGGGCCTGCTCGCACCCCCAGGAGGGTTTTGGGGACTGTACTGGACTGCTCCTGGGGGTGCGGACCCTGATCTGCCTCTTGGATTACAGGAGGCTGGTGCTGCCACCTGGGTCAGCAGCAGGCAGGCCCAGGGCAAATCAGCTTGTGTGGGGACCTGCCCCTGCCCTGGGATTGGGACAGGGGCAGGTCCCTGCAAGAGCTGATTTGCACTGGGCTCTGCAACCTCCTTGGGCCAACTCCAGTATGGGGCATATCACCTCATGCGGGGACCCACTTCCTCCCCAATCCAGCCTCCTGCGATCTGGGAAGCAGATCGGGGGGCCCGTACCCCTTGGAGCAGTTTGGCACAGCCCTTGTGACCCTCCTGGGGGTGCAGGTGGGCCCAAGTTGCCTGCCAGATCACAGGAGGCTGGTGCTGCCAGCTGGGGCTAGCAGCAGCACTGATCTTCCTGGCACTGGGTGCAGGCTGCATCCAACACCATCCCAGGTGGCAGGATCAACCTCCTGTGATCTGGCAGACTGATCGGGGGCCCCTGCACCCCCAGGAGGACAGCAGGACTATGCCAACTGCTCCCGAGGGTACAGGGGGTTCCAACCTGCCTTCTGGATGACGAGGCAGGTGCTGCTGGCTGGGCACAGCCAATGCTGGAAAGATCGGTGGTGCCACTGGCCCTAGCCAGCAGCACCTACCTCCTGTCATCTGGCAGGCAGATCAGGGGCTGGCCCACACCCCTGGGAGGGCTGCAGGAGCTGTGCTGGACACCTCCTGGGGGCAATGTTCCCTCTAAGGAGTAGCAGTCCATAAGCGCACTGCTTCAGTCCATGAGCGCACAGCTTCGGTCCCACCTCCCCATTTTGGTGCAGTGTGGACCACTTACCAAAGGTAAGCTCCTCACTCCTCACCTGAGGCAGGCAGTGGGGCTGGAGCCTGGGGTCTGGGGGTCTGGTGGCTGGGGCCTGAGGGCTGGCATGGGCTTCACGGGCTCTTTGAAACTGCTTTGCTCCCCAGCATCACCTCGGGGAGTGAGGAGACATGTGGCGTTAGGGCTGGCGAGTGAAGTACTTCCCTGGAGCCAGCGGAGCCCGCAGAGCAGTTCTCTGGAGCTAGTGGAGTCCATACCAGCCCCCACCCCAGCCTCCATCTCTGCCTTACCTCACCTTGGGGAGGAGCCACTGCCTGCCCAGTGAAGTTCTGCTGGCTCCAGGGAACTGCTCTGCGGGCTCTACCAGCTCTGGGGAAGTGCTCCACTTCCCAGCCCTGATGCCACATGACTCCTCACTCCCTGAGGTGATGTGGGGGAGCGGAGCAGTTCCCCAGAGCCAATGGAGCCCACACCAGGCCCCCGCCTCTGCCTCCGCTTTGCCTTGCCTCGGGGAGGAGCTGACCTTTAGAAAGTGTCCCACACCATAGCTCAGCTCCTTTCCTGGCGAGTGCGTAGCCTGAAAAAGTTGGTGCGTGGCTAGACTTTTACTTGTGCACATGCACGCACCTTAGAGGGAACTTTGCCTGGGGGTGCAGGCCCTGATCTGCCTGCCAGATGACAGGAGGATGGTGCTGCTTGCTCAGGCCAGTGGCAACACTGACCTTCCTCGTGCTGTGTGGGTGAAACATCAAAACAGCATTGAAACAGCAAAACAGTTTCGACTAAATGAAATGGAACAGTACTTTCGAAACAAAACAAAACTCAAAATGAAACACTGTTCCATCAAAATGGATGTTGAAGCAGAACAACGCTGTTTCACACAGCCGTAGTAAATATGGTAAATGCTTTTCTAGGGCATCTGAAGCAGAACAGCAGTTTTGAACCTGGGTCTTTTCTAACCCTGTTTTGTACCCTAATGGCCACACTATGATACTCCTCCACTGCAAGTTTTCTAAAAGCAGACATTTCCATAGCTGTTAGCCCTAGACTATGAAACTAATTCTGCAAGAGATGGGATAGGGTAGAAATGCTCAGCATTTTCACAGTGAATTGCAAAATGTCTCTCTTAGACATAGTTTCAATTAATAAATTCTTCACACACAGAGGCTAGAATTTAATCATAGCATTTCTATTTCATTTGGGAAGAAGGGAAAAATTGCTGACTTTGCCCCGAGGTGCTAAGAGGGCTAGCTATGTATTTGTTGATGCTTAGCACACTGCAACTGAGTTCTCTATGCATTACTACAACACAAATATTATAATACTAATTGCAAAGTTAATTTCCAAGGAATATAGAAGACAATTGGGCAAGAATTCTGCATTGTTAGGAGTCTTAAAAGGGAAACATGTCAGTAGATGTAAAGATTTAAGTAGAAAAGAAGGGATTATTGGTGTATGATAGAAATGGACAATGGAGCATAGATATGAATGAATATTATTTAACATTTATATCACAATAGATCCTAGAGGCCCTGGTCAGATGGGCAGACCTTCTACAACCATAGCATATCACATTCCAATTTCATGTACAAAATTCAATGATAAATTCAAAGTCAGCTGTATCCCTGCATAAAATTGAGACACACTTAATGTTTAACAGAAACATTTCTTCATCCTGTTAAAGAGATTTTCTCTACTGAATGTGCTTTTGACTGCATTATGTCTTTTTATAGTGGTAAGTGTGACAAACTATATATTGTTTGACACAATTGACATGTTTGTCTCTGTTCCAAACTTCATGTTCCCAGGTGCATCAACTAGGCAGATTTTAATAGCCTCTCTTTCTTCCCTTCTGTACCTGTAATGTGTGAAATAGTATTGAAGAAGAATGTCCATTCTAACAAAAAGCTACTTTCCAATAATCTTCTGTAGCAGCTAGGCTTTTTCTTGTTTCTTTTTTAACTTTTAACTTTCCATGAAGTGTCTGAATTTTAAATCTGAATAATTAGGCATGTACTTGTTCCTCGCAGTCGTATCATTCATGTGCATGATCTGGGCTTGTAGTTCATTACACTAGAATGTAGTTCATTACACTAGAATGTATTCCACATGTAGAATTATCATATTGTAGTTTTTGGTAGCAGAAACATTTGGTTGTGGTTTTAATGTGCCAAACATTCTGTTCACACCAATTTGTTTCATGATGCTGTCTCTTGCCAGTTCCAGCATACATTTTCTTGACTATTTCCATTGCTAATGTTGTTTCATAGGCAAGCTAGAAAAATGACATCTTTCTCACAGACCAACTTTTTTTCTAAGAAATCATCCTCTACAGCATAGAGGCTCAGTGTGCCTCATTTAGAAATATTCCAAATTTACCATCTGTAGATCATTGATTTATAGACCAAGAATATACAACTTCATTTACCCTCCTATTTTAATAGAGAAATCACAACTGCTCCACTGTGACCTGGTTTGGTTTTATAGAAATCATAGATAATTAGGGTTGGAAGGGACCTTCCAGAGGGCATCTAGTCCAGCTCCCTGCTCAAAGCAGGACCATCCCCAACTATCTCATCCTAGCCAAAGCTTTGTCTAACTGCTTTTGAAAACCTCCAAGGATGGAGATTTCACCACTTCTTCGGGTATTCCAGTGCTTTACCACCATCCTATTGAGAAAATTCTTCCTAATATCTAACCTAAACTACTACTGCTTCTTGTTCTGTCATCTGCCACCACTGAGAACAGTCTAGCTCCATCATCTTTTGAATCCCTCCTCAAGTAGTTGAAGGCAGCTATTAAATCCCCTCCTCAGTCTTCTCTTCTCTACAAGAGCCCAGTTCACTCAACATCTCCTCATAAGCCATGTGTCCCAGCCCTCTCACCATTTTTGTTGCCCTCTGCTGGACTCTCTCAATTTGTTCACATCCTTTTCTCAGTGGGAGGCCCAAAACTGAACACCGTACTCCAGATGAGGCCTCACCAGAGCTGAATAGAGGGGAAGGATCATTCCCTTGACCTACTGGTAACATACATATCTATGCAGCCCAGTCTTCTTGGCAACAAGGTCACAGTGCTGGCTCATATTTAGCTTATTTTCCATTGTTACCCGCAGGTCCTTTTCTGCAGAGCTGCTAGCCAGCCAGCCAGCTCTCAGCCTGTACTGGTGTATGGGACTGTCCTGTCCTAAGTGTAGGACTTCTACACTTGTCCATGTTAAACCTCATGAGATTCTTTTTGGCCCAATCCTCCAACTTGTCTAGGTCACTCTGAATCTTAGCCCTACCCTTCAGCTTATCTACTCTCCCCAGTTTGGTGTCATTGGCAAACTTGCTGAGGGTGCACTCTATGACATCTGCCAGGTCATTTGTGAAGACATTGAACAAAATCAGCCCCAAGAACAACCTCTGGGGCACCCCACTTGATACCAGCTGCCAACTACACATTGAGCCATTGATTACTACTCTCTGAGCCCAATGCTCCAGCCAGTTTTATATCCACCTTACAGTCCATTCATCTAGCCCATGCTTCCTTAGCTTACCTGAGAGAATGTTATGGGAGACCGTATCAAAAGCCCTGCTGAAATGAAGGTACACCACATCCACCAGTCTCCCCGCATCCACAGAGCCAGTCACCTCATCATAGGAAGGCAATCAGGTTGGTCAGGCATGACTTGCCCCTGGTGAATCCATGTTGACTGTTCCTAATCACCTTTAATCTCCTCCAAGTGCTTAAAAATGGATTCCTTTAGAATCTTCTTCATGATTTTTCCAGGGACTAAAATGAGACTGACTGGTCTGTAGTTCTCTGGATCCTCCTTTTTTCCTTTCTTAAATATGGGCACGATGTTTGCTCTTTTCCAATCTTCTAGGACCTCTCCTGATCACCATGAGCTTTCAAAGATGATGGCCAATGGCTCTGCAATCACATCAGCCAACTCCCTCAGCACCCTCAGGTGCATCCCATCCTGTCCCATGGACTTCTACACATCCAGCTTTTCTAAGTAGTCCCTAACCCATTCTTTCACCACTGAGAGCAGCTTACCTTCTCCCTAAACTGTGCTGCCCAGTCTAGTAATTTGGGAGCTGACCTTGCTTGTGACGACTGGGGCAAAAAAGGCATTGAGCACTTCAGCCTTTTCTGTATCCTCTGTCACAAGGTTGCTTCCCACATTCAGTAATGGAGCCACATATTCCCTGATCTTCCTCTTGCTACTGTAGAAATCCTTTTTATTACCCTTTAAATCCCTTGCTAGTTGCAAATCCAATTGCACTTTGCCCTTCCTGACTTCATCTCTGCATACCTGAGCAATGCTCGTATATTCTTTCCTAGTTATTTGTCCAAGTTTTCCCTTCTTATAACCTTGCTTTTTGTGATTTAGTTTACTGAAGAGTTCCCTGATAAGCCAAGCTGGTCTCATGCCATAGTTGCTAGTCTTCCTATGCATTGGAGTGGTTTGTTCCTGCACTCTTTGTAAGACTTCTTTAAAGTAAAGACAGCTCTCCTGGACTACTTTTCTCCTCAGACTGGCTTCCCAGGAGATCCCACCAATGAGTTCCCTGAGTCAAAGTTTGCTTTTCTGAAGGGTCTGTACTCTTCCACTCTGCATCTTTCATTTCCTCTGGAATCTGACCTCAATCAGCTTGTGGTCGCTGCTGCCCAAGTTGCCATCCACTACTACATTCTCCACCAGTTCATCTCTGTTTGTGAGCAACAGATCAAGAAAAGCATGGCCTCTAGTTGGCTGCTCCAGCACTTGTACTAGGAAGTTGTCCGCAACACTTTCCAAAAACTCCCTGGATTGCCTATGCACTGCTGTACTGCCCTTCCAGCAGATGTCAGGAACATTGAAGTCCCCCATGAGAACCAGGGCCTGTGATCAGGAAACTTCTGCTAGCTGTTTGAAGAATGCCTCATCCACAACTTCCTCCTGGTCTGGTGATTTATAGCAGCCCCCCACCATGACATCTCCCTTGTTGCTTTCCCTTCTGACCATAAGCCAGAGATTATCAACAGGTCTATTTCCAGTTTCATATAATCACAGAATTTTAGAAAATAGGTCTGGAAGGGGAAGACTTCAGAAGATTATCTGGTCCAAGGCAGGAGGAACTATACATAATTCATTCCTGATGGATAGTTTTAAAACTTGCTTTTAAATACTTTCAGCAATGGAAAATCTATATGTGGGTTAGTTTATTGATACAGTCATTTTGTTTAACTAGGGCCACTAAGTTCTTTAGCAGCCAGTAAGTATGTGAGTTCTTCTTGACAGGAACAGAAATACTTGGTTATCAACAGCTATCATGCAGGGAGTAGTGCCATCCTGTAAATGATCCAGAATTAAAACATAATATTTTGTCCTGTTTTGTTTTCTGCTACCTGTATAAGTCTAGCCTTTGGTGCTCATGTACCTTGTTAATGAGTACCTTAGGCTATATCTTCACTGTAGAGTTTACATAAGTTATCCTAGATTGACTGACTAGAATTCCCTAGTGAAGGTATTAGTGATGAGTAAAAATTGTCTGTTTGTAAATCAGTGTTGAAGAGCAGGGGTTGCAACATTTTCCACCCTTTGGTAGGAATCATCCAACTTGGATCCAATGTGGATCAGCATTAGGACGAGTGTCATGGGTGACAGACCCAACTTTCTGGCCACAGTGAAAGCAACACACCTTGCTGGCAAAGCCCCTACTCCAATGGTTCTATGAGCTGTAGGTGCAGCTCATGGGCTGTAGTTTGGCAACACCCACTCATCATTGGCAATCCCTCAATTTGAGAGTGATCTCTCCATGGCTCACTGATGGGTCTTGAAGTGACTTAAGAGTCCAATCCTTGAACCATAGATCCATCTGTAGAAATGTAAGGTCTTTCTGTGGAGAAGAGTAGGCTGTAGGCTGGAATTCTTCTCTTTATCTTTCTTCTACTCTCACTTCTGTGTTTCAAGGGCAAGATGCTTTACTTCAAAATGGGTAGCTGCTTGGCTGAGGTTATAGTGCCGCTGGAGTCAGTTGGCACCCAGCTCTTGATGTCAGCATCCTTTTCTTGAGATATGCCTTTAACGTATCCTTGTTGCATTTTCTCTAGCCACTGTCAAGTGTCAGACCATAACTACTCTGGAAGTAGAACACTTGTTTTGGGAGTCAAGAGTCAGGCATTCACACACAATGACCAGTCCAGCAAATTTGGTTTTTGAGGATCACCAACCCAGTGCTGGTAACGTTAGCTTCAGCAAAGATGTTGTGTAGTGATATTACTATTTGATATGGAGGATTTTCCACAGGCATCATTGGTGATGACTCTTCAGGCACTTGAGATGACAGTGGTAGAGCAACCCATATTTAACATCCATAGAGGAGGGTGGGGATGATGACTACATTGTGGACCTGGATCTTGGTGTCTTTCTAGAGAATATGATGAATAAAGACATGCTGAAGCAGTTTCCCCAAAAAAGGTCCTTGTTCATTGGATCCTGTGGTGTATCTCCTCATCAGTATTCACTCTCTGAGAAATGTGGCAACCAACATAGGGGAAGTACTTAACTACCTTTAGGGTCTTTCCCTCATACTATTTGGGGGAGGGGGTCCCACTCATGCTCTAGATCAGGCAGATAGAGCACTTTAGTCTTCTTAAACTTGAGAGAGAGGCCCAAAGTTTGTTAGACTTCTCTGTAGAGATCCAGCATGGTGTGGAGGTTTTCCTCTGTGTGTGCATGGATGGTGCAGTCATTGGTGTATTGAAGGTCAAGGATGGTTGTTTTGAGTACTTTGTTCTTTGAGCAAAAATATCCCTGATTAAAGAACCTCCATCCATTTGGTGTTCAGTGTCAATTCCAGAATAAAGATAGTCTTTAACGAGAACCAGGTTGACTGTCAAAACAATGGAGAACAGAGTTGGGGAGATGTCACATCCTTATTTGACCTCAGTTTGGAAGACAAATGGATCTGTCACTGATCCACTACAAGGAACAGTCATTGTGATGAAGTCTCAGGACCTTGATGTACTTTTTAAGACCTCCATAAGGCTTCCCGATTGAAGGAATCAAAGGCCTTAGTAAGATCAATGAAGGTGATGTACAGGTCCTGATGTTGTCCATGACACTTTTTGTGGCCCTGGCAGCCAACAAAGATCATGTCAATTGCCCCATGGAATGGTCTGAAATGACACTGAAATTCCAGCAGGACTTCCTCAGCAAGAAGTAGAAGATGATTCAGGAGGATGCAGGTGAGGATTTTCCCTGCTGTGGAAGGGATGGCAGTACCTCAGTAGTTCCCACACACAGACTTATAACCTTTATTGGAGATAGTCACAATGTTGGCACTCCTCAGGTCCCTAGGGATCTCTCCATTGTCCCAAATTCGAAGAATAAATTTGTAGTCTCAGTACCAGTTTCTCATCACCAGCTTTGTAGATTTCAGCAGGTATGTCATTTCATCCAGTAACCTTGTTCTTGATTTCTTTGATGGCATACTGTAGATATCTAAATTGGTGGTGGGAAAAGAGAGGGGGCAGGGAACTGGGAGGGGATCAGGAAAGGGAGCCCCATGATATTCATCTATATACCTTACATACATGATAAGGTATTTTCCAAACAGACACTCTTCATGAGGTTTGCCTTTAATTTCATAAAGTTGCAAAACCCTCGAGAAGGCGTCAGTACTTTAACATGGAAGCTATCATACTTCCCAGCTATCCCTTGATGTTTTCTATCCTCTGAGAAATATTCAGCATTTTACACCCCTTGTCTGGAGTTAACAGGACTGCTTGGTCTGGCTCTCAGTGTGAATCAGTTGCTAACATCTGTCATGTGATTGTAAGAGACTGTGGTTTTGTATGAGGAATTCTGTTGAAATGTCTCCCTGTAGGTATGGGATTAATGCTATTTAGGACTGAAGGATTTGTTTTCTCTGTGTTAGGGGAGTATGCTGTCCATCAGTTGCAACATATCTTTCAAGATGCTCATTTCTATTTTTTATTAATTCCACTGAATTTCTCTCTTTCTTCTTTATCTCAGCATATTTAATTCTGCAAGCCACAAACATCTTTGAAAGTTCTTCTAAGAGTTGCATTCTTTGGAGCATAAAAATGTTATAGTGTTCTTCTGGGAATATATATATTGTGGATATAATGTAAAGCACTGGGAGGTTGAAAAACAGATCCTTTGGGTAATAATTATCCCTTTCTTGTCCTATTAGAATTATTGGCACAATATAAGAGTCCATGATCTTCTTACCTGTGGGATATGCATTCTTTTCCTGTGTACCAACAAAAATCCTAGCATGTCTCCATGCTATCTTTCAAGAAATGACCTTGGTAAGTTAATACCTCCCTCATGATCTCATATCAGTGCACACCATTCAATGGAGTGGGTCTTCAGCTTCTTTCTACTTTTATAGTTCCATTGAAGCCAATATTTTTGTGTGTCCAAATTGTTTTGTTTGTATTCATTGTAGACTGTAAATTGTCTGGGGCAAAGGTCAAGTTTCCTTTTAATTTGTAGACCCTTAAGCACATGGACAGAGCTCATTGAATAATAAGAGGTTACTTCCGGTTACTTTCTCTTTTTTTATACTTAAAAAAAAAATTACCAATGACACTGAGCCAAATGCTTTCTTATAATAGTTAAGAATTGGCTGCATGAATGAAAGGGCATTATACATTTTTCAGTATTATTTGCCTCACTCTAGTCCTTTGTCATAAAGAATCAGTAAAAGTAAATAAGTACTCTACAAAAAGGAATACTTTAAAGTAGAATACAGTATTTTATCAAAAATACTTCACTTATTTTTCAGGATTCTATGAATTTTGATGCCCTCTCTTGCATTTCCGTTGAATTATGAGAACATAAAAAACTTTTGGATGCTTATCTGAATTGAGTTGAGCCACTGGATATTTACAGACTAAACACTAAAAGAAATTTAATTTCTTCTCATTTTAGCTCACTTAAACCATGGACAACATGCAATAAAGGAAATAGAAATATTAAATTTTTTGCAAAGGAGGACTGTGGATAGGGATATATGTTTGTTTTTATTTTCTCCTATCCATCCATAATCTATGTGTGAATCTGAAAAGTGATGTATAATGCCAAGGTTTTTTTTCCTCTTTGTGTTCAGAATCTCTTCATGAAAAAGTTGTGGGATATGGGAAGGCTACTGGGCACTTGGAATTCATGAAGGGTTCTCATATCTTGTGTAAAAGAAAATACTCATCAAGAACTCAGATTCTTGCATCCATGCCCATGTTTCTTCCATATATATAACAGGGAAGTTAATGGACACTCATTTCACAATTTTTTTATAATACATTTTGTTAGACCCCGGCTCCATGTGGTGCCCAGCGACTAGGGAGATGAACCAATTGCTTATGGATCCTGTTACTCATTAGCCAGAGCAAGCAGGGAGAAAACACAAGCACACATTGCTTGCAACAGCTTTATTCAGAAGGGAGACAGCTTCAGGCATTCCCAAAAAACCCAACAAACCATGGACCTTCACTGAACATTAGTTCTTTTTACATTTTCTACACCTTGGTTCATACTCATTAATATTCACTGCACCTTCTCTTTCACCTATTTCTCCTCCCATCTCAAGCTCCACCTTTGTTTATTGTTTACTTCATTAACATGGAATTGCCTATGCATTTCATGAATTTAAATGCCTCTGCTAAGAGTGCATGTGTAAGACTTTGACCCCAGCTTCTCCTGGTCAATTGCTGGTTCTTTTTGGTTTCTTGCTGACTCCTTCATCTCCAAGGTCTTGCTTCTGCTTTGTCTCCTGATGATATCTGGTGGGCTGCATCTTGTTCTCCTTACAACATATATGCTACACACTACCTCATTGTTAGAAACTGCTTGCCTAAGCATTTGGAAGGTTATTTTTGATATGTCATTCTGCCTTGTGACCAGCAGCTTTTGCTGAGACACAGATTAAAGCCTTGTTCCAGTTGCAGATCCAGTGTCCCCAAAATCCACATATTATTACCCTAACACATTTTAAATTATTTTGCCATTATAATATATGGGTTTGCTGTGTATTTCCTATCACAAGCAGGCCATTGAAAATTAAGATGAATCTTTGCTTAAACAAGAATCTCACTTTCTGGGTCTGGGAGGAAAGCATTTCTTATTCTATTAAAATAGTTACCAAATTTCATATCTGATGCTACATTATTAAGACATAATAGTATACTGAATACTCACATAATGGCTTTCATCAGAGAATCTTGAGGTACTTGTTTAAAATTATATAAGTCTCTGAGAGAGAGGAATAACTGGGAGCTAGCAACAGAATGCACCCTTTCAAGTTGGTTGGGAATTTCTAGACTTCCATTTTTATATTAATGTTGATGAAATTTTATATTAATTTGGATGACTGTCTCTATTTAAAAACATTTTGGGAAAAGTTTCAAGGCTGTCAAAATGGGATATTTTAACATTTTTTACCTGAAAATTTTCCTCTTTCTTTTTTTCCCCCCCATATTTGTGTTAGGTTACTTACACTGCATACAAGCTTTAAAATGTTAATAGTAATTTTTTTTTTAAAGAAACATTTCAAAATTATGGAAATTAAACAGTCCTTTTAAAAAAATTACTAATTTATAAAACTTTTGAGATTTGAAAGTTTTGTCCTATTTTAAGAAAGGAAAGAAATTGAATTCTCAAAACCTCCTATGGAACAGGAAAAGCACATTCTGCCCCACTCTGCTATATGCATCATGTCAGACTAATGGTACAGGGAACCAGGGAGTGTTAAGACAATGTCATCTACTTCTGCACAACGATTCACCTTTAAAGATCTATAAAAACACCTAACTACCCCTTTTTTGGCATAGCCTTTTCTAGCATCCTTCTTCTAAAGAAAATAAGATATTAGTTACTTCCCAAGTAATGTTTACCTTGGAATTTTTCTAAGATTGAAAAGAAATTCTTAAAATATGAATTTTGTTGCTTTTAAATCAAGTATTATTTTACAGTCAAAATCAATTTATTTTGCCATTTCTTGATCTGGTGATTAATTGCTAATGCAGATCTAATGCATATCACAGAGCAGGGGCTGCATTCTGCATGTGTGTTGCATGGACTTAAGTTCTTTGGAGCCTATTTTCCTAAAAACTTACTAAATAAATACTGCTAAATCCTATAATTAATTTTACATTTGCTGCAGTGAAGTAGTAAAGCATTAAGACATACCACTGAAGTACAAGAAGAATAATTTTGGATGTATATAACATTTTGAACTTGTGAAAATATGGGTAATAAAATATTGCTACCTGTGATATATCAACTGAAACTGTGGCTTACAAGAATCTGATGAGAAACCTAAGTTAAAGATCTGCATGTAGCACCTGTAGTTTTCTACGTTAAAACTAGTAACCACGGTGTTGCCTGGGGTTATTAACTTTCAGTTAGAGCAACTTTAGTTGACTGTGGATTTTTGTAGGTCTCTTGAATCGCCAGTTAAGACAGGTTTTCTTTAATTGTTGCTTTCCGTGCCAGTAAAAAGGCAGCTATTACCAGCAGGAGAAAACTTCTTAAAATAGAGATATGGTAGTAGGTGTATGCAATATGATTCACATCTGTAAAAAAGCATACAGTCAGAGTATTTTGTTTTTTACCCCCAATCAGTCAGTTCAGAGTTGTCTAATGAAGTACAGCAGGCAAGGAGATCTTATGTAGAATTCAAAAGTCTTACATTGCATTTCATTAAAGAGTTTGCAGGAGGCAAATTGTAAAACAGTAATAAGATGGGAGGTTTCTCTTACTTTTCTCCAAAAGGAAGATTCAGTTTTTATCTGGCACCATGAATAATGGAAGTTATTGTCTTCCTTTTTCAGAGATAATTTTAATTAGTCATTATATATTATTACAGTTTTCAATCATAAAATGGGTCAAAAATCTGTATTTTTATGTCTTACAATTTGCTTCCTTTTCTTGAAGTTCTTGTAATCTAATGAAGAATTAGGACAGGGAATTCAAATTTGACAGGCTATGTTAAATAAACAAAGAACAAAAAAACAAGCAAAGGATAAAAAATAAGGGCATTTATAGACATGCTCTTGGGGGGTGTGCTTTAATTAGCGCAGCTCTAGGAGCCATGCTAATTAAAAGCACGTGGAACAGTGGCGAAACATAGGGGGTGCACATGCAGCCCCTGAGAGTGCCAGTGTGCCTTCTAATTGGCCACGCTCACTGCTTAGGCTATGGGCAGGGGGGGCAGGTGGAAGCCTGACCTGCAAGCACTGGTGGATCGCTGCAGCCACTCCCAGAAGCAGCCGCAGCCACTCCTGGAAGTGGCTGCAGTGATTGGCTGTGGGAGAACTCCCTCCTGGCAGTGAGATCTGCTACGGGGTGACCCCCTACCCCACCTGCCGGGGGAGCAAGACCATTGGTGGAGCATCATGTGTATCAGTGTCCCCACACTAAAAAATGGTGACAGGGTGCTTTGAACTAATAACAACTTGACTTAGAAATATCACAGTACAGCCCAGAATGCATCATACCCCTTTGATGCGTTTTCATAATAAAATGTTCATCATGCTTAGGAAACAAGAAATAAATACTGGGGTAAAAAATCCTGACCTTGTTGAAAGCAGTGGCATAATTCCCAGCAACTTCACTCACCCGAGGCAGAATTCACCCTGAAAATTTAGGTTGTATTACATTATTAGTGGTTTGATTTAAATTGGCAAGAGTTACAAATCTTGAACTCGGAGTAGATCCAAGTCAAATTTCAGGGTACCGGCAATAATGGTATGTATGATTCATCATGGCAAAACACACATCTTAGTTATATTTGTGCAGCAAGAAAGAACCTGACAGTTCTTTGTTCAGACTAGTGCATTCAAACTAAAAAAAAGTTACTGTTTAAATACTTTATGAGTGTCATATCAATCAAGTTACTAGACTGCAGAATACAAACAAGGAATGATACTGTCAGAGGCAAAGAAATTACAACCCTCTTATTTTACTCTTCCTTTTACTAAAAATCCACAAGGTTATACACTTCTATTTTTAGACTGTATTTTATTGCTAGACTACTTATAGAATTATTCAGTCAAAATAAAAGCTCCCAAAGGGGCAAAAACCAAACCACCTGAATCATCATAAGATATATTAATCATCATTAGGTATATTAATCAATTAAATTTTTTGTTTGACAGTGTACCTGAAAAGGAAATATTAAGAAACTGAAATGAGGTTGGCTCAAAAATATAAGCATAGTGTACAGGCCAAAGTTAAGCTTTTTGTTCTGTCATATAATTCACTTTTATTTGAACTCAGTAAAAATAAATGTTCAGCTCTTTAAACCTTTGTCAGTCTGTGATTTATGATATTCTCAGCCATTAATTTCCTTGTTTTAAAGAAAAGAATGGGATGGATATAATTATGAGTATTAACATTTTGGGAGGAAATACTGTATTTTCTCACATACCACACATCCCCAAATAAGATATGTTCACCGATGGCCAGGTTCGCTGATGACAACAAATTTTGGGGTAAAGCATCCACTCCAGAAGACAGGAGGGCGATCCAGGCTGACCTGGACAGGCTCAGCAAATGGGTGGACGAGAACCTGATGGTGTTTAACA
>NW_017728994.1:4056806-4062427 GCF_001723915.1 Gavialis gangeticus | reverse complement strand
GCTCTTTAGCCTGGAAAAGTGCAGGCTCAGGGGTGACCTGATGGCCACCTATAAGTTTATCGGGGTGACCACCAGTATCTGGGGGAATGTTTGTTAACCAAAGCGCCCCAAGGGACGACGAGGTTGAACGGTTATAAACTCCTGCAAGACCATTTCAGGCTGGTCATAAGAAAGAATTTCTTTACTGTCTGAGCCCCCAAGGTCTGGAACAGCCTGCTATCGGAGGTGGTTCAAGCACCTACATTGAACACCTTCAAGAGCAAATTGGATGCTTATCTTGCTGGGCTGCTATGACCCCAGCTGACTTCCTGCCCTTCGGGCTGGGGGCTGGACTTCATGATCTTCTGAGGTCCCTTCCAGCCCTAATGTCTATGAAATCTATGAAAATCTATGAAATGTGCCTTGTTTCTAGAAGGCAGACTGCAGAAAAAAAAGATTTATTTTCCAGAGTTGTGTCTTTGAGATGGCTTTTTTCCTAGTGGGGAAATGCTTCAAGATGCATGCCATCTTCATTCTGTGACAGCAAGCAGGAGGGAGTGGACTTCAGTATTAACCCTTTTGCAGCTGCTTTCAGTTAGCTACAGGTTTTGGCTGCTCAGCAAAGCACCATTGCCAATTTGAAAATGGGTATGGAAAGATTAACACTGCCCCTTCAGCTTGATGAGTGGCAGCCATCCTGCAGTGTCTGCATGCTTCTATTACAGCAAAGAGAAATCTTTCCCACTTTAAGACACACACCCCAATTCTGGATGACTGATTTTTGATAAAATGGTATGTAAGTAATTTTGGTATATTGTTGTCTCACAGTTAACATTTGTTTGTGGCGACAAGTATTTTATTTGTGGACTCATATCACATACCTTCATGCTAATGGTTTAATTCACCTACACGGTATTGTGGGACAAATCTTATCTAATAATGCTATTGAAGAAGGACACTTTCCCCCACAAAAGCTTGTCAGGTTTCTCTCCCAACTATTCTGTTGGTCCAATAAAAGAATCTTTGTGAATCTGTTTATAGAGCATAGATGGTCAAAGAAAGGAGTCAAACTTTGAGGGAATATTTGAGGGAGCCCAACAGAAAGACTTGTCTGATCTTGGGGGCAGGAAAGGAAATACAGTAGTGTCTCAGGGAGTATCATAACGTGACCTGTTGCTGTCTTTCTGATCTTATCTTGTAATGGAGGATGGATGATGAAACCATTTTTGTTGCATCGTTCCAGTACCATAAAACAATAAACATGTCTAAGTTTTTAAATGTGTACATGCATATTTCATACCTATTTACAACAAAATTTGTTCTTTTCTTCATGTGAGCTGTTGGATTTATGTAGTTATTTTTAATATGTAAAGTTTAAATTAGTGACTACAGTTTTGATTATAAAATAAAGGACTTAAAAATTCAAACTCATATTTAAGAAGTAGCATATGTAGAAAGGATTTTAAAAAATATTTATGATCCATATTTTGAACTACACTTTTCTCATTGTTCTTGGGTGGGATTCAGTATAAAATAACATATAAAAACTCCATTAAAAAAAATTATGATTAGTCAATCAAAATTTGGATCACAGGTCAGCAAAGTATTCACACACATGTTTAAATTTAAACAATAATGAATGTGTCAGAGAAATAAGCATGTGTTTGAGTCAGGGTAGCTGCTGTCAGGTGAAACTACCCCTGATAATTCATGAGAAGCCAGATTGGTAAGCAGCTGTGGTCAGAACCAGTGTTTTGCCTGCATTAGGTTTATCAGATAAACTTGTTGCAGGCAGGAGTGCCTTCTCTCATAGCCACTTCCTAATCTGGCTGCACATGATGCACGCAGGGCAGTTCCACCTAACAGCAGCATCTTCAGCACCTTGGTTGAGAACCACTGAGCTAAGATTCGTAGATTCACAGATTGTGAGGCTGGAAGGAACCTTGGAAGATCATTGGGTCCAGCCTCCTGTACCAGGTAGGAAAGACAGCTGGGATCTGGTAACCCCAGCAAGGTGAATGTTCAGTCTCCTCTTGAAGATTTCCAGGCTAGGCAATTGCACCACCTCCAGAAGGAGCTTATTCCACAGTCTGGACACTCCAAACCATGAAGAAGTTTTTCCTAATGTTGAGCTTGAAATGGTCTTCCAGGAGTTAGTGGTCATTACTCCTGGTTCTCCCCAAGGGTGCCCTGGTGAACAGTTGTTCACTGAACCCTTGACATATTCCCCTAATGAAGTGGTAAGCTGCTAACAAGTCACCTCTCAGCCTTGTCTTTTTCAGGCTGAAGAGTCCGAGGTCCCTCAGCCTTTTTTCATATGGCTTGCTGTGCAAGTCTCTGATCCTACGGGTGGCCCTTTTATGGACTCTGTCAACCTTTACCACATCCTTGTTAAAATGCAGTGCCCAGAACTGGATGCAGTACTTTAGCTGTGGTCTCACCAATGCTGAGTGGAAGAATCACTTTCTTGTTTTTACTGGAGATGCATCGATTGATGTACACCAGGGTATTATTTGCCCTGCTGGTGACAGCATCACACTGCCGGCTCATATTCAGACTGTGGTCTATTATTACCCTCAGGTCTCTTTCATTTGTGGTGCTGGTCAGTTTGGCTGTAGGTGTGTAGGGAGTTGTTCATCCCCAGGTGGAGCCCTTTACATTTCTCAATGTTGAATTTCATCTGGTTCCAACTCACCCAACTTGCTATCCTGTCTAGATCTGCCTATATCTGTAGCCCATCATTAAGTGTGACCATGCTTCCCCATCCTACCTTCTTCAGTCCTATCACACATAGACTCCTTAATTAATTTTTCCAGGATTTACCATGGGATAGAAGTTAGGCTAATTGGCCTATAGTTACCTGGGTCCTCCATCTTCCCCTTCTTGAAGATGGGTACAATATTAGCAGTACAAGTGAGGCAGTACAACAATGGTTCTCAAACAGGGTGACAGTTCAAGAAAGTTATGAATGGGTGCCCTGGATCAAAAGAGATCAAGAATCACTGGCTTAAGATACTGCCTGACGTACTACTTTACTTCCTCTCCTACGCCTCAGGTTTGATGAAACTTTCTGTTTGCTCCCTCAAATGTTACTTTAAAGCTTGACTCCTTTCTTTTACCATCTCTGCCCTACAGACAGATTCACAAAGATGCTTCTAAGCCTTTCAGTTCTGATTTTTTTCTCATTTTATCCTTTGTACACTATCAGAGCTATAACTAAAAGTTTTGATAATGGTGTATAACTTTCCTGGAATATAGTTGCTTGCTTGCTGCATGACCTTTACAGTGCAGAAAGGAACAAGAAATAAATGTACAGTGTGATTTCCAAAACATAACACACAGTTTTTATTTCGTTTAGAAGATTTTCTCATACCTTTAATATAAATCTAATGCAGTCCTTCACATTACTATGGTATCTGCAAGGTTCCTGAGTTGTGGCTGTCATTTCTGCTTCTAATCATAATGCTTTTGCATTCCCTCAGTGTCACATGTTTTAAGCCCCCTGCATTTCAAAGTGTTTCATTTTGAGTTTCATTTCATTTCAAAACCGCTGTTCCATTTTGCTTTGTTAAGAATGTTTTGCTGTTTCAACACTGTTTCAACGTTTTGCCCATAGGCTATAATAGGAAAACACAAAACTGTCTATAACATTGACATTTCTTGCCTGATTTGGATGCAACCTGCAGGGATGGTAGCCCCTTCTGAGGCCTTGAAGCATGGCAAGTCTCAAGGAGATAGGTGCAGGGATTTCCGGGAAACTGTACCCCAAAATCTTAAAACCAAAACTCATGTCATATGTGTGTGTTAAGGTGCAGCAGGGTGAAAACTGCAGGCATGGTAGCTCCTTCTGAAGCCATGAAGCCTGACAGATTTCAAGGAGATAGGTGTAGGAATTTCTGGGAAACTGCACCTCAGGCTGCTGATAAGCAAAACTCGTGACCTGGGTGACACTGTGTGTGTGGTAAGGCATGCCCTCACTGGTGCTGGAGCCTCTACATGACATGAGAGCCTACCCCAATGAGGTATCCTCCTCCCCTACAGCCTCAGTCTGGACAACCAATTGAAATTACAACAGGTAATAACTTAGTAAGCAGCACAGTAGCACAAGCAGTATCTCAGGCAACCAAACTGTCAAAGACTAGAGCCTTTCTTTCCTTTCCTGCAGGACCTTCTTCTCCAGCAGCTGCCAGATAATTCTCCCTGAAAGCCCCAGTCCTGGGCTTAGATGTGTGGTTTGTAAATTCAAACAAGCACCGAACCTTGCCAACCTAACCTCATCACCAAGTGCCAACTTCCTACAGCTCAAAACACAAAACCTGTCAACAGTCTCTAACTACCTGTGGGGGAAATTTCTCACAAAAAAAACACTCTGTCTCCAGTTTCTCAGGCCTGATCCTGAAAGGGAATTTACAAACCACTTTCCACAGCCAGGCCTATGAACTTTACTTCATCAGCCTCCTAGGTTGAGAAACTCATGGATTCAATATGGACGGTGGAATTCTGACACACTACAACTTGCCACAACTCTTCACCAGGCTGCCCTTGGGGATCTCTGACTCACCGGGTACCTCTCCACCTTTACCTGTGCTGCTACATCCCCCCCACCAAACACACCCCAGCCTGTCCCTCACTCACTGACACCTCCATTTCCATTTTTATTGACTTGCTTTTCTTGCCTGCATTGCATGCCAGCATCTGGCTTCTTTACTATTCCTTCCATCCAGAAACAGCACACACACAGACCAAATATAGGTGCTTCCTCAGCCTGAAAAAAGGTTTTTCAACACAAAAGCTGGCATCCCAGGCAGCTAAGCTGAGCTTACTTGGAGTCTCACAACTCCACTGCAACCAGCAAGTCTCAGACTTGATGGGTCTGGGATTTTCACAGCCAGGACTCTGTGTGTGTGTGTGTGTGTGTGACTGGAGGTTACGACGCCTCCTACCCACCTTTCACCTGGGGGATCC
Source organism: Gavialis gangeticus (assembly GCF_001723915.1). NCBI lineage: Eukaryota > Metazoa > Chordata > Crocodylia > Gavialidae > Gavialis > Gavialis gangeticus. The sequence goes on along the minus strand of NW_017728994.1, from coordinate 4,057,483 downwards.
TTGGTCATGGCATTTCCTGGGGCTGCCGCACTGCCAGCAGTCCTACCAGGCCTTCCCAACCCTGGCAGAGTGCAGTTTTAGTGGTCATGCCCAGGACCTGGGGCTCCCTCCTTCCCCATAGCCCTGGCCCATACCTCCATGTTCATCCTGGCATGGAAGCTCAGCAGGGACATGTTCTTCCCTTGCTGGCAGGTGATGCAGTGAGTTCCCCCTCCAGCTCTGAAAGCAGGGCATTAAATGGCTTTTAAAAAATGAAAAAAGGAAATAGGAGTGGATGGAGTGAGGAGGGTGTCATTCACTTTGTCTGCACCTGAAGCTTGGGGAACCCCAGCAGTGGGAGGTTCAGCTTCAGAAACACCAGATTCTCCACTAAACCAGGATCCAAAAGGTGTGGCGGGGCGTCACTACATCCCCAGCAATGACGATAGAAATGTGATAGAAGCCGGACTCGAGGGGATCGCCTTCAGACCTCAGGTTGGGGAGGACCGGGTTAGACAGCTTCTGGAGGGGCTGGACGCGTTCAAGTCAGCGGGTCCGGATGCTCTCCACCCCAGGGTGTTGAGGGAGCTAGCTGGGGTTATTGCAGGGCCCCTGGCACGGCTCTATGAGCGATCGTGGTGCTTGGGCCAGGTGCCAGATGATTGGAAGGTAGCAAATGTGGTCCCCATCTTCAAGAA
>NW_017728994.1:4052440-4056501 GCF_001723915.1 Gavialis gangeticus | reverse complement strand
AGTTAGGGCGGCTAGGAGCTGGAACCAACTTCCAAGGGAAGTGGTGCTGGCCCCTACCCTGGGGGTCTTTAAGAAGAGGCTGGATGCCTACCTGGCTGGACTCATTTGAGTACCGTTTTTTGTTTTGGGGTTTTGTTGTTCTCCCGCCCTGGCGGGGGGTTGGGCTAGAAGATCTACTAGGTCCCTTCCGACCCTAAATCTATGAAACACCCTCTCACTTGGAACACTGGTTGGTGGACAGGACAGGTCCATGGCCAAATGAAGTTCAACATTCAGAAATGTAAAGGGCTCCACCTGGGGATGAACAACCCCCTACACATCTATAGCCTTGGCTGTGCCAAACTTGGCCCATATTGGCAGCACCTATGGTGGAGAAGGAGACTTGTCGGTGGATGGTGTGCTAGCATAGGACAGTGTATCCTCCTCTTTCACATCCCACTCCCTTCACCATTCTGCCTCCTCAACTCTCTTCACCAACACCTCTATCCACTGATTCAGGCTTTGGCTGCTGCATATGCTGCCCTTCACCCTCAGGTCACACATGGCGGCCAGCACGTGGACCATACTGGACCACAAGGGGTCAAGCCATTTCCTGATGCCTTCCTTCAGCCACCTCACCAGTGCTTGGATGTCTGGTGACAGCGGCTTGCCCCAGCCAGGAACATTGATCCCCTGGAACCTCTCCATTTGGCTCTGAAGTTCTCTCACTATGAAGATCACTTGGCTAAGGAGGGCATCACCAGTGCTGAGGGTCTTGGTGGCCTCAAGGAAGGGCTTGAGGACCAGCAAGATCTGAAAGATGGTCCCCCACTCAGCTCTGTTAATGGGGCTGCTGATTCTAATCTCCCTGAGCAAGGCCATCTCATGGATGGACTTCTGTTGGTCCACCAGTCTCTCGAGCATCAGGTATGTGTAGTTCCACTGAGTCTCCACATCCTGCATGATTTTTTGCTGTGGGATGTTTAGTTCTGCTTGTTTGTCCTGCAGCATCTTGCCCCACTTGATGCTCCGATGGAAGTAACCTGCCACCTTCCTGCATTTTGAAATGAGCTTGCTGGTGGTGCTAGCACCATTACCAGCAACCCTGGTCCCCTCCAAGGTGTCCCTGACAATGAGGTGGAACTTGTGTGCCACACAGTGAATGCCAACAAAGTTGACATGACACACCACCTTGACCATATTGGCCCCATTGTTGGTGACCATGAACCCATGCATAAGCTCACCCTGCCCAATGAGCCACCCCTGCATCAAGTGGTTCATGGCCTCCATGATCTCTGTTGCCATGTAGGACTCATTCATCACCTCAGCTTGAAGGAGACCCCACTGACAGCCTGACTGGTTGCATTAGTGCCCTGTGCAGGAGAAGTATGCATGATCTCCACCCCAGCTGCTCCAGATGTCTGAGGTGAAGTGTAAGGCCACCTGAGAACTTGCCTTGCACAGCTCCTCCCTCAAGTACTCCTTGCATGCCTCATACAGGGAGGGCACCATCATCCTACTGAAGGTGGTGTGTGCAGGTGCTTGGTATGATGGGGCCACAAGCGCCATGAGCCACCTGAATCCTGGATGCTGAACTAAGGAGAAGGGCTGGCCATCCACAGCAAGCAACTCCCCAATTGTCTGGGTGATCTTGCTCGCCCTTGCAACGCGTCCCCCTTTCTGTCCACCCTCACTGTTCCAAGGGGCTTTGGAGTGAGAGGGGGACTTTTCTTTAGGCTTGCTTCCACTAGTTCTAGGTTAAGCAGGAGAAAGGGCAAGGGGGTGGTACCTATGGAGATGCATCAGCATCCCTGTGGTGCTTTCTTATGTGTTTTGTTTCTTTGTTCCAGCTGGTTTTGGCTCAGCAATGTAGGCAGATAGCATATGTGGTATCATTTGCCAGCTCAAAATGATCCCAGACCACACTACCCACTCGCTTCTGGGATGCAGGTGCATGTGTGGATGCTGCAGTTTCCCCCTTCTCAGATGGCAGAGGCACAGCAACAAGAGGAGTGGAACCACCTGAGCTGCTTGCCTCCACATCCTCTACCTCAGCCTCCTCTGAAGTGCCTTCTGGGGAAGGAGACCTGGCACTAGGGGAAACTTGAGGGGAGTGGAAAACTCAGCTCATTTCCCCTGCTTCCTCAGAATTTTCCTTGCTATGGCACTGAGATCCAGCTCCAGATCCAGCTCTTCATCTGGCACTGCAAGGCTCAGCATGGGAAGTGAAATGGGGGTGGAGGAGACTGTCATGCTGGTGCTGCTGCTTGTTGTCATGGTGGTAGCCGGGGGTTATGGCTGTTGCTTTTGGAGGGGATGCAGCCTCAGGCACAGGCAGTGGTAGTGGCACTGTTCCCCTCTCCTTGCTGCTTGTAGAAGCCTCACCCCTGCTAGTTGTAGGAAAGAGGCTGTGTCTCAGTTTGTGGGGGGCAAGACTTACAGCTCTCCCTTTAGCCCCTCTTCTGCTCCTCCCTGAAGGCTTGCCAGCTGCCTTTCCACCAAGCTTTATGGTGTGTTTCATAGTGTTTTCATGCTTTTATAAAAATATATAAATGTATCCACATTCCTATGTAAATTCTCTAAGATGTGTATTCTGTGCCACAAGGTATGAATGTATAAAAATAAAATATAAATATAATCTCGCTTCCTATATAAATTCTATAATGTATGTATATGGTGCAAGGTATAAATGTATAGAAATAAAATATAAATGTATCTCCCTTCCTATATAAATTAAATTCTATAGTGTAATATCTAATATAATTATAAAATCTAAAAGAATAAATCAATGAATATAATAATAAAATAAAGGTGCCTAGAAGAAAGAAAAAGGTCATCTGGAATCCCTCTTGCAAGGCTAGGCTAGCAAGTAGGAAATCATTCAAACAAATACTAGTAGTAGCCTTCATTACCTAATGCTCCTGAGCTGCTGGAAACTTGCTCAGTAGCTGTCAGACCCCAAGGCAGAAAGCAAGCTAGATGAAACAATGTTGTTTTTTATGCTGTTTTTCCATCCCTTCCCCAGAGCACTGGGATTGGAATGGACCTCAGAGAAGGATTATAGTCACTGGCCAGCTACACAGTCAATATGACAGCAATCTTCCCCCCTACTCCCACTTTCCTTCTCCCTCTCCTTAGTTTCTGTTTCCCTGCAGGTAAGCCCAGTTTGAACTTCTAAACTTGAAACATTTTGAAACTTTTGAAACATTTCGATTGCCCTCATTTTGTTTTGAAGCTCTTTTGAAGCCCTTTGTTTCATTTCAATTTCCCTGTTTCAAGCTCAAAATGAGTGGAAGCTGTCAAAATGAGACAGCTGGTGAAATTTTGCACAGTTCTACCTTCCACTACCTCTGTTTCAATTCTCATCCTTCATCTGTCCTACCTGCTTACATTAAAAACTCTTCTCTGTGGCTTTTTGTTTGTCAGGGAAACATTTAGTGAAATGGGGCCCAGTCTTGCTTGAAGTCTCTAACTGCTAGTGCAGTACAACTAATAATAATAATAAAGGCCTGGAAGGTAAAGAAGTGCATAAATAGGAGAATCTTCAGGGACTTTTACTTGGAAGAATATGTATTTTTCAGAATTTAAAATAAAATAGTTCTCATTAACATTTTGGAAGTTATCATCTTACAGAACACTCATAAAAATCTGAGTTATAATGAATACCTACAGCTAAGTGCAGTAGATATCACAGTAAGTAGGTATGAATTTACTGTGCTAATAGGACTATTGATGTTGGCAGTGATGTTTATTTCATGAGAATCATTTATAGGAAGCAAACTATTGGAATCATACTCTCAGAGAATTTAAATAGGACTGTATAGAATGCATCAAAATGTAAATAGTGCTTAAAAGAAAGTATGCTTGATTGTAGAAGAGTTTTAGTATTATGAGTTATTAGTGAAATTTCCTTGACTATTCTTTTGAAATATTCCCCCTCTTGCTGTTCAAATGAATGGATGCTGTTTTCTCCTAACTGAATAATAGGTCAATTGAGACCTAAAGTCTTCCAAACACATTTATGGTATCATGCAAAGCATAATTTTTTTTTCTTTAAAGAAAAGTAAACTCGGGGGGGGGGG
>NW_017728994.1:4051099-4052263 GCF_001723915.1 Gavialis gangeticus | reverse complement strand
GGGGGGGGGGGGGAGGGGTGTCAGAAATTAACTCTCTGAGTGATACATTTTCTAGATCTGTATGTAAATGGAAAATATCAATTTAATGAGGGCAAAATAAGATCTGGATGGTGTTCTTGTTTTTTGCAGATTCAATGCATAAACTTTGCTTGGTTTTCTGGTTTCATTGCTTTTCAATTTTGCAAATGATCCAGTGGCATTTTAAGACTGTGACATCTTTCCAGGTCAATACTGACTCATCCACCACCACTCTCTGGGTACAACACTTAAGCCAATTTGCCACCCACATGACTGCGTAATTGTCTATTGTTCAATTTGTTTATGAGAATAGGATGGGATACCATGTTGAAAGCCTTCTTAAAGTCCAAGTAGGTGACATCTACCTCAACTCCTGCATCGAAGCATTTAGTGACCTAGTCATAGAAAGAAACAAGGTTAGTCAGGCAGGATCTACCTGCTATGAACCTGTGCTGGTTGCCCTTCAGCATTATATTCCCCACTGGAGTCCTACAAATGTGATCCCTGATAATTTTTTTCAAGGGTTTTCCCAAGGATAGAGGTGAGACTAACCAGTCTATAGTTACCTGGATCCTCCTTCTTCCCCTTCTTGAAAATAGGAACCACATTGGCCCTTTTTCAGTCCTCTGGGACCTCACTTATGCACACAAGGGATCAAAGAGCCATGCCAGTGGCTCTGCTATGACACTGGCTAATTTTTTCAGCACCCTTGGATGGATGTCATCTGGTCCCACTGACTTAAACACATCCAGCCCCTCCAAATGTCTCTTTACTAGGTTGGTGCTGATAGTAGGTGGGATGGTGTTCCTCCCGCTTGTATCTGTAGTGCACCTGGGAGATTTGTCTAGATCCTTGCTCAAGAATACAGAGGCAAAAAAACTCATTGAAGAGCTCTGCTTTGTCCCTTCTGTCTGTCACCAACTGCCCTAGTCTATCTTGTAGGGGTCCTATGCTGTCCTGAACCTTCTGTTTGCTCCCTGTATACCTGAAGAAGGACTATTTGTTTTCATAGATTCATAGATTAAGGGTCGGAAGGGACCTAGTAGATCTTCTAGCCCGACCCCCCGCCAGGGCGGGAGAACAACAAAAAACCCCAAAACAAGAAACGGGACTCAAATGAGTCCAGCCAGGTAGGCATCCAGCCTC
>NW_017728994.1:4048467-4049172 GCF_001723915.1 Gavialis gangeticus | reverse complement strand
ATGGACACCCCTTGGGCCGTGAGTATCGTTTCCTTAAGGTTGTTACCAGCTGAAATTCTAATGCTGCTTTGGCCTTCCTGACTGATTCCCAGCAAGTCCAAGCCAAGGAGATATACTCCTCCTTCGTAGCTATCCCCTGTTTCCACTGCCTGTATGCCCCTTTTTTGCCCTTGGGCTTTCCCTGTTTAGCCAAGAGGGCTTTCCCTGTTTAGCCAAGAGGGCTTTGTGGCTCCTTTGTGCCCTCCTCTACACAGTGGGATTGCCTCCTTCTGTGCCCAAAGGATTGCTTCCTTGAGGAACAACCATCCTTCCTGGACCCCCTTTTGTCAATACTCTTGAGCTTTAATCTCCTACCGACTAATCTCCTAAACACACTGAAGTCTGCCTTTCTGAAGTCTAGCACTTCTGCCCTGCTGGTTACTTTTCCCACCCTTCACCAGATAGTGAATTCAATCAATTGATGGTTACTATCCCCTATGTTATCTTGTACATGATGTGTCTTTGGATTGGCTTCATTCCATGATTTAGTGCAGCCTATCCATAATATGCTTATATGTATACATATGTAGATGGCTGTATGTGGGTAGGTGGGGAGAGAGAGAGAGAGAGAGAGAGAGATTTGTATCAGTTTACACTTATGACCAATCAAGTTTTGCAACTGCAACAATGCATCATTTCCTGTGCTGCAAGTACATGGTATTAAAT
>NW_017728994.1:4024938-4043467 GCF_001723915.1 Gavialis gangeticus | reverse complement strand
CAGATAGTGAATTCAATCAATTGATGGTTACTATCCCCTATGTTATCTTGTACATGATGTGTCTTTGGATTGGCTTCATTCCATGATTTAGTGCAGCCTATCCATAATATGCTTATATGTATACATATGTAGATGGCTGTATGTGGGTAGGTGGGGAGAGAGAGAGAGAGAGAGAGAGAGATTTGTATCAGTTTACACTTATGACCAATCAAGTTTTGCAACTGCAACAATGCATCATTTCCTGTGCTGCAAGTACATGGTATTAAATATTGAACTCCCTCTAGCATGTAAATATTATGATGTTTTGTCCAAGGGTTGTGTGCTGTGTCCCAATCCTTGTTTGTGTAGAGAAAATATCTTGTAACATTTCTTCTTGAGTTGACATTACCCAAAAAAGTAAAAAAGAACAGCAAATGTCATAGAGATTCTATGTTACTTATTTATAACTTAACAGTGTGACACTGTAACTTCTTTTGTTTCACTATTCTATACTTTTTAATTCAGAACAGCTGGTTTAAAAATATTTTAAGAAGTTAGGTTAGAAATAATGCTATAAGTTAGGCATATTCTACTTTGACAGAACTCCTGTCCATTTACCCAGCCTATCCACTATCTCTGTAGCTGTTACATGGGAGGTGCTTTAGGAAATATTAATTTATTGTAAAGGATCTGGATCCTTGGAAAATTCCAGATGGAGTTTAGGCATTTGGGTCTGCTTTCTAGTGTTGTATAGGTAAAGATTAGGCATAAACGTGTGGAAAACAAAATATGTCTTTTTCTGCTCTTATCATAATTTTTCCTAATCATAGTGTCATAGAAAAGTAGGGGTACAAGAGGTCATCAAGTCCAACCCACTGCCTGAGGCAGGATGATTCCTATCCAAAATATACCATACAATTCATAATCTAAACTCTGCATAAGACTACCATCCACCCTGACACAACATAGACTTGGCACCCTAACCTACCACAGGTAAAGCTGGGGAACCTTGACAGGTAAAGTCCTGCTTCTACAAAATGTTGTCAGTTATGCTTAACAGGTCCTGTGTAGAGGGCCACGCCCCCTGCTCCCAACTACAAAGGCAAGCAAAAACCCCCACAGTCCATAACAATCTGACCATGGGGCAAAATTGTTTCCTGACCCCAAATATGACAATTGGTCTGACCCTGAGTATAGAGGCAAGGCCTTTTAGCCAGGAATCTATGGCTTTGCTCACAACAAGAACAATGGCACACCCCAACTCTGGCTATAGCCAACACTCAGAGCCTCTGGGAAGGCTTAAAAACACCCCAAGACATATAGCATAAAATCAGGGTGGGGCATGGGTGACTGGTGCCTCCCAAGTCTGGCTGTTCCCTAGTGGTGAGCCAGTGACTGGGAGGAGGGGGGCAGTGGAGCCAATTTCAGGCAGAGCACAAATGCTCTCTGTGCCCCTGTACCAGCCAGAGTATTCACTCCCAGCGGGGGGCATCAGCATTTTCAGGGGGCACGTACCACCCCCTACCTTGCCTATGTGGGAGCAACCAGTAAAGCTCAGAAGCATGAGATATGCCCATAGCAGAACATAGACATAGATGTATCTAGAACACCCCCAGTCAGTTGCTGTCTGGCCTCTTGGATATCTCCAGCGGTGGAGAGGCCACGTCCAGTGGTGGAGAATCCACGTCTTCCGTAGTCTATTTCACTACCTCACTGTTCTAAGGGCCTTGCTAGACCTTACACAGTGAGCCAAACAAATGTTAATCAGCTTAGTGGAGCAGTCACGTGGTAAGGCAAAAAACGTGCTCTGACTGTCCTTCGCCTGCTCAACTGTGATTTGACACTAGAGGTTTGGTAAGCAGGACCCTTTTGGTGCTCTTGCTAGGCAGACAGTGGGCCCACCCCTGTGTTAGTTTCAGCGAGATCAGAAAGACTGGAGGAAGCAGCTTTCCTGGGGATCTCTGGTCTCTCTGTGACTGACAGAGTGGCTTTACACTGACAGCATTGTTGCCAGGCTTTAGCCCTGACAGCTCTGCTCTCAGTGGAGAGCCAGTGTGTCAGTTTCAGCAAGACTAGAGAGCTTCAGGGCTGCAGCCCTGGAACTCACTTCCTCTGTGTTCCAAGAGCCTGATTCTTTTTTCTCTGGAGCTCAAGCAGTGCCTACCCCCCACACTGCTGCTGGCATTAAAAGAGCCAGTCTGGGTGGCAGCAGGAGTCACTACAGTCTTGGGATGCTCTGGGGAAAAAAGGATCAGGTTCTTGGAGCTCAGAACGTTCTGGGATACTGAAGGACTTCAACTTGGGTGGAATAGCTATAGGAAGTGGCCATACGGTCATGAAACAGAAACAAAACTAGGCGGATTGGAGGTAATCCTGCCCTGGAGTGGCATAACTCTACAATGAATAATGTGTTTTCTAAGACACTTAAAAGGTGTTAACATACAGCCAGTTCAGAGGTTAAGAGCTCCAGTAGCCACCTAAACTTACCATGTAACAAGGCCTGAACAGTGAAGAAGTTTTTCTAGGTATCCAATCGTTAATTACTTTGCTGCAACTTCAAGCCATTGGCCTGCATCCTCTTCTCTGCAGCAAGAGAGAGAAGGTGTTTTCCCTCTTCTTTATGATAGCCTTTCATGGATTTGAAGACTGCTATCATGTCCCCTCTTAAGTTCCATTTTCACAAGCTGACTAGGCCTAGTTCCTTCAGCCTTTCCTCATATGACTTGCCTTCAACCCCTTGGTCATATTTGTTGCCTGCCTCTGGACCCCCTCTAACTTTTCCATCTCCTTCTTAAAATGTGGGGCCCAGAACTGCATGCAGTATTGCAGATGAGGCCTAACCAGTGCTGAGTAGAGCGACCCTATCACCTTCACTGTCTTGCACCTAATCATAGAAAAATTAATCCAATCCTCTTCTCAAAACAGAACCATCCCCAACTATATCATTCCAGTCATGGCTTTGTCCAGCCAGGCCTTAAAAACCTTGAGGGATGGAGATTCCATCTAGGGACAACCTGTTCCAGTGCTTCAACACCCTCCACCACCAACCTCCCTTGCTGAACTCAATGTAATATGTATCTGAGTATTTCTTTTTTGTGAGAATGTAACTCAGCATTATAGTCCTTTGGTCTACTTTCTTCAGTTAGGCCACTCATGCACAAATTCTTTAATATATGTTCAATACATGTGTCTTTTTTTTCTGAGTCTTCCTCATCAAAAGAGGTTGTGTCATATGGTATTTGAACTGCAGTGTCTGGAATTTCTCCATTCTAAGTCAATTCTTAATCCCTATGCTTCTGAACTGACCTCCTAATGAAGCATAAACAGCAGAGATCAGTTTAAACCATAGTCTAAGGCTAAGATATCCATCCTCAATGTTTAGCAAGTTCAGAATGAGATCCAAACTTCAGAGTTTGAAGCAGTCTCCTTCACCAAGGATTTATTCTATAAGGCCTTCTACCCTATTTTAGGGTGTGGACACATGTATGTCTGAAACACTTTCAAAAGTGGAACATTTAAAAGAGACAGCCCCTAGTGCTTTCTAATTATTATGTGTGAGCTAATTGAAAATGATTCAAATGTAACAAGAGATCTCCAACTTTAAGCCTGCTTAAAGCAACATTAGCACTGGAGAGATTTTGCTATATTTGAATAATTTTCACTTCATTTACACACAATAATTACAAGGTAGTAGCAGTTTCCCTTTTCAAAAGAATCCAAAGGTTCTTGTGTCCACACCCAAATAGACACAACCCAGGCTTTGAATGTCAAAAATGAAATCTCTTATTCCATTTGGAGATATATAGGTCATCTATACACAGCACAGATGTAATGTACCTGCTGCATGAAACATTGGTACTAGTAGTCCAGATGGTTTTGTAGTAATTGAAACTCAGGGTGTCAGAGACATGGATAGCTGTGGTGATAAAAGGATGTCAGCATCTTACTAAATAAAGGTGGTAAGAAGCACCTTGGCTGTTGCTGCAAATGGACTATACTGAAGCAGGCAAGAATCCATTATAACTCCTTAGGTTGCAAAGGCTAGACAAAAGTGACAAGTAAAACTAGGGGTCGTTACTATTTCTGCCTATTTTTTATTTTGTTTTTACCTCCCAATGTATAAATGTTACATAGATTTTAAGGACAGAAGATACCATTTTATTATCAAATCTGATATCCTCTACATCAAAAACCATTTTATTTTAGCAAGATTTGCCTCCTATTAATCATTTCAGTTCCTTGAAGACAGGCAGAGAACAGCAGTGGGCAAGGTGCTATGAATGCCGAAGACCCTTGCAATAGCAAAGAACTGATTAGCTGGGATGTCCCAGATTATCATAGAAGGCAAGCCATTCTCCGTGTTGTAGAAGAATACAGTCTCCTCTCCTATGCACTTGTATAGGTTCCTTGCCAACGTAACGTAAGGGGAAGGTTTTTTTTCTGACTCAGTATCACAATTCACCATGTGAACAAGGCAAACTAACCAGACCACTAAGAAGACCATGTGGAAAGTAGATTCCCTCTCCCACTTCAGAACACTCATCCATACAGGGGCAGATATAGGTAGCCTCTGATGGTATAGAAGAAGGGGAAGCAGGAAACAGAATGCATGAAATCAATTGTGTATCAGGGCAAAAAGCCCTCTGCCCCTGAAACAACTTGATGAAGCCTGGAGCATTAGGTATGTTTGACTATGTTAGGGACAATGCAGACAATTCTGTTCTACCGAATGCCCACAAAGGAAAAAGAATTCACAGCTTCAAAGGCCAAAAATGAGCACCTTAGCCATCTATCTTGGTTTCATAGGCTGTCAAACTCCTCCCAGAAGGTGATTTAAAGCATATTTGTTTTTAAAAGGTGCACAATCTTGTTTGAAAGGCTTCTAGTGATGGAGAGTTTGTTGCATCTCTTGCTAAACAGGATAGCATTATGTTTCACTTGCAAGGTTGAACCCCTCTCCACAATATCAGATATATTGTCCATGTGCAAGTCCTATACACAATGATCGAGTCACCTCTCAACATTCTGGTTGATAAGCTGATTAAGTTAAGCTCCTTAAGCCTTAGCTGTAAAGCTTGTTTCCTCCCCTTGGGTCATTTAGTGACCTTCCTTTGAACTTTCTCCAGTATTTCCTCATCCTTCTTGAAATGTGATCATCAGGAGTGGACACAAGCGTTTCAGTAATGGTGATTCCAATGAAAAGCACTTTCTTACTTCTACTTGATATTCCCTTCGCAACATCTGTACTGGAGGTCATTAGCTCATTTTGCCATAGCACTACACTGTAAAGCACTCAGTGTTCCTTATTACTCTTAAATCCTTTTCCATGTTACAGATTTCTGACACTCTCTCAGATTGTAGATATACTTTATTCTTGCTTTTCAGATGTATAACCTTGTATTTAGCTGGACAGTGACCATTTAAACAAGCAGTTCAGATCACTCTGTAACAGTAACCTATTCCCCTCATTTACTACCTAACCAGCCTTTATGTCACCTGCAGATTTTACCAGCCAAGATTTTATATCATCATTTTGATTTGTTGATACAAATATTAAAGAGAGTTGGACCAACAACTGATCCCTTGGGGATGCCACTAGAAAAAATCTTGCTTATTGATACCTTCCCTTTAATAACTACATGTTGGGGTTGCTCACTGAACCAATTATTAATACATCTAGCCTGTGCCTCTTTAATTCAATATAATTTGAGCTTCTTAAAATCAAAATGTCATATTGTACTGTGTCAAATGACTTGGGAAAATCCCAGTATCAACCAACCTGTTATTCAGTCAGAAAGAAAACAAAAGTTGTATTCGATTAGCCCCACCTTCAATGAAAACATAATGATTGGCATTCATTTAGCTTCTAATTATTCATAGATAGGATTCTGAATTAACTATTTTGTTATTCTACCTTGGATCATCATCAACTAGGTTACAGTTTCTTTAGTCTTTCCTTTCCCCTTTTAAATTTTTGAACTCTATTGGCAGTCTTTCAAGCATATGGAATTCCCCCAGTTTTTTTAAATTTGTTTAAAAAAATATTTTAGGGGTGGAACTAAACATTTTGGCATCCTGGGCAGAGATGCGATCAAGTGTCTTCTGCTTCCTTTCAGCATGGTGGCCAAAAGGGAGAGGAGAGCTGTTCAGAAACATTTCTGTCAAGCAGCGGTAAAAGAGTAGGGGCCAAAGACTCAATGTAGGGATCCTGGGGGCACCATTATGATGGCTTCTCTAAATTAGTGCCCAGCTCACCCATCCCTAATTATGCTGCTGGTGGTTCAGACAGCTCTTTGGTTAGCTCCTTTTTAGTCCCCTTGTAAACTATAATGTGGGATTATTGAATTAAGTTCTGCATTTAATTTTAACCAACTATTATTTCAGCCTACATTATGCACTCTTAGAAGAGCAATTTATGAACACTGGTTTTCAATTACTGAAAATTTAGGTACACTGGCAAAAAAGATAAATGAAACAGGAACCATGGAAGCACATTTTGAAAGATGGTATTTTAACATAGTTGATACTGAGGCAATTTTCAGTTTTTTGAAGTTGGCGCCTGTACACACATGGAGAGAATTTTGAATAGCCTTAGATATGAATCATCTGATTTCCTACAACAGGAGCATTTTTATACACAACAGGTTTTGTCTCTTTATCAAAGAATCATAGGTATTTCACCTGAAGAACTCACAGTAGCTTCCATTGCATTGCCTTTGTAGAAGGGTCTCTGTGCTCCTCAGAACAGCACCAGAGATATCCCAAGTAAAGAAATCTACAGTTTACATACTGAACAATGTTCTCTTGCAAAAACAACAATGACCAATTCATTATACTTGTTATTGGCAATCCCCTGCACTTGAGGATGATTGACTTCTATGATTGTCTTCTCTGTGGGTCCAAAGATGGCTGACAAGGCCAATCCAGGATCAGGTGGTTCTATTGCAACTTAGATGCATGTCTCTGTGTGGGGTGGGTGGCTTTAGATTCCTGATTCAGTCTGTGATGCTGTTTCTACTGATCCTGCTGTTTCATCTCCTGTTGTTTGTCATAATGTTTCAAAGTACTGAGATCTTTGCAGAAAACTTGTCCTCCATTTGGGGTTCCAATGAGTTGATGTTGATGTTGCATTTTTTCAAGTTGGCCTTGAGGACATCTTTGAACAATTTTCTTTGCTCTCCTCCTGAGCATACACCTTGACTGATCTAGGAGAATAAAACTTGTGGTGCAAATCTGGAGTCAGACCTCCTGATGATGTGGCCAGTCCAGCAAAGTTGACATTGAATGATCCTTGCCTTGATGCTCATGGTGTTTGTCTGAAAGGGGATGCTAGTGCTGGTGCATTTGTCTTCCCACTGGGTTTGAAGGATCTTCCATAGGCAGCATTGATGGTACTTCTCCAGCAACTTGAGGTGTCTCCTGTACGTGCTCCACATCTCAGCTCTGTACAATAAGGTAGGAATAACAACTCATTGGTAAACCATGAGCTTGGTTTTGGATCTGATGTCATGATCTTTGAACACCTGTTTCCTCAGGTGTCCAAAGGCTGCATTTACACATTTGCAGTGATGTTGGATTTCTCATCAATGCCAGTCTTCAGAGATAGATGGCTTTCAAGGTGTGGCAAATACCATAAATCTGAATTACCAGAGCTGGAGTCTGCTTGTTAAGAGCTTGTTGATGGAGGACATTAGTCTTCTGAATATTAAGTGTGAGTCTTAATTTCTCATATGTCTTGGTAAAGATATCAATGATTGCCTGAAGGTCTGCTTTTAGGTGAGCACACACAACAGCATCATCATCATGCTGCCGCTCAGTGATTGAGGTTGGGATGGTCTTCATTTTGGTTCAGAGCTGGCTGAGATTAAACAGCTTACTTAAACATCTAACCATCCATTTGGTTGTTTAGTTCCACTTCAACTGGAAGGTTGGTGGTGGTCAGATGTAGCACCCTGTCAAGGAATATTAAGAAGAGTGTTGAAGCAATGACACAGCCTTGCTTAACTCCCATTTTAACAACAAAGGGATCTATGATAGATCCATTACTGAGAACCATTGCTCACATGCTGTCAAGAATGGTGATTGTCGCGCCCAGAGACCGGTGCACCCTTGACCTGTGAGCCTGGGTCGGTACGACCGGCTTGGCGCGAGGGGGGATTTATGACTGGACAAGCGGGTGTTAATGGTGAGCAGGAGTCCGATAGAAGATTTAAAGCGCATTGGTTACACAGAAAGTTTATTTTACTTACGCTACTGATGGCTTGCAGCGTAGGCAGAAGCAGTTGATTTCTTAGTTACAGCATGCAGATGTTCTGTCACCCAGTGATTACAGTGGATTGCAGACTTGCTGAGTACAGGTTTCAAACAGTTTATACAAATTACTACGGTCTGCAGATTACCGAGAGCTCTTGACGAGAGGGGCATACGAAAGATAAGATAAGACGAGCGAGAAAGATAAGACGACATGAGCCGGCAAAAAGGGGGTACGCCAGAAAGATACGTAGGCAGAGAGATAATATTTGAGATGTCTGTAACTGATCAGATTACAGACTCTCTCTCTTGGGAATGCTCCGAGATCTCTCTTCTTGAGTGTATACGCAGTTCTCTGCTTTTGGGCAGAAGTTCTTTCCAAGTTATACTTGGCCAGGATAGCCAATTGCTTCATTCTAGGCATGAATAATTAACGAGTTGGCACTTGTGCTCTCTTTGTTTTCTCAAGTTTCATAAAAAGGGGGTTTATATTTTTGCTTGGGTGGTACTGGTCCTGTTTGGTCACAAGAAGGCAAGCATAGCATATTATTTAATTTTACAATTCCGTTAAACCCAGCCAATTTGGGTATCTCGTTACCATAGGGACGTTATCTTTCGTGCTGGGCTGTCAAGGTAAGTTTCTCTCTCGTATGGGAGCTCAAGTGATTTGATATGAGGCACAGACAGGGGTGTATATATGCAGCACTGTTACAAACTAAAAAATAATAGTGTGAGATTACAATTGCAAAATTTGCTGTGTTAGCCTCTGATCTTTTGCCCTTTGATCTTTTGCCATCGGCATCCGAAATCAAAGACTTTGATCTTTGACAGTGATAAATTTCAATGGGTATCTTCAGATCCTTCAATCTGTACCTCAGAAGGATCCTCCATGGTACTTCTCAGTTGACAGAGTTGAAGGCTGTAGAGAGGTTTATGTTTTTCCTGGCATTTTTTCTGCAGCTGGTGAATAGTGAAGATCATGTTGGTTGTGTCTCTTCATATCCTAAACCCACGCTGAGCTTCTAGGAGGAGCTCTTCAGCAGGTAGGAGGAGACAATTCAGGAGCGTTTTTGCAATGATCTTTCCTGTGGTATACAGCAAAGCAATCCTTCTGTAATTTCCATAGTTGGACCTGTCTTCTTTCTTGAAGACTGTCACAATCATGGTGTCCCTGAGGTTGTCTAGGATTTCCTTGTCATTCCAGACCCTTAAGATGAGGGCATGGAGTTGTGATGTAAGCTTTTCTCCCTGCAGCTTGAAGATTTCACTACGGATTCCATCTGTTCCAGATGCCTTGTCATTCTTTATCTGCTTGATGGCTTTTCTTTCTTTGTCAAGGGTTGGGAGGATTCTGGGATCATCTATGATTTGGTTTTTTGGAATGGAATTGAGAACACTCTCATCAACTACAGAGTCTAAAATGAGGTCTTCAAAAGGTTCCCCTTTCCTTGATCAGGTTGTTTCCATTCTTAGGTCTTAAGAGGGTTTGTCCCTGAGTGCTTGAACTGTAAATGATTTTGGTGGCACTAAAACCCCCCCACATGTTTGTTGTAGATGTCAGCAAAATGTTAAATCTTCTTTACCTCACCTTACCACCATTTTTTCTGCATATCACAGGCCTTCCTTTGGATCTTTGCCTTGGCTTGTTGGTGATTCAGTTTCTTTTGCTTGAACTTGATGTTGCTCTGCCAAGCACAATAGGCCTTGGGCCTACAATTGATGAACTCTTAGATCTCCTAGTCATCTTTATCAAACCAGTCTTGTTGGATCCTGACAGTGAATCCAAGTGTCTCTCTGTAGGTCCTGATGATGATGGACTTGAAGTCACCCCAAGTGCTGCCACTATTCTCCCATTGTTGTTGGCTGGAATTCAGCAGTTTTTGTTGAGGCCCTGGTGGATGAAGAGGTCTCACTTGAGCAATTAATCTATTAGACAAGGAAGTGAACTGCTTTCTGACTCTACCTATTATATGTACAGATTACATAGCAAGGCTTCCTTCTTTCTTGTGACAAGGTATTTAGCAGAATTGTCAGATTCCAATGAATCGGCAGGGGCTGTACCATGAGCAGTTTGAGGCTATGAGTGCTTCTTCTATGGCCTCAAATTTGTGACTTCTGGGCTGTCAACTGTGTGCCTTAACGACCATGCCACCCAGCACCACCCCAACCCAAATCATGTTAAGGTTGGCCACCCCTGTCTTAGATTGGTTTGAAATTTTTTATAAGTTTTGTACTTGATTGTAAGTTTCTAGCTCTCATGGTTATGAGGAAATGCTTCCTTAGAAGCAGCTTCAGACTCTTCAGTCATACAGACTATATCACTTGTAATTAGATAATATTTTCTTTGTCCTAAGAGCTAAATGTCCCTCAGTATAAGTGAGATCTGCATGAGTTTTGCCACCCCCCCGAAAAGAAATACACAAGGTTGATATTTCTAAATGTATTGTTTGAAATTTAAAACAGCAGCAAATTGTGAGAGAAAAAGTGAAACATTTCTCACCATTTTTTAAAATGTAGATCAGCCCTAGTAAATATGGATTAGAACATTTGCTTATAAGGAGCAATAAAATAAATGTCAGGGGTCATTCTGACAATCTCCCGACCAGTTTTCAGTTGGCAGTTTTCTTCAGGAAGGGTGTTTTCAGCAGGGATTTGAAGAACAACATATTATTTTCTGTTTCTGAAATGACAAACAAGGAGGTAGAATTCTACAGTATGTTAAAGAGGAAAAAAATCCTAGCATTCAGAAAAATCTATCTAAACAAGCATTGTTGCTTCCTGTTGCAATGAAATATTTAGTGTTTTGTCATATTTATTGAAGTATTTTGATCAACTTAAAAAGGTATAAAGTCCTTTCAGATTTCTTCACAGTACTTGTGATCAGTCTTGCATGAAAAGGCCATTTGTTTTTCTCATATTAAAGCTTGTGCTTTCATGTAGTTCTGAGAATTTTCTATTCCTGTAAATTAATTTCACTTCATTAAGTAGAAGGGTCATAGAAAATGGAATAATAGTGTTTGGAGCCATAGAAGATTACTGGTTTGAGTAATGGTAAATTGGCACCTACCAGTTTGTTCTTTAATATTGGGAAGAAGCTACTAGCTGTTAAAGCTGTTTCATTAATCAGAAAATCCTACATGTGTGAACTTTTACTTTAGAGAAGATAAAATTATTATCTGCCTTTGATAACATTTTACAGTGCAGAACACTGGATACCAGCCCCCTAGAGTGACCGTAGCACAATGGTAAAGATTCGGTTTTCCGTGTTGAATAGTTGTTAATTTCAGGTCAGTAACATTTATTCATAGACATCCACTCATTGAGCACACATTGTATGTGTGTGGCTCAATTATAAAGAGCTGAATTCAAAGCACAGAGAAGTTTATTATTTAGATATTAATTTGCAGGCTCATGTAAATTATTATTTCTTCTTCCTGATATTCATTAAAGCCATCACAATAGTTTTCTTCTACAGAAAAAAAGATAAGAACTACTGAAATATTTAATGTAAAATAGCTCACTGTAATGTATTTCATATTTTTCATGATTTTAGTGTGATTTAGCATGAACACTAGTGACCTTCAATAGCATTTAAAAACATTAACTATTAAGATTTTGCCTCTTTCTTAGCAGCTACCTTTTTACTTAAAGCAGAGCTGTCCAACTTAAAAGCAATTGGGGGCCACATACCACAGGAGCTGCACTGGCATGAGCCATGGGCTCCCAGGCCACACACCTGTCCCTGCTGCACCACTCACTCAGACAACTGCTGAATCATACATGGCTGCACTCTCTGTCTATGCATTATGCATGCTGATGGCTGCTGCACTGCATATGGGGGGCTTATCGCTTGCACTGTATGTGGTCCCATTCTCAGCTCCCTGTTTCCAGACTCCCTACTGCACTGTGCCATGGGCTTTCTATGCACTGTAGGTGGTGCTGCCCTACAGCCTAGGATGGGAGCACAAAGCACAACCCTGGGGAGCGAACAGGGATCTCAGTGAACCTAGCTGCAACAGCAGCTGGAGTGGTAAGACAGCAGTTGTCAGGTGGGAGCCTGGAGGGCTTCACATTTACCCTTTGTGGGCTGTCTGTGGCCTTCGGGTCACCAGTTGAACAGCCCTGACTTAAAATATTTAAATAAAGTCTGTTTTTCCCAGATTGCTGCTATTCCCAACCTCTTTTTTTTTTTTTTGGGGGGGGGGGGCCTTGTTTTTTTTTTTTAATTTTTTAAAAATGTTTAATTTAACCAAAAAAAAAAAAGTTTTTTTTTCCCAATTTGTTCTTTTCCCCACCCCTTTTTTTTTTTTTTTGGGGGGGGGGGGACTTGATTCTTATTTGTAATGTTTTATAAATGCTTAACTTAACCAAAATACATACAGATCTCTTATTAGCTCAGTTACCGAGCAGAAATGGGTAGTGAGCCCTGCATCACAGTAGCAGAAGTTTAATTAGTAGTATGGAGATTTTTTGCTTCTGTTCAGTGAATCAAAAAGTCTCAAGATGCACAAAGTGTGTCACTTCAGAATTGGATTTAAGAATCAATGCACACTGAAGTTAATCATCGATCACTAGCTGGAAGGAGAAGTATTCAAGATGTGTTCGTTAATTGAGTTTAGTAGTCACAGAGTGGATTCAGGGCTCCCTGAAGCCTGACACAGCCGTGTGACATTCTAGCTGTTTTTAAATTATGTGAAGAAGAATATTTAAAACCCACTCTGGCGGTTATATTATGCAAGCTGTTACAACTTGGCCAAATGTTGCAGTGGTTAGACTTTATATTGCAAGCAATATAATATAGTCAGTTATATATAACAGTCTCTGCTGGGTTTCCCTTAAAGGTTAGGATGGCGACTCTAATTTGTGTTGCAGACTAAATTTGGTTTTGTGTGTTCCCATGTGCACACAGCCTTTATTCAAATGTTACATAAGTGGGCCCAGCTGCATGCAGAGAAAGATGTCAGAAAATGCCATAGTTGTGACACCATGTGAATGCATTAAAGCTGAGTTTCAAACTCATTTGGCTCTGCCAGATGGATCAGGAATGTGCTAGGCTGGCCTGTAGGCCAGACTGGGACTGACCCCCTGTGCAGTGCCCATGGCATTGCACTCAAGGACCAGCCCAAAGGCTGCACATGTGGCACATGGGGACCCAGCACTGCAGGTGGGAGAGATAGTCAGTTTGGCCTGCTGTGTGCAGCCTGTGCCCTGTGTTGCCTGCGTGCCATGGGCAGCACATACCCCATGCTGTCCCCATTTGCTGTGTGGACAGCTTACCCTGGGTCTGGCACATTTTGCATGTGGTCCATAGGGCTGGACTGGCTGCACACACTGCCTGGCATGGGACCTGGCTGAACACAAGGGGCTGGCATGGGACCTGCTTCATGCAGTGCCTTACTGGACTGTGTCTTCATGCTGGTTCTGGCTCGGTCTGATCCAGACTGGCCCTGGAGCTCGCATACAGGGCCAGTCTAGCAGGGCGAAGCATGCATCCCCATCTCAGCCCCCTCTGCCTTGTGTAGGGCATGAAGCACCAGGTCCAGCCTGTGGGCCTGTGTTTGATTAAAATACAAGGCAGAGGGGGCTGCCTTGGATACAAGATAGGCATGGGTTTTGGCTCTAAACAGCAGATGCTGAGAAGGTTACATCCTCAAAGACTCATTTGAATTTCTTATTACAGGCACTTTTAGAGAAAGAATGTTGTAGAAGAACTATTGATCTGTTGAAGGAATAGGAGAGAAAAGAATTAGGCAGCACAGAAAAGGAAGGTGTATGAAAAAATAATTGTGCTTCAAAAGGCTTATACTCATAAGAAAGTCCTATCAGTGGGCGCACCTACTTGTGTGCCTGACTGCGCACTTGTAAAACAAGTACTAAATGACTGTGCAGTAACTGCCGTTACTGTGCATTCCTGGCGGTGCACAGGTCATTTCTGACTCTACTGAACAGTATCAATGAGCTTGTTGCTACTGCTACTGTGCAGTAGCATCGGTGTCATCATCCATGCCCTCCGATGTGACGTTACTGTAGTGATGAGCTACACTGCCATAGCTCGTTGCTACAGTGATGTAGTATCCCTTATACACAAGCCCACTATGCAGGGATTAGAGGCGGACTAATTCCATGGATGGAATAACCAAAGCAGATGGGTAATAACTTCAGAGGAAACTAGTAGGAACAAGTAACATTTCTGTGCTAGTTTTTGAAGCCTATCTTCCTCTAACATATATTGCCCAAGGGAAGCAGATAATACTAGCCTGCTATTGCCAGCTCATTTGGCTGATAGCTTTCTCTCTTTTACTTGTGCAGTACAACCAGGTGAGTTGAAAAAGGCAGGGAGAAATCAGCTGACTGAAAGCCAGTTTAATAGAAAGGTGCTGAATGGAGCCAATGTAGAGGAACAGAGAATAATCAGAGGTTAGTGAAAGTGATGTTTGAGCATGCTGTGTAAACTGCTGTGGGAGGAAATTTGCACAGAATTCAGTCATGTGCTGTCAAATTTGACATGGCTGACTGAGCTGGCAAAATGGGCTTTCATTGGTAAGTAACAAGTAAACCTACAGAGGGAATGATGACTTAGCTTTCTCTTCCCTTCCTTGGGAACTGGCACCTCTATAGGAAAAACTCCTGTAGTCTAGGGATGGCCAAACAGTGCCTAAAAACAGCAGATATAAATCTTGGCACAGAACTGTATTCAGTGAGCCAACAATTTTCCTGAACACCAACAATAGAATGCCACCACCAATTTAAAAATGTTTTCAAAAATTACATTTTAGCTAGTGTGTTTTGATAGGGTGGTAAATAAACTGCAGAATCTGATTATCTTTGCATAAGAGAACTTTATTAGAATTAGAACTTTTGCATTATCTTACTAAGTAATTTACTGTTAAAGACAATATGTAGCTTTAAAATTAAACTCAGAAACCAAAGGAACAAAGAAGAACAGGGGGTGGAGCTGTGGTTCTAAACATGAAAAAATAATGATGGACATGATTGTCAAGTGCTCTGCATCTCATTTATACCTGTACAAAGTATCTGTAACATTCTCATCTGGTGTTTTGTATTCACCTGCTGCAGAAGGGAGATATCAGACAGGGCAGAGGAGAATCAGATGCTGTGTAAACCAGTGATTTACACTGAATTACAAGCAAGTATCTAATCAGAAAATGCTATCTTCATGTGTATAACCCCAATTGAAATCAGTTGACATAATCAATGTAAACAATTTTATTTTTCAATTTACTTGTTAGCATAGTTGTTAATACAGATCAGTCCTCAATGACAGATAGCACACTTCTGTTCACAGAGAAACCAGAGCAGTGCTTTGCATAGCTGTATGAATTGTGCATGTGGCCTTAGGCAGAATTCTGCCTGTAATCTGCACATCAGTTTGTGATTCAGATACTCTTCTCTTCCTGCATTTACCTTTCCAAGATGTGGCATATGAATTGGAGAATAATATCACATTACCACTTGCTGACAAATTGCATTTGCTGTGTTTATAATGAATTTACGGCACTTCTTTTTTGTCCTGAAGTGGAAGCAGTGAATTGCTAAAAGAAATAAAGGGATCACTGGGAATTATGTGCATCATTCAGGCTCATTTCCAGATGGAGATTTGTATGTGAACAAAAATATCTAATCTTTTTGACCCAAGCCAATCTGTTTTCAGTACAGTAGGAATAATTCTCTCTTGTAAGGTGAAATAATTTCGACAACCAGTGAACAATCTAGTATCTTAGTGGAGTTAGGCTGCCATTACATCTTTTTTCCCTTTATGTAGGTCAGGGGTTGGCAACCCCTGGTACGTGTGCTGAGCATGGCACACGAGGCCATTTTGGTTGGCACACCATGACCAGCCCCAGCTCTGGGTAGCTGCTGCCAGTGATGGAGCCCGGGCTTCTCCCAGCAGGGCTTGCAGCTTCCCAGCTGCCTC
Organism: Gavialis gangeticus; assembly: GCF_001723915.1. NCBI lineage: Eukaryota > Metazoa > Chordata > Crocodylia > Gavialidae > Gavialis > Gavialis gangeticus. The sequence goes on along the minus strand of NW_017728994.1, from coordinate 4,027,302 downwards.
CTGGGAGCAGCCCGAGCTTCCGGCTGGCAGCAGGTACCCAGAGCCAGGGCCAGCTGCAGCCAGGAGGCTCCAAACAGCTGCAACAGGCTCCAGAGCCCCAGCATCAGCTCTGTACTAGCATGTGTCAGAGTGAGCAGTGAGGGAGGGGCCTGAGGCAGCTCAGCCCCGGTCTCTCCCCCGCTTCTGGCACAGAGCTGGCGATTGGGCTCCAGAGCCCGGCGCAGCTGTTTGTAGCCAGCCTGGGCTTTGGGCAGCTGCAGCAAGCAGTGGGCAGGCTGCAAACAGCTGCGCCAGGCTTCACAGCTCCAGCATCAGCTCCATGCTGGCTGTAACTGCATAGGCACCTCAGAGTGGACAGCGGGGCAGTTCAGCCTACCCCGAGGTGTGCACAGTCACCGCCAGCATGAAGCTGATGCCAGAGCTGTGGAGTCCAGCGCAGGGCTGGGGGGCAGGGGCTTTGGGTGGGGGGCAAGGGGCACAAGCAGAGCATCCTGCAATGTATCCCCTGGCCTCATTTTGTTTTTCTGGCATGCCAGAACTCCAGCACCTTCCAAGGTAGGCATTGTGGTGTTTTTCAGCACTCTGACCAAAAAAAAGTTGCCTAGCCTGATGTAGGTTTTTGCTGAAGAACATGTGTTAAACCAGGTCATACTTCAGTGTCAGTCTTGTGCCATAACATTAAACTTCATGCCTAAACACATGTGAATTCACTGAAATGACATACATGGGTTTAATTGCTTTCTTTATATCCTGTTTCAGATTTCCCAACTTGTATGTCTTTTACTAGATTGTCCTTCCATCCTGGCAGGCAACTTGAAACCTGCTTTGTTGGTAATAATCAGGAAAGAGTTCATCCTGGGCAAAAAAAGAGTGGGCGGAGTGCAGATAAATCTATTTAAGTTGCACAGTGGACAGTGATACATTTAATTCTGTAGTATAGTTTAATTCACAATGTTTGGGAGGAGTTTTTTTGTTTTTTGAGTTTTTTATTTTTCCTTTTTTGGCAGTCTCCCCAAGTTGCTTTAGAATCTATTATTTTGTTGTCTGCTCATAGTTTCTTGTGCGGAAATCAAAAGCATTTCAAGTCTCAGTTGGTATAGGCTTCCAGTAGCTAAAGCACAAAGTATTTGAACATTCCTTTGTCCTTACATACTTTTGTTTGCTTTTTGCTATAGTAAATGGACACACAAAATGACTTAAACTATAGCTCATGAATTTAGGCAAGTGATGGGAAGCAACATCACTGAGTGGTGTTAAAGTACTCTCATTAAATGTATGCTATTGTTTAGTTTGTCTTGTGAGGTAGGTGCAGCTGAGTTTTATACTGCAGCATCCTGCATTTGAAGATCATTATGGTATAGGCCCTGTGTCAGATATTTTAGCACAGCAAGCCATCAGAATGATTGGCTGCTTTTTAAATTGCCACATGCTGTTTTCCAGCAAACTGTCAGTATAAACAATGCAGACATCAGCTACTGTGGCCAGTGCTGAAACACTAATCACAACAGATTCCTCCACCTCCTATTTCATATTTAGTCCATGTTGGTGGCTGTACACCAAGGACTCAAAGAATAAAAGCTGTATTTAAAGAGATGTGTAGTGAAATTATTAAACCTGTACGGTAGGTATACCAGAGACAAAGGTTTTTTAAAAGTCTTGGAGATGAGCATATTTTCCTTGTTTTTTATTGTCTTCTTTCTTTCAAATTTTAGTCCTTACTTAGGAATGAGAATATAGCGGGTAGTAGAATAATCACAGCTGAGGGGTTGTCTATTTGTAAAGCTGAGAGCCACTTGTTGGACAACAGGTTAGTAGCATAGATTAGTCCTCCATTCTTCTGCAGCAGACATTTTGTTCCAGAGAATGCTATTGCATTTGAATACTCGTAGGGATTTTTTTTTACTTTGGTTAAACATAAGAATCTATCTGCATAATCTGCGTGGGATACAGTGTGAACTAAACACAATTAAGTAGCTTCCTTAAGCTTGGAAAGTAAATTTTATACATATCGAAGTACAATATTATATATTATATACTATACATTATAGTGTGGGAATACACACACACACAGAGTTTCATAGTTTGTAGGGTCAGAAGGGACCTGAGCAGATCATCAAGCCCAACCCCCTGCCATGGCAGGAAAGAGTACTGGGGTCAAACGAGCCCAGTAAGGTGTTTGTCTAGCTTTGTCTTAAAGCCCCCAGGGTAGGAACCAGCACCACTTCGCTTGGAAGTTGGTTCCAGATCCTAGCCACCCTGACGGTAAAGTAGCGCCTCCTGGTATCTAGCCTAAATCTACCCTCTACCAGCTTGTGACTGTTATTTCCTGTCGCTACTGGTAGTGCTCGGGGGAACAGGGACTCC
>NW_017728994.1:4008612-4019938 GCF_001723915.1 Gavialis gangeticus | reverse complement strand
CCACTGCCCACATCCCTCCAGGTCAAACATGACCCATCCACCACCACTCTCTGGGTGCGGCCCTCCAGCCACTTGGTGACCCATTTGACTGTGTAGGTGTCGACACCACAGTCTCCCAGTTTCTTAATGAGAACGGGGTGAGAGACAGTGTTGAAGGCCTTCCGAAAGTCCAGAAAGACTATGTCCACTGCTACCCCTGCATCTAAGGGTTTGGTGACCTGGTTGTAGAAGGCCACCAGGTTGGTCTGACAGGACCTGCCTCTAATGAACCTGTGTTCATTGCCCCTAAGCATAATCTCCCCTGCTGGCCCCTTGTGGACATGTGCCAGAATAATTCTCTGAAAAAGCTTACCCAGGATTGAGGTAAGACTAACTGGCCTGTAGTTCCCCAGGTCCTCCTTCCTCCCTTTTTTGAAGATGGGAACCACATTGGCCCTCTTCTAGTCCTCTGGCACCACACCGGAGCACCACGATTGCTTGTAAAGCCATACCAGGGGTCCCACAATGACCTCAGCTAATTCCCTCAGTACTCTGGGGTGGAGATCATCCGGACCAGCTGATTTAAATACATCCAGTCCCTCCAGAAGTTTCCTGACTAGATCCTCCCTGACCTTTGGCCTAGATGCCCCCCCCACACATCCTTATAACTAATAATTATATGTTATATAAATAATATGTATCTTATATTGTGATTTCCAAATTATATGTAGTGTGTCTGTGTGTATACATACATGTATTACACACATACACACGCACCAAGTTTTAAAAGACATACATTGATTATACATTTATGCCTACGTATAAATTCATACAGATATACAACACATATATACATATAAACCTTACCTTGTATATGGTGTGTGGTTCTTTATAAATATGGTACTAAGCTCTTAGCCAGATTGTTTTTCTATTATTGCCTGATATCATAAGGTTTGAAATATACCAATATATTCAGACAAGATAGTGATTGTACACTAGTGCTGTTGAATACCAAACAGTGCAGTATATCAAGTCAGGGTATCTTGTGATAGTTTGTCACAAATTAATAGGAATTGATTCATAATATTTGTATTAGAGGTAATGCTTTGAGGCTGCAGCCAAGATTAGAGCATCACTACAGAGGCTGCTTGTACAGAGAAAAAGTAAACTTGAAAGCATCTGCACTAACAGTTATATAATTAAAACAGACAAAACAGAAAGCAGGTTGGGAAAAGGAAATATTAATATAAAGAAAGCAGGCACAGAAAATGAGTAAATTGTAATTTCCCAAGGTCTTACCTGTAAGTGGGCAATGGGTATGTCTACACATGATGCTACATCACCATAGTAGTGTAGTATGGTGATATAGCATCTGCTGGCATCCACACGTGACCAGCAGCTACTTCTCTGTAGCAATGAGTTCCCCCAGTGAACGTGCTGCTACAGCAAAGTAGCTGATAAAAATAACTGTGCCACGTGTACAACGCAATATGGGCTGTTACTTCACCAAAAGGAAGTACTAAATCACAGCACAATAACAATGTTGCCGTAGGAATCATGGAGTCACAGACATAGAACTATGCTAGCTTTGATCTGTTCTCAGAGATATGGGAGTTCTCACCTACCCTTCTGTCATCTCAAGCTTACTTTCTCTGAAAGCTACCTGCTTATACCCAGACTTTTGGCTCTAAGCTCTAGACCCATAAGAGGAAAGTATACGCTGCCACACTAGCACTCAACTGAAAATAATCAAGCCACAAACTTAATATTATCTGCAGGCATGACACAAGAGGAGATATTTTGTAAGTGGAGATATTTTGTTACTGTATGTCAGGATTTATTTTCATTTTGAGTACTTCAGTAAAGAATGGTATAGAGTACACAGATACATGTGGCTATATAAGACAAGGTAGCCTCAACATAGTAATAGTTTTTAAAGGCACAGTCAAACTAGACAGTTGTCTAAGAGTGTTAATATTAGGAGCCTCTAGTACTTCAACAGTCTCATCTCTAAATACACATGCTACTTTTTTTTAAATCTTCGAAGATAAAGCAGCACATTCTCCATTATAATCTGCTCCCTTTGGGCAGCTCTACACTCTATGGGTTTTCATTCTCATTAAACTAAATAGGATTATAAAATTTAAACTTGTTTATTTTGGAGTGTTTCACCTGTGTTTACATGCACTAGGTTTTTGAACAAATTAAGCTGGGTCCCTGGCCAGCACCGCAGGAAAGCGGGATGGTCCAGCAGTGCCCCCCTTGCCCAGGGCTCCCCACCCACCCTGTGCCCATGCCCTGCCATGCAACTGTGGAAGCAGGAAGCCGGCAAACCACACAAGAAAAAAAAAATTGGAAGCAATTCGAAAGTGAAAGAAATTCGAAGGGGTGAACTACAAAAAAGTTGCACTTCCATCTGGTGGACAAAGGGCTCATTACATGTGTTTGAGTGCCTTTGCGTTTGTGTGCAATAAATCCATGGACACAACACTTTAATTCCTAGCAAGCCAGACTAAACTATGTCTGAGAAATTTTAGTTTAATGCACCAGAAAGATTTTTAAAGTGTTCAGAAAACCCACTTGTGCAAGTTGTAGTTGCAATGCAAGAAAAGGCAAAAAATGTGACATGGTGTTCAAGTCAAGGAGGGAATCTTGACTTTTGGGAGGAAAGATGGTTTCTGATTAAGGTATTGAACTAGGAGATTGGAGTTCAAATTCCTATACTTTTGCTTCCCATGTGACTTTGGCAAAGACTCTTAGGGACATATCCAAAAAAGAAAGGAATTTTGAGTAGATTTTAGGTACCAAGTTACAAAATTGAGATGCAGACAACCTCAGTGATCACCTGACAATAGAAATATCCAATATTTACTAGATATATCCCTCTTTGGTCTTATAGTTCCTTAAGTGCCCACTTTTCTGATTCTGTGCAGCCCATAACTGCGCCAGGCTAAACCCAGTTCTTGCCTAAGCCAAACAGGGATCCAGAAACTAAAAAAAAGCAGTGTCTAAATCCTATGAAGATCCTGATCTCTGAGCACACTTAATGCAAACTGAAAGATTAGGCCCCTCACAAAATACAGTCATAGCTACTTTAAAAAAACACAAAACAACAAAAAACATTGAAGAAGGAAGACGAAGAGATGGTGCTACTTCTGGCCACCTTTTATATAAGTCTGGTGGCAAAAGCTCTAGTTTAGTAATTGGGAGAACCTCTTCAGCTTTTCAGGTCCACACTTCTATCTCCCAAGACATGTTCTTGACATGCAGCTGTAGGATAGATGCCTGCATGACTTAGTGTTGTTTAGAGGATCTGCTGTACTGGGAAAAGTACTTGGTTTCCAGTGTCTGCTTTTGTGTATTATTTTAAAGAGCCATTAGGAAAAAAAATACTTTGATTAGGGATTAGAATATTGCCAGACTGCCTCACTGACTTGAGCTCATTTCCCTACAGGCAGTGGCAGGGTGGACCTTGACTTCAGATCACCTGGTCTGCCAGGAAGCTGGTCCTATGTTTCTCACCTGCTATGACTTTGATGATATATTGCTGGAGGCAATACCTAAAGTGATCCTACCAGGTCTCAATTCCTGTTTTCTTCTGTGGGGCTCCAAACCTCCCCTTTACCACCCTAGCCTCTCCAGATGGCACTCATAGTTCTCTACAATCAGATCTTAATGCTGCCTGTTGGTCTACTGTTCCACCCTCAGCCACCAGGGTGACTGTTGGCTTAAGTTAGGTGCACACTAGGCCTGTGCAAATAGGGAACTATTTGATACAGTATATTGGGGAATCCATGAAATATCTATTCCTTTGTTGTCTTTTGACTGATTCAGATGAAACTTTCAGGAATGGTAGCCTCTGCTGAGAGCACGATGCATGCCATGTTTCAAGGTGATAGGCTTAGGGATTTCAGGGAAACTGCACCTCAAAGTCCTGAAAGCAAAACTCAAGTGAAGTGTGTGTGTGTTAAGCCACAGTGGGGTGAAAACTGCAGGCCTGCTAGCCCCTGCTGAGGCCATGAAGTCTGCAAGCTTTCCAGGAGATAGGTGCAGGGGCTTCTGGGTTCTGGGGCTCTGTACCTCTAGCTGCTGACAGGCAAAACTTGTGACATGGGTGCTTGTGCAACTGTGTCTGTCTTGGGGCACGGGGAGGGGGGGAAACTACAGCAGGCCTGGTTGATAGGCCTGCTGCAGCCATGAAGCCTGTCAGCTGTTAAGGAGATAGGTGCAGGGGGGTTCTGGGGCCCTGCACTCCTAGCTGCTGACAGACAAAACTCATGACATGGGTGCTTGTGCAGCTGACTGTCTTTGTCTTGGGGCAGAACGAGTTCCTGGCTCTATATTGATTCTTTCCTCTCCTTAGTTTGTGGTTTTGCAGGTGTTAGTCCTTGCTGATTAACTTGTTGTCCTCACTAGCTACTGTGTATTGAGCTGGTCCCTGAGTGAATCATGATTGATTGGTAACACTGTAGCTTCCCTGCCCTCTGCTATGCACCAATCCACAGTTCCACAAGCACCCATGATACGACTTTTGCCTGTCAGCAGCCAGAGGTGCAGGGCCCCAAAACCCAGAAGCCCCTGAACCTATCTCCTTGACAACTGGCAGGCTTTGTGGCCTCAGCAGGGTCTAGCTGGCCTGCAGCTTTCACCCTGCTACGTCTTAACACACAGTGTCACCCATGTCACGAGTTTTACTTGTCCGCAGCTGGAGGTACAGTTTCCCCCAAATGCCTGCATCTATCTCCTTGAAACTTTTCAGGATTTGTGGCCTCCACAAGGACTACCACAGTTTTCACCCCATTGTGGCTTAACATACACATGTAACATGAGTTTTGCTTTGAGGAATCTGAGGTGAAGTTTCCCAGAAACCCCTGCACCTATCAACTTGAAGTGTAGCACACTTCATGCTCTCAGCAGAGGCTATCATTCCAGAAATTTTCATCTGAATCATCCAAAAGACAACAAAGTTATAGATATTTCATTGATTCCCCATTTTACCCTATGGCCGACTCGCTGAATCTTTTCTGAATCTTTTCTGAAACAGCAATTCTTCTGGCCTTTCTTCTGGATCCTCAGCTGTCGCTCCACTCCAGGAATTATCAGAAGCCTTGTGTGGGCAGACCTCTGCCTGTCTCTTTCTCTGGGGCATACCCACAGCGTTTTTCCGGCCAAGTTTACAACACTTGCCTGGCCGGACGCTTACCCACTCCTCTCACTGTGGTTTGCAGGGAATTGACCCCCTTCTGCCCCTCTCCAGGGCCAAAAATACCTGTGAGAAGCTTTCATCCTCCAATCTGGAGTGAGATGCTGCTCTGGAAGCGTGGTGATTGCTCCTCTTCCCTTCTGGTCCCCAGCTGCAGCCCTGCTGGCCATCCATGGTGTAAGTGTTGCTTGCTTTCACTTTTCCTGTCTGTAGCTGCCAGCTGCTTTTCTTCTCCTGACCTCCCCTGCCTAGCATGTAAGGCAACTCAAGGATTTTGTTTACCTTCTTTCACTCCTTCACAGGAGACATTCAGGGCTGATTCAGAGATTTGGCCATAGGCTATACAGGTTTCCCTCACATAAAGTAAACCTACTTTATAATGTAACAAATAGGGATAGGTTCCCAAGGTGGTGAGGGAGGGAGGGAGGGAGTGAGGCTGGGACTAGGAAAGGGGTGGGGGCAGGGGTGCTGTTCCCAGGGCTGCACTATGCTCCGCCTGTCCCCACTCACCCCAGCTCCTGGGCTGCACTGTGCTGTGGTGCAGGCAGCTGGTGTTGGCTGCTCCCAGGCCCACTGCATCTGGGGCTGGGAGGAGTGGCAGTAAGTGGAGCCCCAGGCAGCATGGGACATGCCACAGCTTGCCCGCATTCACCCTAGCCCCCACTGCAGTGGCCCTAGGAGTGACCGGTGCCAGCTGCAATTAGAACTGTCGGGGGTGGGAGGGCACACCTCTTGCTCCTCCATGCCCCTTAGGAAGGCTGTGTTGGACTCTTTCTGGGGCTGCAAGCCCCTGGATCTACATGCGGCATGACAGTAGGCTGTTGCTGCAGGCTGGGGCTGGTGGCGGCACCAGGCTGAATCTTCCTGGCACTCAGGGCAGGCATGCTGAGTGCTGGGAACAACCCAGTGCCGCCACCAGCCCCAGCTTGCAGAGCCAGGCTGCTGTCATCCCGTGCACCAGAAGAGCCCAACACAGCCTGCAGCCCTCCCGGGGAGCACGGAGCACCAAGAGGAGCACCCCACCCCTCCCCCCACACCCAGTGACAGTTCTCATTGCAGTTGGCTCCGGTTGGTTCTGGGGCTGCTGCAGTGGGGGCAAGGCTAAGTGCAGACAAGCTGCACCACCTCCCATACCACCCAGGGGTCTGCTTGCTGCCATTCTCCCCAGCCCTTGCTGCAGTGGTTCCTGGAGCAGCTGACACCAGCTGCTTGCACCACAGCATAGCGCATCCCAGAAGCTGGAGTAAGTGGGGACAGGCAGAGCCCAGTGCAGCCCTGGGAATGGCACCCCTCTCCTGCCCCTTCCCTAGTCCTGGCCTCACTCCCTCCCTCCCTCAACACCTAAAAATGTATCCGTATCTGTTAGGGTTGTCCAAAGCTTTGGTTTACAGTTCAGTGGAATCTCCAAATCTGAATCAACTGAATCAAGTCAGGACAGTGATTCGAATCGCCAAATAGAATTGCTGTCCCTTGAATCAACTGATTCCAAATCAAATACTTGCTGCTTTGCATAGGCCTACTACATAGCATGTGGGATTTATATATCACCCTTCTGAGATATATAACTCTCTTTCCAGACCAAAGCAGGAGCCTAGGCACATGATTCTTGGTATTGGATTACAACTGGAGGGGAGAAAGGGCAAGGCACACACGTAAAAGTTTGGTATTGTGGTGCTGATCTTTTAGATGCCAAAATCTTTCATAGGATCTTCTATTAATCTCTCCATGCTTTCAACTGCCCACTCAAAAATCAGGATAACATTCTTCCTTACTTCCATCCTTTGTGCATATTGTCCATTTTGGTGGTAAACTCCTTAGGGCAGAGGCTGCCCTGTAGTGTGAAACACTAGCTTGATGGCAGTTTATACATGCTGATGTATAATATGGCAAAAGCAGATGATGGAGTTGGAAATTTGGAGCTAGACTGTAACCAGAAGATTAATTTAATAATGTCTGAATTTCAGCGAATGACATCAGATTAGCTTAAAGCTGTTAAGGGTTCTGAAAAAACAAAAGTAAAGATAGGGCCCCAGGAAAACCTGACATTTTTTTTTAATCATTCAAAGTCTTAAGTCAATTGATTTTTAGTTTAGGTTTTTTTCAAACAGGTGGAAATGCACCTTTTATCATAGTATAAAAGTCAGATTGCTTTGTTTTTTCATGACCTTTTGCCAACAATGTTTTCTCTTTCATAAAGACCTTTTAACCAATACTTTTGAATTATCCATATTAGACTATCAAACAGCTATTAGATGGCTATGATATTTGTCCCTGCTAATCTGGAGAAGATTTGAACCAATATCTGAAAGATTAAAAACTCAAAGGGGCAGTCAGTAGGGCTAGGATTTCATCCCATATCTTGCTTTTAATTATTAAAACTTTCAGCTGGCATTGAATGTATTTTGCTGGTATTCCAATTATGTTTTTTCCTCTAGTCCTAAATGCAGAAAATAGCCACAGAACCATGTGAATAACATAGAAGGAAAAAGGTTTTCTATTTTGTGAAAATTAGGCTTCAATAAATAAGAAAGGTTATGCTATGCATTGCTTATCAGAAGGGTAAAGAATTGCTACTTTAGTCCTTATTTCCTTAAAAAATTAAAAGCACCTTAATCTTTTAAAAACTATTTGGGTTTGGAAAAAGAAATTACATTGAAGCTGACAAGTGGCTTGCCAAGTTTCACGAAGATGCAGTTTGGAATGGCTGAGATAGTAAACCTGAATGTCTGAGTCTCCAATAGAAATGTCACCTCAATATTAACTCTAGCAGTCCTGCTGCAATATGTAGTAGTTTAAATGTATTGTGCTTTTATTGTCAAACCTGACAGTTCTGCTAGGCTGCTCCTGCTGTTGGATTTTATACATTGTCCATTTTTAGGAACATAAGGTTGGAAGGAAACTTCTTAGTCATCGTGTCCAGCCCCTTGCTATCACAGGCAACCACATCATGTAATCCCTTTCATAATCCAATCAAGCTAAAATTAGTTAAATATTTTTTCTTATTGTTATTCCTGTTGGGAGGTTATTTCAAAACTTCACTTTTCTGACACGTAAGAAACATTCTTCTAATTTTCATCCTAAATCTATTGACAGACCATATATATATTTTTATATATATTCTCGTATCAACATTGTTCTTTAGCTTAAACATTTATTTCCCCTCCCTTCTGCATAATACCCCCAATGTACGTATATACAACTGTCCCTCTCAGCTTTTACTTTGCAAGCTAAATAATTTAGGCCCTTCTAGCAATTGTCTATTCCATGAGACTGGTGTGTTCCTGCTAAGCTGTTCCCAAGCACACTCCAGCAAGGGCATTCTTCAGACCTGGAAATACATCAGTGAAAATGCTCCAAGGCATCCCTCTGCAGCTGCTTTTGAAACCTCATTCTCCAGAGTGCTTGAGTGTGTCTTTAGTGTGCAAGTGGGAGAGGCTGTGCTTGGTAACAGCATAGCAAGACCATCCTACTGCTGGGGGGTAGATAAGCCTTTAATATCCTCTTGTAAAATGTGCTTTCCATTTTTTGATTATCCTAGTAGTCCTTCTCTGTACCCAGTCCAGTTCAATGAGTCAGAAAGGGAAATAGGATGTTAGGAATTACTAAGAAGGGGACTGAAAGCAAATAGAAATATCATTTTGCTACAACATAAGTTTACACCTTGAATAGTGTGTGCAGTTCTGGTCCCTCCGCCCACCCATAGCCACTTCCAAAAGGATGTAATAGAACAGAAAAAAGCACAGAGAAGGATAAAAAGGATGATCAAAGGTATTGAAGGGATTTCATATGAAAAGAAACTAGTGGAGGAAAGATGTGATAGAAGTCTATGAAATAATAATTGGGGTGGGTGAAAATAAATAGGGATTTACTATTTACCACCTCTCACAATACTAGAACTAGGGGACAGGAAAAGAAAATGTTAGGAAGCCAGTTTAAAACTAATGAGTTCTTTTTCATACAGCATGTAATTAATTTGTGGTGTAAGTAATTTGTGGTGTAAGCAAGATGTGGTAGAAATGGACAATTTAACCAGGTTCAAAAGAAGATTAGACAAATTCATGCAGGTCTGCTACAACCTCCAAATTAGGACTCCCTACATCTCTAAATGCTGCCTAAGTACTTTTCCTGTAGGTATTTCTCTTGAACAACATTTCAGCATTCTATAACCACTTATAAATCTACTCCTGAGAGTATACGGCAACTCCCACAACTACCTCAACAGAACCCTTTTTACTGATTCAGATCATTAACATATAGTGCTATTCTGCAACTTTATTTCCAGCTTTCCTGAACAATACATAACTTTCAGTATTTGTGTTTCAGTTATGATTGCTAATGCAACACATTCCAGTTATCCCTGTAATATCTTTTTTTCTCATATCATGGACCAGTAGTTTGATTTCCTCCATTTATTGTTCATGTCTCCTGACTTACTGTTCAGATGTTTCATTTATTTCCTACTTAATTATCTTAGTTACCAAAACATATTAGATATGGTAGTTTCACTAACTTTATTGCCTAGCTGGTTACTCATCTCATGAATCATAGTACTTTCTTTGTCAGCCATCTTGCTGTCTGGCTTTATTAGTTCTTTGTTGTGTCCTCATTTGCCTGATTGTTTTCTATCTCCATATTAAAACAAGGTGAAGAGAATATGATTCTCTCTGTGTCTTCTGATCCATTTATCAAAAATCTTATCATTCATGCCAGTCTTAATCCCAGAGGGTCAATAACCCAGGTACTCAAGGAGAGTCCATCCACTGGGAAGATTCATCTTTCTCTGAATGCTTCATAGATTTCATAGATTTGATAGATATTAGGGATAGAAGAGACTTCGCAAGATCATTGGGTCCATCCCCCAGCCCAAAGGGCAGGCAGTCAGCAGGGGTGAAATGATCCCAACAAGATAGGCTTCCCAGTGTTTCTTAAAGGAATCCAGAGTAGGTGCCTGCACCATCTCTTGGGGGAGTCTATTCCAGGCCCTGGGGACTGGACAGTATTTTTTTTCTTCTTATGTCTGGCCTAAAATGCTCTTCTAAGAGGTTGTGACCATTGGACCTAGTCTTTCCGTGGGGTTTCATAGTTTCATAGTTAGTAGGGTCAGAAAAGACATGAGCAGATCATCAAGTCCAACCCCCTGCCATGGCAGGAAAGAGTACTGGGGTCAAACGACCCCAGCAAGGTGACTGTCAAGCCTTGTCTTAAAGACCCCCAGGGTAGGAGCCAGCACCACTTTGCTTGGAAGTTGGTTCCAGATCCTAGCTGCCCTGACAGTGAAGTAGCACCTCCTGATGTCTAATCTGAATTTACCCTCTGCCAGCTTGTGACCGTTATTTCTAGTCACTCCTGGTAGTGCTCTGGGAAACAGGATCTCCCCCAATACCTGCTGGTCCCCTCTGACTAGTTTGTAACAGGCCACTAGATCCCCCCTCAGCCTTCTCTTATGGAGGCTGAACAGGTTCAGGTCCTGTAGCCTGTCCTCGTAGGGCCTGCCCTGCTGCCCCCGAATCATGCAACTGGCCTTCCTCTGGACCCTCTCCATGTTGTCCACATCCCTCTTAAAGTGCAGCATCCAGAACTGGACGTAGTACTCCAGCTGCGGCCTGACCAGTGCCGCATAGAGGGGGAGTATCACCTCCATGGACCTGCTTGAGATGCATTTGTGGATGCATGACAAGGTGCGGTTGGCCTTCCTGACTGCAACCCCACACTGCCGGCCCATATTCATCTGGGCATCAATGATGATTCTAAGATCCTTTTCTGCCTCTGCACTGATGAGAAGGGAGTTCCCCAGCCTGTAGGTATGCAGCTGGTTCTTCCTCCCCAGGTGCATCACTTTGCACTTGTCAGTGTTGAATCCCATCCTATTCTTGTCCGCCCACCCCTGTAACCTGTCTAGGTCCGATTGTAGCCTATTCCTTCTTTCTAGCATGCCTACATCTCCCCACATCTTAGTGTCACCAGGAAATTTGAACAGGGTGTTTTTTACCCCTTCGTCCAAGTCACTGATGAAGATGTTGAACAGTGCAGACCCAAGGACTGAGCCCTGTGGAACCCCACTGCCCACATCCCTCCAGGTTGAAAATGACCCATCCACTACCACCCTCTGGGTGCGGCCCTCCAGCCAGTTGGCAACACATTTGA
>NW_017728994.1:4002979-4003234 GCF_001723915.1 Gavialis gangeticus | reverse complement strand
GCTGGCCCCTCGTGGACATGTGCCAGAATAATTCTCTCAAAAAGCTTACCCAGGATCGAGGTAAGACTCACTGGCCTATAGTTCTCCGGGTCCTCCTTCCTCCCTTTTTTGAAGATGGGAACCACACTGGCCCTCTTCCAGTCCTCTAGCACCACACCAGGGCACCACAAGTGCCATAAAGCCGTGCCAGGGGTTCTGCAATGACCTCAGCTAAGTCCCTCAGTACTCTGGGGTGGAGATCGTCCAGACCAGCTG
>NW_017728994.1:3999741-4002968 GCF_001723915.1 Gavialis gangeticus | reverse complement strand
CACATCCTTTGACCTAACTACCTCCGTGAGCTGACTTAACAATTCCTGAAGCTCTGTGGTCAGAGAACAAGCTGGAGATGCTGTTGTGCCACCTGGCATCCAAATGGGAGTGCAACAATCTGGAGGTAGCTCTTATCAGGGCTTTGTGTCACTTTCCCCAACATCCCTAGTCATGTTTTGGTACTGCCTCCCATCTACCTGTAACGCTGTTGGCTGGCTGGCAAGTAGGCAGACAATAGTCCTTCTTTTTGGGTTCCAGACTGGGATGGTGGAATGGACTCATAAGGGTAAGGCTACAGGGTGAGATGGTGGGGGGCAGCCAGGTATACTAGAGTTGGGACTGAGTAGGGGACCCTGGGATGAGGGCAGCACAGTGTAAAACCATTGCTGCAGTGAAGTACAGTTGCCAACATTATTTATTTATTTATACGACTAATCTCCAATTTCTTTTACTATGGCTTGAATCTGTCCATTGTCCAGGGTGTGGCATAATGGTTACATTTACACTATGTAAGACATATATCAGTAAAAACACATGTCAGTTAAAAAGTTTGGCCTTCAGGAAAACCTTTGCTGAATATCAGTGAAAAAAAACAGTTGTCCTGGGTTGGTAACTCTGACTGATACCTACCACATCCCCTGCTCCCTCCTCCCTCTCTAGTGAAGCAGCTAGAAAACAAGGTGATCAGGAACAGCCAGGAGGTCTTTCTGTCTTGCCAACTCTGGAATAATATTTTTTGCTAGATTCTCCCTTCCAAAAACAAGGTATGTCTTTTATTGGTGGGCAGTGTTGTATGTGAGGAAATATGCTGGCTTCAAAATCTTCTGTGAGGATATCCTCCATTCTAGGGGGAAATCAAGACGGCAGCCATGTCCCTCTTTCCATAACATGAAATATCAAACTACCAGCTGACATTTCTTAAAAGCACAATTGGAACAAAGCATGTGGAATCCCATTTGCTTCAGTTCAAGATGCACATATGTAAATAAGTGTTATTTTGTTATTATGCTTTTCAAAGATGTTGATGTATATTCAAAGTCAACTTGATGTGTGACTTTGGTAAAATGTCAAGCATGAGACCCCTGAGAGATTATGTTCTCTGCTAATGTAAGATTTGTAGCTTAAAAGAAACATTACTTCTTGACAGCTATGCAATTATCTTGTCAATGCTGTACTATGTAATTAAATGGTCAGCAGTTAATATAAATATAAATAATACGTGGCAGTCTAGTTTTGTAAACTAAATTCTTATTAATGCTTTTGGAAGTATTCCATACACACAGCAGTTTACTTTTATTTACCTTTAAATCAGCCTTGTATGGTGTTGAATAAGTGTGCACCTGTAAATACAAATAAGATTTAGAGTAGCAATTCTAACGTATTATGTTACATTTAAAACAGTAAAAGTGAAGTAATTGTCAGTGTCCCCTTCATCATGGTAATTATTAAAAAACTATAAGGTTATTCACCATATGACCAGTCATTAGGCTGGAATGTATGTCTATGTATATGTTAGAATTTTATGTGTAAATCTGCATTTATCTAAAATCTATCCATGCTTTCCCATTGTACAGTATTTATGAAAACTAGAAAAAAATACTTTCCAGTGAATCAAACCATCTCATTTTGCATGTAGCTAAACTCTTTAATTTTATGATATTGTTATTCTTTCCCTCTTTTTCTTCCACTTTTCTCCTACTTGTTAATCTTTCTTGTTTGTTTTGATTAAAATGAATCTCTGTAGTGTAGGAGTTATCACTTCCTTTGTATTCATACAGAACCTGGCACAAAGGGGAACTGGTACAGTACAAACAAGAAAGGAATATTATTATATTTGAATTTAATGTATTGTTAGGTATATACTACAATATATTAAAATAATATAATATTCATTCAATAATATAACATGCATTCAAGTCATCCTTAGACTTGAAAGGAATGGAATTGTGCAAGCTGTAATTCAGTATAGGATTTT
This sequence comes from Gavialis gangeticus, assembly GCF_001723915.1. Lineage (NCBI taxonomy): Eukaryota > Metazoa > Chordata > Crocodylia > Gavialidae > Gavialis > Gavialis gangeticus. Next base: position 4,000,992 of record NW_017728994.1, on the reverse strand, counting down.
GACCAGATTTTTCTGTTGTTCATAACGTCTACCTAAGCAGCAATGTCTAATTTCTCTGTTACCAGTACAGTAAAAGCTCTGTTATCCTGCATCCATGGGGAATGGGGTATGCCGGTTAATCAAATATACTGGTTAATCAAATCTGCTGCATCTGGTGCACCAGGGCTTTCACTCCTTGGCGGAAGTGTGCTGAGAGAGAGGGAGGGGAGTCCCACGCAGGCTGCTTTGCCCCAGGCTATGGTTCACAAGGAAGAAGTGGGACTTGGCTTGTGGTGGAGAAAGCGGAAGTGGGACTTCTGGTTTCACTTTTGCCATGTCCCTCAGAAGGAGGATTTGTATTGACAGATACCGGTTAGTGGATCATTCTGGATGGTAAAGTCCTGGATAACATGGCTTTTCATTTTCTGTTTGCAAAGTAGTTTTCCTCTCTTGATTAATAGACCTGAAAATCCATGTTCTTGATAGCTTTCTTAAAACTCTTTGTGAAGATGAGAAGAGGCATGCAAAAGTACGCTTCTATTCTTCTGGTTTCAGGGCATCTCTGGTACAATTAGAGAATCCTGAAGACTATCTGCACTGATAGTAACTGATGATATCATCAAGGGGGCATTAGAGCACCAGGGGAAGCCACAGCCATATATAGGGGCAGGAAAACAAAGGAATCTCCATGATACTTCTATGCCATCTCTTATTTAGTGAAAATCCTACAGTCTGCTGGATCTGCCAGATTTATACTTTGGTGTTGAAAGGCTGGACCATAGTCCAGGATTTAAGCAGTTTTTCTGAAAATTGTTTGTGCAACATTTTTAGCACTGGTCCCTGCATGGTTCAGTGAAGAATTAACTGGAGAGCTCACTATAAAAATACATGGTGTGGATTTTTTTTAAATATCATCCCCAGTAACAGATGTATTTTAGAATTCAGAGCAAAGTACGTCACAAAATTTTAATAATGAGCGAAGTGGGAAAAAAGGTTATGCACTGTAAATAGTAATTTGGGTGTTAAATTTGGGTGGTGAAATGCTTTTTTGTATCTTTATTGTTTCATTAGGCATTGTGAAAACATTAACATGTGACAAAATTCTATAGTTTCTGCACTTCAATTACTGCATTGTCATTATATGGTCTGTAGCAAATTTCTGAGGCATCAAAATATGGTAACTTTTGCAAAACATGTTAGCACCAGAATTGATTTTTCCCATGTCTACTATCTTTACTTTTTTGTAACAAAGACATATACATGATTTCACCG
>NW_017728994.1:3992266-3994741 GCF_001723915.1 Gavialis gangeticus | reverse complement strand
CTGAGGCATCAAAATATGGTAACTTTTGCAAAACATGTTAGCACCAGAATTGATTTTTCCCATGTCTACTATCTTTACTTTTTTGTAACAAAGACATATACATGATTTCACCGATAAACAGGTGTACTTTAATACCATCTGTGGAGTTTTCCTTTGATGTTTGAGAGTCTGATTTTTACTCTTACCTCTCTGACCGCCTGACTTGGGTACTTCCACATTATAATCTGACTCTTACCCACCACATCTAGATCTAATATGATGTTATCAGTCAGATTTTTTTTCTTACAGTTTTTATCAGATAACATTCATACAGCCTGGGAATCTTTCACCCAGTTTTGCTTACATTTATTTTTTGCAAAACATAATTGCATAGCTGTCAAGAAGTAATGTTTCTTTTAAACTAATAGTTCTTTAGACTGAGTTAAAAGGAGAATAAAAACGACTGTGTGGGGGAGGGGGAGGAAGAGGAGGTGTTGCAGATACATATTCTGGGAAGGCAATGGTGTGGAAAATAGAGCGGTCTGGATTTTTTTTTGTTGCCATTTTTTCATAGGAAAATCCCAATTCATCATGAACAGAACTTTCCCAGAAAGAATCACTTTAAATGAAACTCCTGATTCAGGAAAAAAGACAACAAAAATCTTTGGAACTGTGTATGATTTAACAGTTTCAAAATGAAGAGGCTTATTATTCAGTTTTAAATTACTTTCATTTTAGAATTTTCTGTTTGTTTATACTGAAAAAGGGATTTCAAAATGTAAAATGAAACCATGTCTGTTTACCTGATCTGATATTTTTGGATTATTGGTAAAAAAAAAAACAAATAAAAGAGATTATGCCTTTTTTTTTTCCTGATTTGGGGAAAAAAATAGTTTTGAAATGGAAAATCTGTTTCTTGTCCCTACTCTACCATAGGTTTGCTACCATTAAAGCTTTGGAGACAGTACCTGAAAGCAGCATTCTTTACCAGGTTATAACAAGTGTCGGGGAGGCCAGAATAGCTTGACATTTCCTTTTAATAAATAAAAACATTTTCTTTACTGAAATGAGTAAAGGTTGTATTTTTATCCTATCTTGTGCTTTATTAACCACCACATTAGCTGTGTCCCACAGGAGATACTGAGTAAAAAATTATTTATTTAAATGTAGGAGGAAAAAAGTTTTTAATGAATTAAAAGTAGTACAGTGACCTGCACAGTGTGGGGTTTTTTTTGTTTCCTTGCAAAATATTCCTAAATATGAGCTGCATATTTTTAATTGGAAGAGTTTTTAAATATATGTTAAATATCTTAGGAATGAGAACTGAATCCATCTGTAGCACCAGAATTGACTTTTCCCATATCTACTATCTACTTTTTTGTAACAAAGACATATACATGATGTCACCGATAAACAGGTGTACTTTAATACCATCTGTGGAGTTTTCCTTTGATGTTTGAGAGTCTGATTTTTACTCTTACCTCTCTGATTGCCTGACTTGGGTACTTCCGCATTATAATCCTACTCTTACCCACCACATCTTGATCTAATACGATGTTATCAGTCAGATTTTTTTTCTTACAGTTTTTATCAGATAGCATTCATACAGCCTGGGAATCTTTCAAACAGTTTTGCTTACATTTATTTTTTTCCTTTACTTTCAAGAACAATTTGCTGCAATTATTTAGTGCTGAAGCAACATGTATAAAACCAGGTAAAATCAACTTTTAGAACTGTGTATATATATTTGTATTAAACTGAAATACTTCTTTCAGTCTCTAGCTTCTTTTTCCTCTTGGATCATGGAGCACAATTGGCCCTAATTAAATTTCCACAAAGCCAAGAAAACAGAACAGTATAAGAATGAACTTGACCTTAATTAACTATGATGTAAATCTGCAGATCTTTCTTTCTTGCTGCTTCTGCCTTCAGTTTTCTCCGTTTCCAGATGACTCAAGGGTCACTACTTCTTTAAAGATCCCAGTTCTTCCCCTCCAGCTGAGTTCCCCACTTCCAAACTAAACCAGCTCCCAGAATCTCCCTATCACCATCTACACCCCATGACTCCTCTCCCTCCGGGCCTCCACTCCATTCTCCCTCCTTCAGCATGTTGCGCCGAGCTGCACTGCTCTCTTTTAACGTCAAAGAACAGCTGCTACAGAAGTGGCATTCTCTCAGCGTGATCTCTGTTTTCGTTCCCCTGATCTCTTTTTTGGTCAGTCCCTCTTCACACCATCCAGTTAATTGCTGTTAGATGTGTTCCAACAGTAAAACTGGGCTACATTTTGCTTTGGAAACTGGGCTGTTGCTACAAGTTCATTTATGTTTTCCTGTCATTTATCTCAAGAACAAAGCTGCTTGTAATTTTTTTAAGATTGCTCTTCTGCTATTGATGTAAAACAGTTTGTGGTGGGTCTGGTTGAGGTTTATTAAACTTCATAAAACATCTGGTGAAAGAGATATTTTCATGGTTTCTTTCAAAAGGAAAACAACTCT
>NW_017728994.1:3982223-3992234 GCF_001723915.1 Gavialis gangeticus | reverse complement strand
CCCCCCCCCCCCCCCGAAAAGTTAAGAATGCACTTAAGTAAAACATGGCTTATAGGCAATGGAAGTCTTGGGTATTTGGTACCAGGCCACAGAACCAAACCTCTGGCTGGAATGTTACCTGTATTGATACTAGCAGAAAATTATGGCCATGAGCAGGGTCACCAATTAAAAACAAATAAATAATTCTAAACCTCCTAATCAAGTAGATGGCTTGAAACTTGAGGGTCATGTTTCTTGAGGGAGTCATTCATTCGTTTGTTGGTTGTAGCCATGTTGATCTACCTTGGAGAACACACTACACCAGCAGAGTCTCCCTATGCCTGACAGGGCATTTGTGCCTGAAAGCTTGCAAAGAACTTTTTTCCAACTATTTAGTTGGTCTAATAATAGATATCACTACTACCCAAAGAACATTGCCATTCATTGGTTCAGAATTTTTTGACAAAATATAGTCATTGGAAAGTGCTTTCATTGAAACTTTTCTTTAAAAGATATCAGCTTCAATTACATTTTGGTTAGGTAGATTTCTCAAGTCCACTACTGAATTACAGAAATAAAAGAGGAAGAAGGAGAGGGAGAAAGGGAAACCAAGTTTCCTTAGCATAGTGAGTCTGATTCTGGGATTCTCTCTAATTTCAAGTAGGGACTTAAACTTCATTCTCTCACATCCTTGTCAAGTGTTCTAACTGCTTGGACTGCTGGTAGTTCTGTGGACAGATGTATCCTGGAGAGTCTTATTGGAACTAGATGCCTTTGGCTATCTAACTTTGTATTCCTACCTGGTATTCTGATTGGACAAACAAGCATGGTTCCCATGAATACTGTGGACATGTTACCTGGACTAGCACCACTACTTTATATCACCTACACTGTAATGCTGTGATTTCCTTCCAGGTGGTAGATGTCCATGTTACCTGATTGGAATACAAAGTGAGTTAACAAATGAAGGTTAACCCTTACAGTTCTTCAGATTAGAAGGTGTATTTTCCAGGCCAGGTGGGGAAAGTTTCATTTTGCATGTTTTCTGTTCTGTTGCTAACTGTCATGCCTCAGTGGGACCTTTTCCTCTAGTCTCTCTGTGGGTACACTTTCCAAATAGAATGGAATGGGGAACTCTTAGATTGTCTCACTTTTTAGACTCATTTACCAAGCTATAATGCATTCTATTGCACTGTCAAAATTGCAGTGGAGGAAGTATAGTATGTACCTTCTCGCAGTTTCTCACAAATCCACAAGTGTCACAGGCCAGCTGGGCACTGTGAGTATATCAATTCAGTTGCAGACTGACTGAGCACTGCAACTTTATTAGCCACTGGGCTTTTTGGTTCGGGATCGAGGAGGTGATGTTTGGAAGGAAAGCAGTGACAAGTTTCACTTATAAAAAAGAATACATTTTACTTATGACAACAAAAGATATAGTTTGCACATATATTAGTTAATAAAAAGTTTAAGCTAATAAACAGACAACAATACAGATTAAAATTGACAGTGATGATAAAACAGATAAAGAAATTAACCAAGAGTTCCCACTTGGTTAGTAACTTATCGATAGTCCCTCAGTTAGAAGATGCATGTCAAGTTGAATAAGCGAAGTCAGACGCCTCTGAACTGGGATGTCCAAAGGAGAACCAGGGGTGGCCCCTCAGTCAGGATCTGGTCTTCACTCTCACAGGGAGTAAGAGAGATCCATTGGGGTATGGGACAGCAATGACCCTTTTGTTCCGTCCTTCCCGAGGGTTACTTTGATGTAAGTGTTCTTTTATACCTTATTTATACTAATTTTTTAGTTGTATAGCCATTGATAATATTACTTTATAGCTGTTATCCTATGGGGTTAAAAGGTGTTAGAAATTATTATAATAAGTTACTGCCCAAGCTTGGGTTTATCTAATCAGCAAATTCCAACACAGCATTTTCAGATTTGAAATTAATATTACCCCGCCTAAATCTAGCCCCTTCAGAACTCTCTGACTATGCTTTTTTGAGATGTCCTTTCTTGAAATGTGCTGGATAAGCTAGGCAGTTGAATCCAGTTTTTATCATCATCAAGGCTAAATTCTGAAGCTTATCACTTTTGTTAAATTAAGCAACTGTAGCTAACTTGGAAGCATCCCAGCTGCCCCAGTTCTGTCCCTTTCTCTGATAAGAACCATCACCATGTCTTCTCCTGAGCAGCTTGCAATCGCTTACCTCTTGCAACTGCTTATGGATCCCTAAGCTTGCAAACAGCTATGTAATATCTAGCTGGCAAGTCGGAAAAACATATTTCCCATTTTATAGCCCAGTCATTGTTCCCTTGAAGTTTTTTACCCAGAGCTGTTTTATCTCCAACAATTGTTTCATTTATTGCTTGTACTTTCTAACATATTCTTTTTAATTTAACTCTGTATAGTAAAAATAAAATCAAGACAGTAAACTGAAATAATAATATTCAGGAAAATAATACAGGTACCAGTAATACCCTCGACACAATTTTGGTGTACTAATTATATCATGGCACATTGGATTAAATTATTATTATTTGTGTGATACACAAATACACATAAACTTTTTTAAAAGAAACTTTTCCTTTTTTAAAAAAGGATATTTTGTTCTTGATGATTTTCTTTTCATCATCACCATCACAACAACCATTACTGAAACTCAAAATTAAATTCTCACATTTTTAGTACATTCAATATCTCTTATTTCCTTTTTGTTGCAAAAACAGTATCATACTTGCTACTGAGAAATTACAAGCAGAATTATACATGTGTTCCCCTCATCTGGACCTTAGCAACTTGTTGTTCCAGAAATGTCATTTATGCATTTCAATTAATAATGAGCCATTGTTTCTTATAAATCTCTGTTTGAAGAGCATTGCACTATAAAATCTGGCTGTTAAAATGTGCCCTGGGTGAAACAAAGGGCACAAAGGTCTCAAAGTGTGTTTTTTTTTCCTACTAAATTTACAGAAATTATCAGTTAATTTTAAGACCAAATAGAGGAAAGATGGAGACTTTGTAGTTTCCAACACACTATTAATCTTTAAAGCAGCTTTTCTTTTTTGATGGAAATGTTGCAGGTCATTACTCCAAAATGCCATCTAGACCCTTTGGGAATTGTATGACAAATCTATAGTATATAAATGACTGAATTATTTTGTACATACCCTTATATTTTTCCATCAAAAATCCCATACCATATTCTACTTTATGAACATTGCTGTGTGTAAAACTGCATACAATGGATGGCAGTGTTTCTCCTCAGCCAAAGCAATTCCAGCTGAGTGCAGTGTTCAAAAAACCAAAACTTCTGCTGAAATGGGCTCATCTCTGACAGGCAGAGGACTTAAATAAGGGATAGTTAAACTTTTTAATGTGTACATGCAATGGCTAGGCCTTGTCTCTTCAGCTTTGTGTCACATTTAGGCAGGGCATCCTATTGCATTAGTGATACTATTTGACTATAACAGTTTGTTAACCTGTGGATGTTATAGGTGTGCTAATAGATATACAGTTTGTGGAGATCGGTCATTTTGCACAATATTCTAAACTTGCCTAGGTACAGTTGGCCTGTGCAACATTCAAGTTTCTCTTGAGCCTTATTTAAATTACTGTGGACATGTCTACATATGTGCTTTAATGTGCAGTAGACCATTCTACTGTGCATTAAAGCAGTGCGTAAAAACCTTGCTAATACACAATAGAATAGGCTACTGCTCATTAAGCATCATCTAAAAAGCATATTGGAGATACTAAATTTAATGTGCATTAGGAAAAGTGCATTAATGCCTTCTAAAGTTGACATGAGTGGTTCATAGGTGGGTTTCTGCACAAGGGTTCTTTTCACCCAGCATATTTACTAACCCAGTGGCTGCATTTAGAAAGAGATCTAGCAATGTACTAATGAGAAGTCCATTGTATGACAAAACCATTCACCGAAAAGTATCATAAATATTGTTCAAAAATTGCATACCATGAGGAACATAAAATCTATCTGTCTACATAGTGCAGAAAAAGCATGTGGAGATGGTGCATTGCCCTGCTGCAACTCTGTTGAAATGTAGGTTGTACTGGTACAGATACTCGAGTTCAAAAAAATCAAAATCACAGCAAAGTACATGACTTCTCTTCCTCTACACCACAGATACTTTGCTGAAACTGTGAAACAAAACAGCTGTCATTGTAATGCCCTTTTATTAGAAAATGTAAGTAAACCCTGGAACATGTTTTACTTGTTTTATTTATTTTTATTTTTTGTATTTCTGTAGGCTGTGGAAACCAACCTTGCTTCAAAGGATAGTCACTGGGTCTTTGTAAATGAGGTAAGAGAGCCAAAAGATACAAGCTATTTTTGTCCTGGGATTAACTCTTTCATCAACTTTTATTCCTCTTACTCTGCACATTTAATTGTGTCAGATAACATGCACTTTTTAGTTTGCTTTTGAATGCTATAAGAAAGCAAATCATATGGGTATCTCATTTAGACTCGCATGAGATGAATACAAAGGTTAAAAAAAATGTTTTACATGTTTGCTACTGAAAGATTCTTCATTTTTTCTCTATGCTGTTCCATTAGCTATTTAATGGGGGAAGAGCTACTCAATAGACACTTCATAAATGCATACAGTATATATGGATATAGTACACCATTTGCTTTGTGAAAGCATGAAGTCAGAAAAGAACACTAAAACAAGTATAAGGCCTGCTACTTGCTAGATTGGCACTAGGGCTGTGCAAAATGACAGAGTTCCATTTCGACCAGTGTTTTGAAATTTTGATGGAACAGTGTTTCGTTTTGAATTTTTTTAATACGAAACAGCTGTTCCATTTTGTTCGATTGAAACAGGGTCAAAATGTCAAAATTGTTTAGAGGTTTCACCCATAGGATATAATGGGGAAGGACAAAACAGCCTATAACTTTGCCATTTCTAGGTTGATTTGGATGAACCTTGCAGGATTGGTGGCCCCTTCTGACAGAATGAAGCCTGCCAAGTTTCAAGGAGATAGGTGTAGGGAGTTCAGGGAAACTGCACCTGAAAGATTTGAAAGCAAAATTGGTGTTGTGTGTCTGTGTTAGCCACAGTGGGGTCAAAACTGCAAGCATGTTAGCCCCTGTAGAAGTGGCAAAGCCTGCCAAGTTTCAAGGAGATAGGTGTAGGGAGTTCAGGGAAACTGCACCTGAAAGATTTGAAAGCAAAATTGGTGTTGTGTGTCTGTGTTAGCCACAGTGGGGTCAAAACTGCAAGCATGTTAGCCCCTGTAGAAGTGGCAAAGCCTGCCAAGTTTCAAGGAGATAGGTGCAGGAAGGTTCTGGGCCCTGTACCCCTAGCTGCTGACAGGCAAAACTTGTGTCATGGGTGCTTGTGCAACTGTGTCTTGGGGCACAGGGGTGGGGAAACTACTGCAGGCCTGGTTGCTAGGCCCTGCTGCAGCTACAAACCTTGACAAATGTTAAGGAGATAGGTGCAGGAAGGTTCTGGGCCCTGTACCCCTAGCTGCTGACAGGCAAAACTCATGACATGGGTGCTTATGCAACTGGCTGTCTCTATCTTTGTCAGCATTCTTATTAATGCTTTTGGAAGTATTCCATACACACAGCAGTTTACTACTTTGTCCTTTCCCATTATAGCCTATGGGTGAAACATCGAAACAGCATCAAAATGGCAAAACATTTCAACTTGCCTTGTTTTGTTTTGAGGCTGTTGCAACTATCTCTGTTCCATTTTGATTTTGCTGTTTCAACCTCAAAATGGGTCGAAAGAGCATCAAAACAAAACTGGCAGTGAAATTTCACACAGCCCTACTTGGTACAACCTGCATTTATGAAATACATATTTTTTTCTCTGCTGTAGAATTATGACTCACTTGGGCAAAATCCAACATCATATGAGACTAAGATGTCTCTCGCAGGCTACATAGGTGCCTGCTTCTAGAAGAACAGAAACTGCCTAGGGAGAACCCAAAGAGCCAGAAAGGAGTTCAGGTGGAGGTTGCCATGGCAGCTAGCTAATGAGGAAATTAGCTTGCACCTGCACCTGGTCAGCTGGCCAGAAGGGGCAGGGCCTTGGGCCCATATAAACCCCAGGAGAGGGACTAGGGAGTTCAGTTCTCTGCTGGCAGCCAAGGGAGAAGGAGGCCTCCTAGAGTAAGTGTAAGAAGGGGCCTGACTAAGTTCTGCTCCTAGTAATGTAAAGGGGCCAGCATACCTTATGTAGCTTGTGTTATGTTATAGCCCAGGGGCTTATGTTTGGCTGTTGTTTTGTAACACCGGTGGTTTGAGTGAGGCTATTTGGGGGAGGTGGAGGCCTCACTGGGGGCCCACTGCAGTGTGGGGACCCCGGCACAAGTAAGGGCATGGCATTTGGGCTGCGGAGAGCCTGGCACCGCGGGGCGTAGCGACAAGGGGCTGAATTATAATGAGGCCTAGGCAAGACAACACCAGTACCATCTGTGAGGCTTGAGGCATGGTAAAGGGGCAGTTTGGAGCCATAGATATTGTCCATAAGGCTGGGGTGTCCCTGGGCCATCTAGTTTGAATTGGGACTGTAACAGGGAACCCTAACCCTGTTACTAAGAGGCAGGTTGGCCCCTTTAAGCCCAGAACCTTCCAGTCATGACTGGTTGGTCAAGTAGGGGTTAAGGCTCAAGCCCTGCCAGCCAGTCAGGTGACCAGAAGGGGTAGGTCCTGGCTCACATATAAACCCCAGGGCTGAGGCCAGGATGGTAGTTCCCTGCCAGCAGCCAAGGGAGAAAGAGCTCTCCCAGAGCAACCAAAAGGGAGAGGCCTGACTGCAGGTACAGCCTCTGGTAAAGGTGAGGGCTAGAGCACCCCAGGTGTGGCTTGGATGATGTTATAGCTGGGCAGCTTGAATTTATGTTATAGCCCAGGAGCTTGTGTTTTGTTTGCTGTTTAAGACCAGTGGTTTGGGTGGGGCTATTAAGGATGGAGGAGGCCTCATAGGGGACCCATGGCAGTGTGAGGACCCCGGCGCCAGAGGGGGTGCAGCATTTTGGGGCATGCCGACCCTGGCGCCAGAGGGGGTGCAGCATTTTGGGGTGCGCTGACCCCAGTGCCAGAGGGGGATGAGCCCGAGTGAAGGGTTTTTTTGTTTCTCTTTTTGAGAGCTAGAGTCTGGGAGTCAAAACCCTGATTTAGTGGGGGGTTTTTTGACTGACCGGCCTAGCTAAAGAAAAAGGGGTAGGCCCACATAAAGAGGAATTTACCCTGACATAAAGAGGAATTTACAAATACCATCTGTGAGACTTGGGCTGCGGTGTGGGGGAGGAATGGAGCCACAGATAGCACCCCCTGGCATCGGGGCAGAAAATGGGCAGCCTCCTGCTTAATTACATCTATTAATCAATGAACAACAAAGCATGGCAAGCAAGAAGGTGGATGGTTGGCCCATAACAGGTGGGTGGGGCCCCCGGTAGACAGACCCCAAAGAGGCGCTCCTGTTACAGGGGCCTACAACAGGTCTGGAACCCATGGGGGTTCAAGGAAATCCATCAGGACCATGGCCAACAGGATGTGAAGGCAGCTTTCCTATATTACAAAATGCATAAAGATAAGGAGAGTGAGAATAGAGGGTGTCCATCAGGCGGAATTGACACGGTCAAGGGGCCTTAGGAGATCATTGCCATCCTTATGGACCCCATCCTGTGACAATGTCCTTTTTCAAAAAACTGTATCTTCACCTGTCACTGTTGTTATTTATTTTGTATCTTACATTAGAAGCTCTCATTAGGATGAGTACAAACACAGATTAAAAGATAGACCTGTAATTTTGAAATATTATGACCCCAGATATGCTATATATAATAACATATAAAGTGTTTATTGCTTTGGTGTAATTGCATGATTTTATCCACTTCTGTTTCATAACAATTGGTTGAAGGATAATAAAATATTTAAGTAAAAAGATAACTATATTTATTGTTCTGAATTAATATTTTAAACATATAGTATCAACTTTAACTACCTGTTCTTTTATTTGCTTTCCATTTTCTTCTTTACTATTAGCTAATCATTTTCCTTAAACTACCTTTACTGTTAACAGTAATTATAAATTGTGTTATGTGGCTTTCAGAAATGCTATATAATTAAAAATGCTGCTAGTGTGAGGTAAATAAAATCACTTCATACAAAAGCTTTATACATTTTCTCTAGCCCCTGCTACTTTGTGCCTCATGCTTTTTCACCAGCTGTAATAGCCCAGTAAAAATATCAGTAAAGCACCCATAGAGCCAGTGGTTATATTCACATAAAGATAACATGCTTAATATTTCCCAAAACACTTTATTATGGGGGTTTGTTTTAGATTTCTGTTGTTGCTGCTGCTATTGAGCTTTTAATATTTACATAATAAAGCCTAAGTCTAAAAAACATCTAAAACATCATGCATAATAAACTTCAACACACACTGTAACAAGTGTGGGGCATACCTGTCATTTTTGAGAAGGGCAAAGGCTCTGGAGGGAGCTGAGTCAGCAGACAGCTGACATCAGAAAGGGGTAGGGCTTCTCTGAGAGAGGAGCCCAGGGTCAGAGCTGGGATAGGCAATCCCACCCTGGTATTTTAAAAAGTGAATTTGGGATGCTGCTTCAGCAGTCTAGCTAACACAATGGGCTAGTGTTCCCCAGATACCAATTGCCAGGGCCCCAGAAGCTCCTGAGGTCAAGTAATCTTGAGCTGCTGGCCAGGGCAGCTTTTTATACTGCTGGGGACAGCACAGGTGCTGGCCTTGGGCTCTAGCTCCTCCTGGCTGCAGATCTGGTAGGAGCCAGGCATGGTTATTTTGCCCCAAGTGACACAGTTTGCTCCACAACAAAGTGTACATCTGAGCACGTGCATTGAGGCAAAAAGCCCCGGCTCAAATTTGCACTGCTTCTATTTGAGCTGCTGCAAGCACACATGCTTGCATGTGTGGACACACCCAGTATTGTTTTAATCAAACTAGTCTAGACGGTGTTGGGTGATAAAGCCAGTTGATTCCATGGGAGCCCCGTGGATGATCTCTTTTAGAGCTTTCCAGTGTTCCTCAACACAAGTGTTATCTATTGTTTTCAATCCTAAGATTGGCAAGTTTCTTATTAAGATGTGTTTGGAACACTTTGCAGTGTCTAGAAGTCTGACAGCATTGGATGTTGTACTGTCTTCAGACTGATTTGGGTTGCTTTTGAAATTTCAATGCAACCCTGATGGACATTATTGATCTCACTAAATGATGACTGGTCCATCAGTCATTAGCTCCTCTCATGACACGCATGATATGGACATCTTTTAGATCATGCACTTTTACTATGTAATAGTAACTCGTCATTGATGGGAGTAAAGACTTTATAATATGGCCCTTAATGTTTTGTATCCTGTATCAACAATAGCACCCCAAACAGACACAATCATTCCCTGTCTCTAAAATCCAAATCTGTTTGGATCTGAGCTTCATGTCATAAGCTCATCTTTACACTCTTATAGTAAGAATTGGCAAACAAAACTATTTGATTCTTGTAAAGGCCCCTATTCAGTTTCTTTACAACTGGAGTTGTTTAATTGTCATTGGCTGCTAAGCAGATCTTTGATTATTTTTTTCCTCCTATCTCCGCCTGTAACCAAGAAGTAAAACTTGCTATTCTGAATCCCTGTTTTCATGTTTACTCGAATCTTTTACACTAAGTAAACACCATCCATAAGTGCAATAATGAGGGCAAATGAACAGATTTGTAGCTGTGGAACCAGTTTCAAAATTATTTTTCTCTAGGTCCTGGAAGCTTTCTAGTGACCTGAGACTTTCTAGTGATCTTTCCATTCGTTTCAAGAAAATAACATTACTAGATTCGAAGGGATTGCATTATTTACTAAAAAGGCCTAATTCAACCCCCACTGAAGTCAATAGGAGTCTTTTAAGTGGTTCCACTGGGACACAAATCAAGCCTTATGAGAAGAACATTATACTTTTCAGAAGCAAGGTTTTTGAGGTTGGGACACAAATGAGAGGTCAATAGGATTTTTTTTTTTTTTTTTTTT
>NW_017728994.1:3981882-3982151 GCF_001723915.1 Gavialis gangeticus | reverse complement strand
AATAGGATTTTTTTTTTTTTTTTTTGCAGTAGAGATTGGATCACTTCCAAGGCTTCATTTTTAAAATCACAGCTTCATGATATTCAATATATCATTACAAAATACTCTTGATATATTTAAAAAATGTTGTTATAAAATATATTTAGTTGATTTTATTTTAAAACTGCTGACATACATTGGGCTCTTGGGGGTAAAAAAAAATGTACCTCAACACTCATAGTTTCATACCTTCTAGGGTCGGAAGGGGCCTGAGTAGATCATCTAGTCTG
>NW_017728994.1:3964473-3976599 GCF_001723915.1 Gavialis gangeticus | reverse complement strand
CCGGTCCCTGCTTAGGAAAATGGAGGCAAAGAAATTGTTAAAGATGTTGGCTTTATCATCTGGTGTGATGACCAAATTCCCTAACGTGTCCTGCAGGGGACCCACATTACCCGGAACCTTCTTTTTACCCCCTATGCATTTAAAGAAGGACTTCTTATTGTCCTTAATCTGGGAAGCTAGTCCCAGTTCCATCTCTGCCTTGGCCTTCCTGACTGCCCCCCTACATCCCCGAGCAACTGCCGTATAATCATCCCTGATGATGTCCCCTCTTTTCCACTGGGTGTATGCCTCCCTTTTAGCTAGGAGACATTCCCGGATGCTTTTGGTGAGCCATGGGGTCTTGTGTGCCCTCCTGCTCCCTTTGATCCTCGTTGGGATTACCTCTCTTTGGGCTTGGAGGATTGTCTCCTCAAGGAGCGATCACTCTCCTTGGACACCTGGCTCCCCTCCCTTCTAAGACCTCAGTGTATCCCTGACTATTCTCTTTAGCTCAGTGAAGTTTGCCCTCCTGAAATCTAGGGTTGCTGCCTTGCTGCAGGCCTTTGCCACCTTGCGTTGGATTGTGAATTCCAGCAGGCGATGATCACTGTCACCCAGGTGGTTGAGCACCCGCAGCCCCCACACCAGGTTGTCACCTATGGCAAGCACCAGGTCCAACAACTTTATTTTTAGATCCATATTTACTATAATTATAGTATTTATTATGAATTTTTTGTCTTTTGAAAAACTGAATCATGAAGTTAAGCTTATAGCAAAAGTTATTTATATATTAATAAATTAGTACCAAATCCTTTACAGTTTCCATCAGATAATTCCATTTTTCTTTTTCACACTGGTTATGGGTAGATTTGGAGAGGAATGACTCCAAACTCTTGATTCAGTAAGCCATATACACTTGAAAATGAAAGGGTGAAGTTTGTGTATAACCCTCTGCAAAAGCAGACAAACTCTGGAAACCATAACTTCCATATCTTCAAAATTATTGGTGTTTCCAGGGTCTTAGTCCCAAGAAATTATGAGAACCAAGAACTTATGCAACTTGCAGTTGGCACCTGAAAAATGTGTTTTCTTTTACTAATCGTTGCTACATCTTGTAGGGCTTTTTTCCCCCTGCAGTCTTTGATGGAGCCTCCCGAGTTATGGTAGATTCCCAGAAGAACACTCCTTCTCACCCATTTTCCCGCTTGATGGCAAGCTATGGCCAAATTTTTGCCTCTTTGGTATTTTTGCTGTGGATGTTTTCTTTTTTTTCCCTATCATGTTTCCTTCTTTCTCCCATACCTTATTGCATCATATTTACTTCACCTTTGCTATGTTTTTTTTTCCTTTTGATGTTTTTATTCTATTTTGCTTTTATTGATTTTATTTTCACTTTATGTTATTCTGGAATCTACCCATTATGCAGTCCCAACTGATTCCTCCTGCCATCCCTTCTGTTTCCCCTTGCCTTTTTGCCAGTTTACAAAAGAGTGATTTTGTTTTGTGTGCATGTGTGTATGAAGAATCTATTAATGAGTTAGCAGGAAGAGGCTCCATGTGCTTCTATGACTGCCCAGGGCTCAGCACCAACAGCAGCTGGCAGGATGTCTCAGCTCAGCCCAGGAGTTTAGTAGTGGGCAGCAGGGACTGGGGTGATCCATAGAAGGAAGGATCAGGCCCCTCAATGTCCACTAGTACCAAGCTCCAAGGGGCCTAATCCATCCTTCTACAGAATGTCTCTGTCCTTGCTGCCTGGTGTGAGCCTCCCTTTCTTCCTCCCACACCTGCCTGCATCTGTGCTGGCTCAGGTCTTTCACAGCCCAGAGGAGCCAACTATCAGGTGAGTGCCACATCTCCCTGCAAGGGTGGGGGGATAGCAGGAAACACAAAGGCACCTGGGAAGCCAGGGAACAGTGACCTAAAATGTATCAGTAGGGAATCTGGTACGAAGTTTGATAGACAACTTTAACCTAAACCTGATACCTCATTGATCCAGGTCTATCTTTAACTGGGATCCTCCACTTTTAAACCAGTCTATGTACCCTAAACTTTGTTTATGGGTGTAGACTGGTTTTCATTCATTTATATCAGTTTATGTTTAATGTCTGTACCTGGACTATGTGTATGTGTGTATACAAAAACATACAAATAGCTGACTGTTCTAAAGTTCAAGAAAATGTTAGGGATAATCTGGTTGAATAGCTAGATGAAGAACATAAGGGAAATAAACAGAGTAAATGTTTGCTATACATTAAAGAAAGGTGAGGATGAAATTGTTCTTGAGCAACTAATCAAAGTGTTTATAAAATAGGAATTGGTGGTAATGGGGGACTGATCACCTGAATATGTGTTGAAAATCCAATACAACAGGACACAGACAGTCCACCAAATTCTTGAAATATATTAAGGATGCCCTTTTTTGTCTTCTGAAGGTAAAGGAAGTTATTAGGAGATCATGTATTTTAGATTGGATTACGACTAATGGGGGGGATCGATTGGATATGTAAAAGGTGGAAGGTAATTTAGATTAAAGTGAGTTCACTATTCTAAAAAAGGAGTGAGAGCAGCAGAATAAGGATAATGGATGCCAAAAAAGCAGACTTCAACAAACTCAGAGAATTGGTAGCTTCGGTCTCTTGGGAAGATAATCTAAGGGATAATGGAATACAGGTAAATTGGAAGTTACAGAAAGAGACTGTGATAAAGACAAAACAAAAAACTGCTGATGGGGAGGGAAGATAAAAATTGTAAGAAGTCATTATGGTTGTATCAGTATCCAGTTAAGGACCTTGAAATCAAAAAGGAATGGTATAACATGTGGAAGATAGATTCACCTGTAGTTATGAGCCCTAAAAGAATAGCACAATCTATAAAGCAATAAAACCAGAAAGATTAAGATGTAGAAGGAATTACAATAAGGAAGGAGAATTAAAAAGAAATAAAAAAGTTCCTATTAATACATTAAATGTGTAAGAAAGGCAAAGGAAAGTACAGATCCATTCCTTAAAAGAGTAGGAGAGCAAATAATAGATGATGAAGAGACAAATGAAGTATTTGATTTCTCCTTTTCTGTGGTCTTCAAAAAAATATTAACATGATTCTAATGACTTAAATTGATTTTAACAGGCATTTAGGAATGCAGGGCACAATAGGGAAAACAGTTTCAAGAATAGTTAGATAGGATGGTTACATTCAAGTTGGAGGTGCCTGCGGAAATTCACCCTTAAGAAATTAGTCAAAACAATCTCTGAACTATTAGGCTAAGTAAAGACAGTCAAAAAGCTGAAGGCTGAAATGATTCATTCTTTGCAAGTTAATCTAAACTGGACCGATTAAATTGAAACAGAAGTGAGCAGACATTTACCTTTGATTCAGGAAATGCAGCCTGCAGTGGCTCAGACCAGAAGTCAGGCGGGCACTAGAGCACGGCTCTCTAGCAAGTAGCCAGCATGGGCTGTGTGTTTGCTTCCTCTTCCTGCTGTCCCCAAGGTCTCTGGGATTTTCAGTCCAAAAGCACAGTACTAGGACTCTGCAGGGTTGCTCATGACTTCCTCTTCCTGCGTTCAGGTGCCTCCTGGGATTTGTAGTCCACAATTGCAGCCAACAGTAAATTTGAGCAAGGGAAGGGGTGCTTACCCCCCTCCCTGGCCCCAGAACTTCAGCTGGGGAGCAGAGGGATTGGGCGAGCCCTGCTCTCTGCAGCAGACAGCCCAGCCCAGGGCTGCAAAGCATGCTGGGGGACTCTGATTTAACTTGTCTGGGACAGAAATTTCATAAACCAGTTTGACCCAAATTAGACGAGTCTGATGCTGCATTCAACCATGTTTATCTTAAACCCGTTTTAGCCACTTTGGAACTGGTTTATGTGCCCTGAGTTTCTGTTCTGTTACAAGTTTAGACCTAGTTTCTGATCACTTAAACCAATTTATGTGTAACTTCTCTCCCTAGCCATAGTGATTATTTCTGCAAATCAATGGAGGACATCAGAGGTTTCAGAAGACTAAAGAAATACAAGCACAGTACCTATCTTTTCAAAGGACCAAAGACTTTATAAACCTGTCAGCCTAACTTTGATTTGTGGGAATTGCCACCTAACATATTTTGAGGAGGAGACTCCTTTTAAAAAATATTAAAGCATGTATTTGTAGATCCATTGGGGTGAATAAGCATTTACCACATCTGACTTAGGTCTAGATGGCTTTTTGTAAGCCAGCTAGATTTGACTGGGAGCAGTATGTACTGCAGTTTGTCACTGTCAGGACCAGCACGGGGAGTCCAAAATAAGTCTGATGGAAGTAACTTATGATGGGGGAGTGGGGAGGGGGTGGTGCAGGAAGTTCTGCAGGGGTGACTGGTGGGTCCACTGCAGGGGGGTAGCCCTGTCAGAGTGGGGGTGGTTGGGAGTCTAAAAATGTCCCAGTTAAGGTGGCTAGGGACAGAAATTACACACAAACCAGTATAAGTGATTGGAAACCAGTTCAAATCTTTAATATAACAGAAGCTCAGTGCTCATAAACCACTTTAAAAATGGCTGCAACAAGTTTAAGATAAACTTGGATGGATGTGCAATCAAACTTAACTGTGTAAGCTCAGAGGACAGTCCTTACTTGCTTTGCTAGTGCCCCTACTTTGTCATTGCTTTAATAAAAGCCACCATGCCTTCTTGTTTCAGGATACAATTTTTATGAAGTTGCCTGTCACATGGTTATATTGATCTTAATGACTTGGGAGGTGTTCAGTCTTGTCACAACCCACCTTCAACTCTCTGGATTTGGAACTCGGTGAATCTCTTTCCAGAGTGAGATTCTGGGGCTCTTCTTCCCCTCCCACTCTAGCCTTACACCACCTTGATGTTAAATATCTTGTTTGGTAAGTTACTCATCAGAGCCGTCACAATCATGACTCTAACTTCAATGTCTGGTTGCTCTATGCTTTATGCCCATTCTAGTATTGTTCAGTTCTTCCAACCCAAAGGTCTGCCACTTTGTTGTACTGTCTCCCTTAGTGTGTGAAATATATAGCTTTACTACCACTTTACTATCATTGCGTCTAAACCTTAGCTAAAATGCATATTGCCTTATCAGTATTGCACCTTCCCATAGAATCTTCAAGTACCTAAAACTGCAACTTAATTCCTAAACTATCAGGTGCAATTGGGCCACACTATCTAAGCAAGTGCTCATGTCAACAGCAAGTGCTTAGTGCTGAGACTTGAAGTGCTAGTGCAGGCAAGGGTTACTCTATCTTGTTTCCTAGTCAGGAGTGACTGCCTCTTGCTGTTCACTCAGCACTTCCTTACTCTTAGGTTTCAGGTGTCCTTCCTATGTCCTGGAAACAGACTTGAAGGAGCAAATTCCTGTTCTTTTCCTGGCTCTGAACTTCCCCTCCTGCCCCTTGCTTAGGTCCAAGGAGATGATTCTGTGCCACCTTGCTCAGGGCTCTGTATCAGTCTCTGCACTCCTCCTCAGCCACTGGCTCCACCAAGTGTCCTGGTGTCTCCATCTCTCTCCCACCCTGAATCAATTATGATTCTCTTTTAACTGACAAGCCTGTCCACAACTGGCAGGCCAGCTGTTTCTTGAAAGGGGGGTGGAACACTACTGCACACCCTTTCTGGCATTGCTTCAGCTGCTCTCCACATTGCCCTTCCTCCTGTCAATATGGTAAGGTCTTCTTTCACCCCTTTTTGTTCTCATTCTCCTCACAAATTGATTTAGTTTAAATCAGTTTATTGAACTTGCGTCCCAGATCCCCTCCAGATTCAAGTTAACTCACAGTCCCCCAGCATTCCAGGATGCATTGCACCTCTTCCACAGACCCCCACCCTTGCTTCTGAGTTTGGAGAGGTTAGTCTGGTAGTTGGTTATCATCAAATGCAAACATGAATCAGAATTGTCAGTGGTCAATTCTCACAGAGGTCAGTATGGTTTTCATTTCATTTCATTCACACTTGTACACAGCAGGCCCCATATAATTAGGATTCGGCCTGAACTGGGGACAGTGATTTGATTCATTGATTCAGATCACTATCCCTGATTCGATTCAGCCAAATCGGAATCTGAAGATTCAATGCTGATTCAGAGAATCAGTGATCTGGACACATGCAGCTTTGAAAGATTTTTCTACATACCTTGAGATAGCAGGCACAGTTCGTGATCGCTGTAATGCTGGGGTGCATGGAGGCATCCCACAGGAGTGCAGGGGGACCTTCCACGTGCTCAGCAGTGAACACAGAAGTGGACTGAAAGTACTTCCAGTTCACTTCTGGCTCTGCCGGGGAGTGCACTGGGGGGCCCCTCTGTGCCTCCGCGGCTTGGTGATCAGCCACAGTAGGACCCTGGGTGCCCCCCCCTCCCTGAGACCCAGGAGGTACCAGTCACTGAGCTGAGAGGGTGCGGGGGGGGGCCCCCCCAGCTCACTTCCCGGCGGACCCAGAAGTGGACCGAAAGTGTTTCTGTTCTACTTTCAGGTATGCTGCCAAGTGTGCTGGGGAGTCCCATCCCCCCCATGCTTTTGTGGGACACTCCATGCACCCCAGCATTGCAGCACTCATGAGCCTCTGCTACCTAGAGGTATGTAGAAAAATAGTTAAAGCTGTATCTATGTCTGAATCTCTGAATCTTTCCAGATCTCTCTGAATTGATTCAGAGGGTTCCAATTTGATTTGGAGAAATTAAAGGGTTCTCTGATTCAGTTTGGATTTGGAGATTTGGCCATAAGAAATGATGGCACTGGATTTAAGACCCAGATACCTTGTTCCAGGTGGATCCAAAAAACCTTCGACTGGCCACGACTTCTCCATTCAATAATAGGTGAATTTTATTGATACACAGTGATAACAATGACAAATAATTCAAACAATTCTATATCTATAAGTCTTGGCATTCACAGTCAAGGTACATCTAGCCAGCATGCAAGCTTTACTCTGAGGTTCTGTCTTGAATGTCAGATGTCAGCAGCCAGGAGGTTGGATGCCAAGGCCTGCCCCTCCACACAGTGGCATGGGTGAGATGGGCTGTGGTGTTCCCTTTGTCTATGGTAGCCTTGGGCTCCACTCTCAGGGGTCCTTTTGATGCTCTGAAATCCCTCCTTTTGTATCTTTTTCCCCTCTGTGTACACGCTTCATCTTTGGGCATCATTGATTGGTCTCCCTGTGGTTGTCATACTGTCCATGTTTTGTCCCATCAGCGTATTCCTTTGTTTTACAAACCTATCACATGCACACATCCTACTTTTGGTTCTTTCTGGTTTCTCCTAATTTGGTCCATCTACCAAAGTTGGGCACTGTGACCTGGCCAATAAAGCACAGTGTCTTATTTCAAGTTATGGAACATTGTGGCACATGCCTTCAGTGTCCCAGCCTGAGTGTCTGCTTGCCTGTGTCAGACGCAGTGGACTTTGAAAAAACTTTGTGATAAACAGGCTTTTAGAAAAGAATTAACTGTGTGTCCTTGCCCTGGCCTTTATTCTAAAAATATCTACTTTACCTACAAACCAATTCCCAAAAGCAAATGTCTAAATAGCATTTTCTAGCCATCACAAAAGAGCTTGATAGGTTCAGGACAAGCAACAAATTGCTTGAATATGTTAACTCAAACAGCGTACATTACTGTGCAGCACTAAATCTCCATGTGCAGAATCCATATTGTTCAAAATTTTGTGGAATCTCCTGTGTGTCAAAGAGGAGCGGAAAATCAAAAGTTGACAATTTTTACAACAGTTGTCATGACTTAATTTAAATCAGAAGACAAGATTGTTGCACACAGGTTCTCTTGATGAATAATACAATGGAAACTTATAAGAAAATATCCAATCTTGGTTTTCAGAAGTTTGACAAATCCAGCTGTTTTACCAGCCATAGCAGGTGCACCATCAGTGGTAACAAGTTGATTTCTTGTGTGAAAAAGTCTTTGAAAGCATTAAGTATGTCATGGCTTTCATTGTGCTATGTATAGCACTTGAAGAAAATAGTTCCCCGCAAACTTCCCCAAAGACAAAAGTAGTAAACAACTGTAACAGTGCGTAGTCCTAGGGGTGGCTGTGATCTCCTCTAGTGCCCCCTACCATGCCAAGGTGTTATTAAAAGCACCCTCACAATCTCACCAGCCACGTCTTTGATGTTAACAATGTTTAAGGGAGGCTGCCCTTAGTCCTTTCTGACACGGTGCTCTGATGCATCTCAGTCTTAGTTCTATCTTGGGTGACTTGGTGCACCCCAGCCTTATGGGCTATGCATGGCTCCAACCACCCCTGTACCACACCCCAAGCCTCGCAGATGTACCAGGTGTTGTTTGGTTGACTTCACTCTCTGCACCCCACGGGCGCTTCTGGCTTGCCTCGCAACCGTGTTCTCTGGCATTCGTCAATCTCTGCCCACTCCAGGGCTCCTCACAACTGCCCACTCCGGGGCTCCTCGCCTTAGGGCTCAGGCAGCCTTGGCCTTACCTGGCCCCCTGCCAATCCTCTGCTCCCCTTCTCAGGGCTGGGTTTAGTGCAACACTGAATGTTGTGCCCTCTCTGACACCGGGGTCCCCACACTACTGTGGAGCCCCTATGAGGCCTCACCTGGTCCTCTGGTGTAACAACAACAACAAACCAATAACACAAGCCCCTGGGCTATAACACAAAGTTAAACCTCCTGGCTAAACAACCTCCAAACCACATCACTTCTCACCTGCGTAACTAGCGGCTGGTACATTCAGGCCTTATTCTCTTTCCCACATTCAGGGCCGATCTCTTTCCTTTAGTCAGGCAGTACTCCTTCTTCCTGGTCACCAGCAGAGAGAGAGAGAGTACTTGCAGCCTCCAGTCTGGGTCTTATAGTAGTCAGCCCTGCCCCTTCTGACCAGGTGTGGGCCCTTAGCTCCTCCTGGTTTCCCCTAGTAACCAGTACCTGAGCCCATACTACTGTTTTTCAAGTAGCAGGCACCTTAGTGCCCTGCTACATAGTTATAGCAAGACAGGGGATATCATTTATGTTTCTGCCTTCATCCAGTGCAAGGCTTATCGTACTACATGTTTGGAGGCCTTGAGTCATTTGTTCCCTAATATCAGTTGCCATTTCATCTGTTTGCCTTTGAACTTTTGTAGCTGACAATGGCATTTCTTCAATACGAGTAATGATGTCTTTCTTATTTGCAAAATTGTGAAACAGTTTCTCAGGACATTTTAGGAAAGCTTCCTTTAAGTACTCTCCATCTGTAAAACACTTGCTTTTCTGAGCTGTAACTTGCCCATGTGGAAAGAGCACTTTTAGTTACAAATTTAGAAAAGCTGATGGTCTGTTTTTCAAATGAATCAATAGCTTTTCTAATGCACTCACTTTTGTTTGCTTTATTGACTCCAGAAAATTTGGCTTTGTGCTTGGTTGTGAAATGGTGCTGGACACTGAAAGCACAAGATATCACATTTTCACTGCACAACCCACAAACAACATGATCCCCTTTCTGCACAAAACCATACAATTCTCTCCACACTGGCTGAAACTTTTGAATATCTAATTTGGGTTTTTTTACTATTCATAGCACATAATATATAGGCATCTTTACCAGTTTAAGTAGTGCAGGTGTTCTCAAACTTTTTTTTTTGCTGGGACCCCATTTGAAACTATTTCAGATTGTGGCAAGTAGGGCTGTGAACCATTAACTGTTCACATACTGATAATTGGTCATGCTTTATGGGTTATCCTTTAGCTTGGGGGAGGAAGCAGTCTGGTGAGGGAAGGGGGGAAGAGAAGCAGTATTGTGCCTCAGAAGGTGGAAGGAGGGAGGGAGGAGTGAAGGGGAGGGGGAGAAGTGAGGAGGGGTGGTACTATTTACTAGCATGACAGGGGAGCCAGGCATGAGCCCCTCCATCTGTACAGCTGTTTGCATTCTGCCTTATGCCTATCCTGCCCCTGGCCCCTCCCCCACC
This sequence comes from Gavialis gangeticus, assembly GCF_001723915.1. Taxonomy (NCBI): domain Eukaryota; kingdom Metazoa; phylum Chordata; order Crocodylia; family Gavialidae; genus Gavialis; species Gavialis gangeticus. The sequence continues at coordinate 3,966,708 of NW_017728994.1, read as the reverse complement.
ATGCATCTGGAGGCACACGCCCAGCTGCCACAACCCCGTGAAGTCAGTGCTAGGGCTGTGGAGCCCACCATAGCTGTTTGCACCTTGCCCACCTCCTGCTGCAGCTGCCTAGAGTTTGGGCTGGCCGTGGTAGGCAGGCAGCTGTGCTGGATTCTGCAACCAACTCTGATGGTAGTAGCTGCATATGCACCTCCATGCAGATGGTGGGGGAGGGGCATGGGGTGCACTGCCCCAGGCCTCTTCCTGGCTGCATGCTCAGAGGCATGCACCCAGCTGTTGCCACAACTGAGCAGATGCCAATGCTGCAGAGCCCCATGCAGCTGTTTTCAGCCTCCCAGCTGCAGCTGGCTGGAGCTGTGGGCAGCTGCTGCCTGCCACAGAGCCTGAGCTGCTTGCAGCAGTGCTTGCAGCCTCCTAGCCACCTGCTGTGAGCCCACGGCTGATGGCAGCTGCCCAGAGCCCAGGCTGGCTGTCGCATGCTGAGAGTTGTGATCCCTGACTTAAGTGTTCTCTCTGTGGAGTCTCTATATCTATAATGCAAAATACAGTGTTTGATGGCGGTACCCAAGCTAGATAAATAGAATTAGTTTTATTGGAACAACTGTATATTTGAGGGAGATATTGGACAAGCTTTTGGAACAGAGTGCCTTTAGTCAAGTCCTGGAAAGTAGCAGGTACAACCTAAGATAATTACTAGACAAAAACATGTTTGTTTAAACCTATTATGCAGATAAAAATAGTGAATTAAAGAAGTGGGAAGTGTTAAATGTAGAGCAAAGACAAGTTACCAGAAGTAACTTCAAACAAGTAAAGGGCTATTGAAGTAGATAATTCAATTATGTAAAATATCAAGATTATTCAAAAGAGAAGAGTGTTGTTATTGTCTGTGGAATATTGAGAGACTGACAAAGAGAGCAGGTAAACTGTACATTTTGATAAAGCCATTGTCTGTGTTTAGACCTTGGTTTTTAATGTCCAGTATGGTTACAGCTTTTTGTTCCCAGGACCATGTTCTGAAAATACTTTGTTGCTTGAGTACAAGGTCTGTAAGGTCAGAAATGGAGTGGCTGTTCTGTTGAACAATGTTAAGAAAACATTTTAAAGACTCAAGTGAAAACGGTAAGGTGGTTGACAGACAGGTTGGAATGGATTGATTCTCCTGGCAAATAAAGCTTTTTTCTTGTTAGTATCTCTTAACTAGCCTCATCTGGTTGTACTAACTTGAACATTTTGACTGTATTTTTTAAATCATGAATTCTTTATTCTATTTTTAATGTTTAGGGTGTTAAATGTAAATCATATATTTAAAGACTAATTTTTCAGTAATAAAATCTGAAATATGGCAGAGGACAGCTCTTGGGAACTTGTTCTGTTTAATCTATAAATTGGAGATTTTGGTAGAGAGAATTTGTGTAAATTATAAGCACTGGTTAAACTGGTATGAAAGTAGTAAGCAAAGAGTTATGCTATAGCAACTGTAGTTCCAAAGCACTGATTCAAAGTTAGTCTGACACTTGACAAGAAAAAAATAGACAGTGCTTCTGTTGTCTGCAATCATGCTAAGAAAATGTTTAAAGAATAAAGAAAGAATAGGAGACTAGCAATACCTTCAAAAAAATACTATAAAGTAACAAATTGTATGTATACTGACTAGAATATCTGGATAGCCATGTAACTGGAGCACAGTAAAATAATCTAGAAGAAGATATCATCCTTAAATGTTGTTTCTTCCTATTTGGATTGTTAATGCTAGCGCACAATGGTGTTAATGCTAGCGCACAATGGTGATACTACTGCTATCATCTAACATCCGCCTGCCCGCCGCACTCGCCCGCCCGCCGGGCCGAGCATCCCGACCTTCCCCTTCCCCGCTGCATACTCCCTTCCTTGCCGCGTGAGGTAAGACTAACTATAGGCCAGTTAGTCTTACCTCGATCCTAGGCAAGCTGTTTGAGAAAATAATTTTGGCACACATCCAGGAGGGGCCAGCAGGGGACTGCATGCTTAGGGGCAATCAGCACGGGTTCATCAGTGGCAGGTCCTGTCAGACCAACCTGGTGGCTTTTTATGATCAGATCACCAGATCATTAGATGCAGGGGTAGCAGTGGACATAGTCTTCCTGGACTTCCGGAAGGCTTTTGACACTGTCTCTCACCCCGTTCTCATTAAGAAAATGGGAGGCTGTGGTGTAGACACCCACACAGTCAAATGGGTCGCCAACTGGCTGGAGGGCC
>NW_017728994.1:3961418-3964108 GCF_001723915.1 Gavialis gangeticus | reverse complement strand
GAAGTGGTGCAGGCTCCTACCCTGGGGGTTTTTAAGAGGAGGTTAGATGAACACCTTGCTGGGGTTGTTTGACCCCAGTACTCTTTCCTGCCATGGCAGGGGGTCGGACTAGATGATCTTCTCAGGTCCCTTCCGACCCTAGAAACTATGAAACTTTGAAGGGTTTGGCCTGTTAATTTGGTTGGAAGAAAGATCCACAAACTGAAAGTTTATATAGCTTCTCTGATGAATCAAAACCCTGTACAGGGGAGCTATTTTTATGACAGTATTTTGTTTCCTAGTATTTTTATTAGTTCCATTCAAACTTCTTTGCTTCCTAGCTTCCATTGGACTTTGATCTAACTTCAGCCCTCTCTCACATTTACTCCATTTTGTAACCCTTCTTCACTTATGTCTTTTATTTTCCTATGATAGTTGAAGGCTATTCATTTTATGATGGAGGTGAAAGTGTTTTATAATCTCTGACTTGGTCTAGATTGTCTTGCTTTCCATTGCCAGCTTGTGGTTGCATTATTTGTTCCAGTGGCATTATGTTAGACATGACCAATACATCTATTGTTATCTTTCCCCCTACTTTGAAACTCAAGTGTTTTAAGTTATTCACTCACCAGCTGGGCACATCTAGAAATTTACATCATAATTTTCCTTTATAAAGTATTTTTTTCAAAAAATTAGAAAAGCAGAAGGAAAGGGTTGGAAATTATCAAGTTAAATGAATCTCTATGAAGCTTCTTCCTCTTTCTCCTATATACACACAGATACTAGAGAATGATATGCAGCATTTTGCTCAGTACAGTACTTGAAAGGAAATCTTGGGAAACTCATGGCTCAGAAAACATGTTCCCGTAGAGATTAATGTTCATTCTTTCTTTTTCAATTTAAAAGAAATTTGCCATAAGTCTTGATCTAACCATATTGTATGTTATATGTGCATGCCAGATCCTTGGTATAAATTGGCAAGGAAGGCATCACTGAGTTAAAGGTAGGTGATGACCTGGAATTTCAGTGTATTCAACTGTATGGACTCAGGAGTGCAAGAGGTTATAAAAATAATTACTGTTCACAATAGAGGATCCATTGCCTCAGACACCAAAGGGGGAAAAAAATAACTTTAACTATTTTGTGTAGGTTTTTTTACTATTTCTTTTTGAAAGACGCATGAAAGATTTTAAAAAAATGACTGTCCTGCTTACATTTTTAATAAGAATTACCTCATTTTTGTGAATTGCCCAAAAATAGTAGGGATTATTTCTTAGAATAACAAAGACTTTAGGAAAAATTAAAGAGAGTGAATTTTCTGATTGTCATGTTTATTTCAGGGTTAACAAGGAACTTTTTTGCCAGAGCAAAAGTAAATGGGTGTGAATTTCTCTAATAATGTACCAATCCATTTGTGCATAAACTATAATGCTTACCTATTGAAATCTTGCTTAATGCCATTTCTTAAATTACTAGTATATTTGGCCCATGTTTGCATATAATATTTACGTTTCTCTCGGTATATAACATGGATTTGAGTTGTGCAATATGTATACACCTGGGAAACACTCATATTAACTGGAGTGGCATTTTTAGAATTGCTTCTCATTTGCCTAATTCAGCTCCTGGAAACACTTAATGACTTCAGTAGGAACAGGGCTAGGCCTGCATTAAGTGATTCTGTAAATTCCTTTTTAATTGTGAAATCCTTCCCTTACTGCCATCATGGTCAGCTCATTTTTTTGGCAGATTATATACTAACTTCACCTCACTTTGCAGATTTCTTCATAAATGTTTCTAGAAGAACTTGTTAGAAATAAGGAATATTCCTTAAAGCAAATGATTCCATGGGTTCCCCCCCACCCCACTCTGTCCAGGCTACTGCTTTTTTAAGAAGTACATAGGCCATACAGGGTGTGTTCAAAAGGCTTTGATCCTATGCTAAATCCCACATAAATCAACATCTTGCACCCATAAAACTCATGGTCTTCCGTGCCATCCCATTTAATCCTCCAGGCTCATCAGAGATGCACTTTCTGGGAATCTCTTTTGGTCCCTTAAAATATTAATGTAATTAACATTTATCATTTTCTGTCAATACCTTTAGGAAAATGAGATTTTTATGTGAAAAATAATTGTCTCATTTTGCAATTTGTTTTATGAGAGCTGAGCACAACTAAACTAGATTTAAATATACCCTTGAGCAAAATGGGTAGATATTCTGAACAAACTAATTGAAAATTTGTGTGCAAATCAATAAGCAGACCAATGTGTGTCATGAATGACCACATCTTGAATTTTAGGCATTATATTTAATCTTCTATGTTCACTGCAAGTATAATTTTAAAAGGCCAGTATTTTATTTTTGAAGCTGGACTGGGTGTTTATTCAACAAACAGCTTGATCAAGAACATACAAATTAAAATGTATATGCACTTGCATATACAGAGACTGAGACTTGCTTTCAGCATCTTTGGCTGGGCATGACACATATGTCCATCTTATCCACATCGTACTCCTTCATATCTTTCTGTGTAAGATAAAATGGAAGAGAAACATAAAAAAGAAAAATACCCATGGTACAAAAAAGAGGTAGGGCAGTCAAGCACTATGCCTGTCTGGTGAGGAGGGGGCAGGGTTGGCAAGAGGGAGGTGAGTGGGGGTTGATGGGCCTGCAGATGAAGGGGTTGTCTGGTCCCGGGGTGGGAGGG
>NW_017728994.1:3949309-3956418 GCF_001723915.1 Gavialis gangeticus | reverse complement strand
CTGCTCCTGCTGCACAGTCAGAAAGGTGGGAGGTGGGAGGGTTGGGGGGCTAAAAATACCTTGGACAAAGTCTGCAGAGTAGGATTAACACTGCTCCAGGACTGGGATGAGAAGGTGGGCTTGTGGCAGGCTAGTAGGAGGTATTCCTGCACTGAGCCACCTATCTCACTATGCCTGACCACCTTCCAGGTTCCGAGTGCCTCCCTGGGGGTGCCTCACATCTGGCTGACCCCCTTCCAGGAGCACACCCTCTAGCCTGGGGGTAGAGCTGCCATCACCCAGGGACAGGCTTGATTCTGGCATGGTGTCCCCTGGGAAATACAGACTTGGTAGCCCTCAAAGGTATTTGACTCACTTCAAGAACTTGGGGTGCTTCCCTCAGTTGGAAGCACAAGTAGTGGTCTCCCTTTGTCAGCTGAACCAAGGGGACCCCAAGGCGTAATCTAGACCCACTCCCAATAAGTTTCCCATGCTAGATACAAAGGAGAACTTTATTGGTTACAAGGAGTAGAGTTGGTATGCATTTGAGTAGTATCAGAGAAATCCCATAGAGCAAACAGGGTGGCTGGACTAGCCTTTGATCACGCATCTGAGTTACTGCAAGCTATATATCTAGTTAAATCTCAGGTAACTTACTTACAAGTATCATCCAGAAGCAGGTGGAGATTCCCTCTGGAGGCAGGCAGTTCATTGATCATGAGTTTTGAGAGAGAGAGCAAGTTTCAGATGGTGCAGCTCTTCTCTCTCTCTGAGTTTACTGCTGCTCCTTCTGGGCAGTCCTTAACTTATGACCTCATTTACCTGGTCCGATGGAGGCCAGCACCTTTTGGCTGCCAGCAACCAATTTGAAATGCATCAGTGTTTGCTGGGCAGACTGGCAGTCTCTAGCCCATTAGAAAGCCCAACCCAGGTACGTGATGCCAGTCACGTAGGCAAAGGGAGCAGGTTTCCTCCTTCCCTCAGGAATGTGTCCAGCTCAGGGTACCTAAAGAGATAGGATAAGGTGTGTACCCTCTCTAGGGCCCATACTAACCAAATTTTCACAGAGCAGAGTTTTTGGGGAGAAACAGAGGCGGCCTTCTGCCATAGGGCTTTCCCAGTTGCAGGGCTATGCTACAAACACATGCAGGCATTAGCTAGGTTGGGTTAACCCTTTCCTGTATCACGTTAATCTTTTCTTGATTTCTTGATCTAAATTAGTGCACCTTTTAAGGTGCACTAAGTTACATTGGGTACACCATTTTTGGATGAATTAAGCCCTCTGAACATCTGTGTGATCAGACATTTAGATCCACTTAACCCTGGTTAGGTCAATGTAAATGTAATGCTTGTACATACCCTTAGTTAGAGAGTGTATAAGTGAATGAATACATGAGAATTAGTAGACCTTACCTTTAAATGACTATATAAGGTACAAAGTAATGGTAAATGGCCTTTTATCTTTACAGGTTTCCCTCACCAACTGTGGGGGTTAGGTTTCTGAAAGTTCCCATGGTTGGCAAAATCGTGGTTGGTAAGACAATAGGCTTATGGCAAAAATGGGGTTAGGGGCTTAAATATGAATAATAAAGGAATATATTGTATATAAAAATTTTTATTTACCTTTAATAGATTAAAAAAGATTCACTGTTGAGTAGTGTCTTTTAAAGAAACTTTAGCACTTCCTGCTGTACCACTCACAACACTGGTACACTGGTACTGTTATACCCTAATAGTAGCTTCACTTTTCTTAACGGTTCTCACAGTGGATTCATTCACACCAAAATACCTCCCTATGTTCACCATACTCTCTCCACATGCTAGACGATCCAACGACTCAAATTTTGTTTCCAAGAACATCACTTTTCTTGCCCTCTTCACAAATTGCTCATCTCCACCACTCGCCCACTTAGAGGCCATGGTTAAGGGCAAAAATCACAAAGACATAAGGAGAGAAATGTATAGCACCTGTGACTCGATGTTAATGACGTGAAGCACAGTGTGAGACTGTGTGTGTGTGATGAGATGGGAGTGCCACGGGTGGCTAGCAAGAGTGTGGGTGATTTGAAATGGCTAGTGGTAGACTGATGTGCAGCCACAGAAAACTGTGGGTACTCAAAACTGTATACCATGGTAGCCAAAATGGTATGTAGAATATTAAGTGTGGATACTTAAAACCGTGGTTGGCAAAACTGTGGTTGGCAAGGGAAATCTGTATCTTTGTAACAAACAGAAAACCTCCTGTACCTGATAAGGGTGCTATAGTAATAATTTATTGGGAAACTAGTTGAAAATGATTGACCTCCTGGTTTTGTATAGAGGGCTTTCAGGACTATGCCATCACAAATCCAGTACTTTCATATTACCATTCACTGTGTACTGCATTGTGTTTGAACAGCCTAGAAGTGGGCTTTCTCATATTAGTTTGGTCATTTGGATCACATCAATATAAAAAGCTCTAGGACCAAATTAAGTGCCTTGCTTAGCAGTATGCTTTACAATGTGAAGAATGATTTTGTATCATTTACGTGAAGAAAGGGAAGCACATTACTTTTTAAAAAAATGTGCCAAAGTTGAGCTTAATTATAGGATCAGTATGAAATGGCTTTTTTCTCCCTTGGCTCCAAGCCTCAGGCCTAATTCTGAATATACAATGTGGTCTTGATTGATACAAAAGCAACAACAAACTGTACACATTTTTATTTGTCATTTTCTGGGATTCTTTTTATTTATTTATCATGGCTGGCTTGCAGATGAACTTGCTATGCATGGCATTTCCCATTTCACCTGCTGTGAAACTGGAGCTGCAAGTCTTTTGACAGATGACATGCAGTGTCTTTTAGCTTTTGATGTATCATATAGAGAGTTTGCACCTGGAGGTTCCATCTGACTTCTTCCACTAACTTGTTTCATGACCTTAGGGGAATCCGTTATTTTTCCTGTGCCTTAGTGTCTCCATCTTTAAAATGGATTTATCCATAAGCTGATATAGATGGCTGTTGGTTTAAAGGCCTAATATGAGAGACACAATTAGTCTATAAGGTGTAAAACTACCCTGCCAAGTTGTAATACATACAAAAGGAATTCTCCAAAAAAATTGTCTGCACATCCCCACCAGAGGAGCAATCTTTTTTGCTGTCAGTCACAAACCACTTCTATGAAGTTTAGTTTTATATTTGTATATATATTCTCATATATACTTGCTTCTCTAATCAAGCAGTCTGGAATGGATGCTATGAGAGCTTGCCCTTTTGGGCTGCATCCAGACAAATGCAGCCATGTGGTATGTGGTGCCTGCAAGGGAGCAGAGCAGAAATTTTTTTTGAAAAACCCAGGAAAAAAGCAGAGTGAGACATGCAGCAGCAGCTGCATGTATGGCCAGAAACCAGAGCCTGGCTGGATGGAGTCATACTCTGCTGCCAGCTAGGTTCTGTGCAGCACATATGCCACTGCTGCAGCCCTAAATAAGGCATTTGCAGTAACTTCCTTACCCTGCCTGCAGTAACTTGCCATGTGCCAGAGTGCGCATGGCACAGGCATTCCTTGGGGACAACTAGTGGTGGTGTAAGGTGCACCACCACTAGGTGTCCCTGGAGAACCAAACATCCACGCGCATCTGGACGTGGCCTAGATGTCTGTTGATCAAGTGGCACAGCCAAGGAAACTTTATCCCTGGGAAGGATTAATTTTAAAAGTCTTAAGATTTAAATTGTTACATTTAAATAATTTAAATAATTTTATTTTTGTTGCAACTCATTTCCACTTATCTGCACAGGGGCTTACTATATAAGAATGAGAGAGAAATGTGAGTTAAGAGGTATCCCTTACATATTTTCACTCAGAGCAGGATGCCAAAAGGTCGTCTTCTGGATGTCTTCAGGTCACCTCAGAAAAGGTGGGCTTGAGTGCAGAGCCATGCTTTCTGAGAAGTCTTTGGTACTTTGATCTTTGCAAGCCTTTTGGTCCTTGCAGGAACCCTGAGGAGTTTCCATGCAGGGCTTCAGGGCTTTGCCTGAGTTTTTTTCAGGCCTCACAAGCCATTTGTTTGATGTCTAAAAAAAGAATTTATGTTTAAATTATTTATTTTATCCGCACTAGTTGGCTTGTCATTAACAGAAAGAGGTTCACCTTCTGACAAGTTAAAAATACATATTCCTAAAATGGAATTTGGAAGAGAGGCCCTAAATTGAACCTAAGTTATTGTACTAGTCAACTTTAACAAGTAATTATACTACCCCATGGTCATTTCTATCATGGCTTGAGAGAGAAAAGGGCATGAAAACAAAATACATATTTTTTGTTAATGCTAATATATTGGACCGGATGCACTTCCGCTGACAGAATGCAAGCTGCAAGCCCCAATTAATTGGAAGGTATAAACATAGCAGAATAAAATTTCTTGCAAACTCCACTCTGCAAGGGGCTCATGAATGGTTTAACTACTGGTTAGGAGACAGTTTGTTGGATTGGACTAACTACAGGGATGGTAGGGGCAAAGTATCTAGGGGATGTGCTGCTTCAGACAGACTCTGCTATTGAGACACCTGAAGGAAGGTAATTAGGAGTATTACGTCTTGTCACTTGTGAGTCATGGGCAACAGGAACAAGCTGTTTCTCTTGCAATTGCAGAGATGAGCTAATTCTGATTTTAAAACTAATTTACTTCCTAAGGAAAAATATTTTTGATGAGAAATATATACATTGTATAGTTCCAGTAAGCCTCAGGTACGATATAGAGGCAATACTAGTATCTCCAAGTATTAGAGAGAATGGAGAAGCTCAGGCATGGGAGATTTGGTCTGGAAATTTTAGGAAAAACCAGACCAGGGAAAGAACCAGTCAATGTTTGCTATTCTCTTGTGTTATTCCCATTCTTTGTCACAAATTATTCTATGTGGTTACATTTGTATCTGCAAATTCACTTATTCCTCTCATTTTCTCAAGTTATTTCTCAACCCCGTGTGTCTATCATGTTGTTCCTCTTATTCTAACTTATCTAATTCCAACATATATGTGTATACAAATGTGCGCGTGTGCATGCGCGCGCACACACACACACACACACACACACACACACACACACACACACACACACACACACACACACACTCTCTTCAAACTGGGTACTAACTCCAAAACAAATAAGTGAAACTGTACTTACGTTGACTTGGATACAACACAATGGATAAATTACTGTTAATGTAAATTCTGAAATTTGTGGTACAAATATGCAGGTTCAGCATTATAACACAAAACTGCAGGCTGGAAGAGTTCCTTTGGGAGTCACTCCCAAGACAGGCAGGATTTGGGGTGTTCATTACTTCTTTCATCTCTATTTTTTCTTCTGTTTTGCCAAGTGCCATGAGAACAGTAAAAATACAGCACCATGTATATTAGTTATCCTTTATGTTACAGATAAACTAAAACTCAGGGTATTCCTAGCAATTAAAAATGACAAACACATTGAGCAATCAAATGCCTTTAGCTCACAATGTGTCCATGACCTTATGAAACAGAATTGTCATTACACAGTCTCCACATTTAATATATTGTCAAATTGCAGCCACCTAAAAATAATTATTTTAGATTTTTCTTCTTCAAGATGTCTACTTCTTCCTTCTCTTTTTCTTTCAGATGTTTTTCTTTTCAGTTTGTATTTTTTCTTTTTTCTCCTAAATTTTAAATGTTTTACTGTGTGATATTTTAAAAAATGGCTTAACTTCTGAGAGGGCTGGCCACCCAGAGGATCTTTATGCTAGGTTTTAAAGCAGACAAGAATTCATCCTGGGAACTGAAGAGGAGTTGGTGGCCACTCAGCACGTCTGAAAGTTGGCACTGAGGAAATTCAACAAAAGTGGCTCTGAAAACTCAATTTTAGGCATTCAATTTTTAACACCTGATGTCAGTTGAAAATCTTATTTTTGATATCCCTATCAAAATTCCCTTTCTTCACAAAAATAAATGTTAGTATCCTTAGCTGAATCAGAATAACTGCTAGTAGCATAAAGGCACTTTTACATGTCTATAGAATTGTAGTGCTCATGATAAACTTTCACAGGTTTGGTGTCAGTTCAGATGAATGCCCAAAATATTAGGTAAAGAGGTTGATGGTTACTACTTTTTATCCCAGTATAGGTTGTTATATTTTGGGGAAACCAACCTGGAATACCTAGTTAGAGGTATATCTACCCTGGAGGAAAGTTTATGATCATATTAACGAGGTCCCAACTAATCATGACTCCTTTGTAATAACCTAGATATACCCTAAAATATTTCAGAGGCTTATCAAAACTGTCCATACCCTGTAGACTGCAAAATTGTGGCTACAAATCTTGCAAGGATGAGGCTTTCTTATGAGATTTCACTCAGGTCAAGATCACTATAACAGCTGTTTGGTTGCAGGTTGAATTGGGATGAGATGAGGTACACAAAAAGGATATGTGCTTCTTTAATTTAGAGCCGCAGTAATAATTAACTGACTTTGTCTGTGGGCTTTCAATAAACTTTTTCTGTATTCTTTTGTTAGCTCTTAATTAACAAAGCTACCCAGACCTTCATGGAAATTACCTAATTAATATAAAAAACATACCAGGGTAGTCTGAACATAAAATGTGCTGTGTAAAGTGGAGTACAGGAAACCCTCATTAGTTGCAGGTTCAGCATTCACAGTTTAAAATATTCACAAATGCTGAACCTGCATTTTAAATATACTTTAAACACTTACCAGAGCTCCTCAGGAGCTCCATGTTTGCTGCTGCCTGGCTCCTGCCAATGCCACTGTGCTTCTGCCAGAGCTGCTGGAGCCATGCCCCTTCCCCCCGCCTCTCCTCCAGCCAACGGGGTCACTGTGTTCATGAATGCAGTGGCTTATTAGCAGATTTTGCCATTTACGGGGGATACGAGAATGGCACGAATGGCGAGGGTTGCCTGTACTATCAAATGATGCAGAAAAACCTTTACCATTAACATGGTAGGACCATCTGTACTGGACCTAATATATATAAAATATTTCAAAATTGTTTCTCATTTAAAAATTTGAATCAAGTAACAGCTGGAATACAGGCAATATGAAGTTTGTTTCCTTCCTTCCTTCCTTCCTTCCTTCCACTTTGGACGCACCGGACCAGGCT
>NW_017728994.1:3947922-3949096 GCF_001723915.1 Gavialis gangeticus | reverse complement strand
CCCCATCCCCACTGAGGCCTTCCTCAGCTGGTGCTGGGGCGGCCCCTGCTGGAGAGCCCGGCCCTGCTCTGGCTGTCATGTCAACTACCCTGTTGACCAGGGATGAGGGCAGTTTGCAGGTGGGGGAGGCAAAGACAGGGGTCATTAACACCTCGCCTATCTCCCAGCTGTCAGAGACGGGTGGCAGGAAGACGTATGCACAATGTCTCTCTTCTGGAGGTCTGACCCAGGGGGCAGTGGAGGAGTCTGCTGACCTCTTGGTCACATCCCAAGTTGCTGAATTAGATGAGGAAGCTAGTGAGATGGAAATCCAGCTTTCTGAGTGTCGTAAACGACCTTGAGAGCGGGATGACCTCTCCCCCCACCAGGAAGGTGGGGCTTGCTCTTCAAGAGCCAGACCTTGACCTAGACAATCAGAGGAGGTTGCTGGGTTTAGATATTGAGGGTGTAGATGCAGAGCTCCCAATCAGTGTGCAGCCTTGCCGCTCCTCTGTTGGAAATGTGCAGCCCATATTGGCAGACACCCCCAGGTCGGTCCTGGATATGGGGGGCTCCTAACCTTTTTAAAACAGACGAAAGGACAAAAGAACTTAGCGGCATGCATCACCCAATGGTGTGCGGACCCTAAAGTTTTCATCAAGGCTGCCAGGTCTGCAGCCAAGTTGATGCAGCAGGATCTGGGCACTAGGCAGATGGCTTATCGTCTAGAGAAGCTCGCCCAGGAGGTGAGAGATGAGTGGGGCCTGGCGGAGTCCCTGGAGTAGAGTAGAGCACGATAGGCCTTTTTTTGACCTGTGTCTGCCTTTGCTCTGCTCTTGGGGGCTTGCTTTTTTGTCTACACCTTACCTCGCTCTTCCTCTCCCATACTCACACCCATAGTAGCCACAACCATTGACACTTTTAACATCAATGGCTGTCAAGATCCGGTGAAACAGGGTGCCATCCTGGAGCTCCTGTGCCAGAAGCGGCTGGCTGTCGCCTTCCTCCAGGAGACACACTCTGACAGGCTAAACCAGCTGGCTTGGCACGCTGCCTGGCAAGGCCAGTTTTTCTTGAGTCATGGCACCAACCTTAGCACCGGGGTCGCGACTCTCCTATCGTCACAACTACATCATGACACGGCAGTGGCATGAGAGATTGTCCCCGGCCACCTGTTGACGGTCTGCGTCACCCT
>NW_017728994.1:3930261-3942922 GCF_001723915.1 Gavialis gangeticus | reverse complement strand
CCAACCTTAGCACCGGGGTCGCGACTCTCCTATCGTCACAACTACATCATGACACGGCAGTGGCATGAGAGATTGTCCCCGGCCACCTGTTGACGGTCTGCGTCACCCTAGCACAACACCATCTGCTACTCGTCAACATCTATGCACCTTCTGATGGCCAGGAGAGGGTCACTTTCTTTAAGAACTTGCCCGGCCTTTTGCGCGATGTCAGTGAGGACGACGACCTGCTTCTTGTAGGTGGGGACTTTAATTGTACCACTGATACCCCCTGCTGAACCGTACGGGGCCTGAGCCTTACCTGCCCTCAGCCCGCAAGCTGCAGTCTGTCTTGGAGACTGCAGTCCTTGTTGACGTCTGGCAAGCCCTGCACCCTGATGCTCAACAATACACCTGGGCCAGGATGAGTGCCAGGGGTCTCACTATGGCCCATCTCAACCGCATTTATGTCACCAGGCAGCACCTGCCACTCCTGCGCAGCTGCTGCATCATTCCCTTGGGCCTGTCAGATCACAGCCTGGCTTATTGTGAATTGAGCCTGCCAGGGAGAACCTGTGCACGAGTGCCTTATTGGTGTTTCAATGTCAGCCTGCTTCAAGACTCTTACTTCTGGGACTGCTTTGCGAACTTTTGGCAAAGCTGGGAGGCCACAAGACTGAATTACTCCTCCTGGAAGCTATGGTGGGATGTGGGCAAGGTACAGATCTGGGCTTTTTGCCAGCAGTACACTGAGCTGGCCACAAATGAGCTGCGTCGCTGTATCAGAGAGCTGGAGGAAAACGTGGTAGAGCTCGAGGCTGCCCTGCTGGCTGCTGGCAGTGATGCGGTGCTGCATGAGAGGCTCCGGTTCTGTAGAAAGTGCCTGCATGACTTGGTGAAGTGTGAGGCCCGTGGATCGAGGATCTGCACCCGCTGCCAAGAGCTGGCCGAAACAGATGCCCCGACCCGCTTCTTTTTCAACTTGGAGCGACGGCAGGCAGCGAGCAAAGTCTTAGACCACTTCAGGACCTCTGAGTGCCAGGTCATCTCTGTCCCAGGTGAAGTACATGAGCATGCTGTTGCTTTCTATCGTGACCTGTTTGCGGCTGAGCCATGCTGCCTTGAGGCCACGCAGGAACTCCATGCAGGCCTGCCACGCCTTGGTGCCCTGAAGGCCAGTGAGCTTGAACAGGAATTCTCTCTGTAGGATCTGGCAGTGGCTACAGCTGGCCTCGCCTCCAGCAAAGACCCAGGCCTCGATGGGTTACCTGCTGATTTCTACAAGACTTTCTGGATTCTTCTCAGCCCCTGCCTCCTGTATGTTTTCCAAGAGAGTCTTGCCGACAAGGTCTTGCCGATCAGTTGCTGCCGTGCAGTGCTCATGCTGCTGCCCAAGAAAGGAGACCTTGGCTGCATTAAGAACTGGTGGCCGGTCTCCCTGCTGTACGCGGATTACAAGATTCTAGCCAAAGCGCTGGCCGCCCACCTCCGCACTGTCATGGCCTCTGTCACTGGGTCTGACCAGAGCTACTGTGTGCCAGGCAGAACCATGCAAGACAACCTGTTTCTGCTGTGCAACCTACTTACAGCCAGTGAACTCTTTGGCCTAGATGTTGGCCTTATCTCTCTGGATCAGGAGAAAGCCTTTGACCGGGTGGACCATGCCTACCTCTTTCAGACACTGGAGGCCTTTGGCTTTGGGCCCTTTTTCATTAGCGCCCTCCGGGTCTTGTATCGAGACACTTCCCGCCTGCTCAAGGTGAATGGGATGCTCTGTGCCCCTTTCCCCGCACGCAGAGGCATCTGTCAGGGCTGCCCCCTGTCGGGCATGCTCTATGCCCTGGCCATTGAGCCACTGCTGCATGCACTGTGGTGCCGCCTGAGCAGTGTGTTCTTGCCACGAGCAGTGGGCCTGTTCATTGCCCCTCCGCTGCGGCTATCAGCATATGCAGACAACGTGACGATCTTCCTTAACACGCAGGAAGATGTGGAGGCCCTGACAGCCTGTCAGAGAGCCTACGAAAGCACCTCTTCAGTGCGTATCAACTGGGCCAAGAGCGATACCCTGCTGCTTGGAGAGTGGATCACCATGACCCCCCGGATTTGCCCGGGGGCCTCACCTAGCACCGCAAGGGCCTTAAGATCCTGGGCGTGTTCCTGGGGCATCAACCTTCATGGCGTGCAACTGGGACGGCCTCAAGGAAGAAGTGGAGGCCCACCTACAAAGGTGTCACTGGCGCCTACCCAGCCTCTCCTACCGTGAACACATCCTCATCATGAACAACCTAGTGGCAGTGACCTTGTGGCACCAATGCATTGTACTCGATCCACCAGAGGACCTACTCGAGAAACTCCAGCGCTTCCTGGTTGACTTTTTCTGGGATGGGCGCCACTGGCTCCCACGACCTGTCCTTTATTTACCTGTAACTGAGGGGGGCCAGAGTTTGGTTGACGTTGCGGGCAGGGTTGTCTCCTTACGCCTGCAGGCCCTTCAGCGACTCCTGTACAGAGAGGAGCTCGTACCTTGGCAACACCTGGCATGCCAGTTTCTGCAGAGGGTGGGGGCCCTTGGCTTCAACCAGGAGTTCTTTCTGTTGGACCTTACGCTTTTTGAACTGGGTGGTGCTCCTGGCTTTTTACCATGGTGTGTTATGAGCCTGGCAAACAACTTTCCACCTCCAGTCCCAAGCCTGTCACCTACAGTTCCCGCAGTGGCTGAGGGAATCCCTGGTGCACAACCCAGCTCTGAGGCATCCCGTGCCGAGTCTGGCCTCTGCCAGTCTCACGGCTGTTCTCATTCAGGCACATGTTCTCCGCCTGAGTCATCTCCTTGACCCCGCTCAGTCGTCCTGGCTCTCGCCCGAGGCCTTGACCAGCCGGGTGGGCATGCACTCCATTCGCAGCATGGGCCGCCTCCTGTGTGACATCCGGGCTGCCCTCCCATTGGAGGCAGCAGCCGCCCTGGAGGACCCCCTCTGGGCGGGCCAGTGCCCCTGCTCTGATGATGCGCGGGGTGAGGCTTTTCCTGCTTTACCAGTCACCCCAGCTGTGGCCGGTGATCTGGCCGGCGGCCCTAGCACTTTGCTGATGCTCCCTGTGCCTCATGACAGTGACACGGGTTGCACTTTTGCTTTTCTGTCACATAGAAGTTTATACACCTGGGTGGTTCATGTCCGCCATGCCCAAGTGCTGGTGGGCCACCCTGATACACCGTGGTGACGGCGCCTGGGACTGCCAGATTCCCCACCAGCCCACCCGGCGTGGCGCACATTGTATAAGCCGCCAACCGCCAAGAAGACTGGCGACCTGCAGTGGCGGTTGCTGCACGGCATCCTAGCTGCTGGCACATTTGCGTCCCACTTGGACCCAGCCGCCTCGACAGCCTGTCCCTGCTGCCCGGGGGGTGTTGAGGAGACCCTCTTTCATGTCTTCCTTGACTGTCCCCGCCTACAGCCGCTCTTTGTCACCCTCAGGCCGCTGCTGCAGGCGCTGGGCAGGAGCTTTTCGGAGACCACCTACGTGTGCTCCTACCCGTACTGGGTGGCTGAGAAGGGCCCTGTCTGCCTGGCCAACTTCTTACTGGGTCAGGCCAAGTTGGCTGTCTTCAAGAGCCACCGAAACCGGCTTGTCTGGACTGGCTCAGATGATGCCCTGTGGCTTTTCCACCTCCTGGTGCAGGCACGCCTCTCACTGGAGTTTGAGCATGCTGTGGTCCGGTGGGCAGTGCCCGCCTTTGAAACACGCTGGGCCCTTGAGGGAGCACTGTGCCATGTGGAGGACAGCCGTCTCAAATACATGCTCTGATGTCATGACTGGTCTGGGCAACCGGGCTGGCTCAGTGTCGAACTACAACTTCCAGCTCGTGCCGCATCCTGGGCCCTTGCCAGGCTGCTTTTTTGCTTTCTTTTTGTGTGGGAAGTTGAAGGTTTTGTTTCGTGTATGATAGGATGGAGCAGGGTATGACTTGTTTATCTATATAGTTATGACCGTGTGGCCGGCACTCCAACCACATAATTAGCACGTAAGACACGACGTGAAATGTAACGACGGTGTCTGTCACAGTGTGATGTGTTGGATGCAATGATATGGTTTTCTTGGTTTGGTTTGGTGGTTTGGTTTGGTTTGTTAGTAATTTGTTTGTGTTTTCGCTTTGTAAGCGGCCACCATTTTTGTATGTCTGAACCCCTGAATAAAGTCATTAAAAAGTCCTTCCTTCCTTCCTGTAAAAACTTTGTTTTTCTTCACAGGAAATCAATGATAATGAAATATTAGAATTGGTACACAGTGCTCTTGGGAGGATGACAGTTATCCGGCAAATCTTTCCTCTGTCAAGGGACAACAATCAGAGATGCATGAGAAATAATCATCGAATATCTTCATTGCTATGTGATCCACAAGAAGGCTATCTGCAGATGCTGCAGGTCAGTGGCATGTTGCTGAGCAGGATATCCCATGACTCAGTGTTCCTTGGAAACATTGTATAAGATAAATTGTCTATAAATGTGATCCTTTACAGAGCCAAGGACAGGAAGAATTGTAATGAATTCAATTAAGTCTCTGCATGTTGCTTTGAATGGCATAGTTCCAGCAAAACCGTAATTACCTGGTTTCTTTCATTTCCTGGGACTGAAAGCTTTAGAGCTGATATTTTATGCATAAGGTAATACTGGGCAATTACATGATCTCTTAGTTGACTTGGGGTATTTCATTCCACAAAGGACTAAGTTAAATAAAAATAAAAATTGTCGTTATGCAATTTCAATGTTGTCTATATCCTCACTTATGGCTATTAGCTGTTTTGTGTGAAAGGATTGATTTGTGAAGGCTGCAGTGTTCAGTCACTGGCGTTGGGATGTAGAGCTTTCACATTAAGGTGACTGAATTGAATAAATATGACAGGTTCAATCTATTCCATTTCAGGAGTCTAGAAGATGTCTGTCTAACCTACAAGCTGTACACTACTGGGCATTAGTTTCAGATTTTAGTCAAGTATCTCTCTTATTAAAATTAATACTATTATTCATATTGGAAGAAATCTCTTAGGCTTAAGAACAGAAATTGTACATAAACTGATAGAAGTGATTGGAAACCAGTTCAAATCTGTAACACGACAGAAGTTCAGTGGACATAAACCATTTTTAAAATGTCCAAAACTGGCTTAAAATAAACATGGATGGAAATTGGGTCAGACTTAACTGATTTAGGTTAAATCAGTTTATTGAACTCCTGTCCCAATTCCCCTCTAGATTCAAGCTGTCTGCTCCAGCAGAGCAAGGAGACAGTCTCTAGCACCATCCAGCTTCTTGCCTGGGCTACTGCAGGCATGTGGCTGCATTTGTGGAAGCAAACATGAATGTCTGTCCACTTACTTATTATTTCAATCTACACAGGTTAAACTAACCTGTGAAGATTGAACTGATTCAGCCTCAGGCTTTTTGTATTTAGCTTAATTAGCAAAGTGTATTCCCCAGGTACCAAAATATCTCAAAATAAGATGGAACAAACAAGCAACCGTATAGTGAATGAAGTTGTAAAACAAATTTAGGGTTGAGTGTTCAAAGGAGTTTTAGACTTTAAGTGGTACTTGTCTTTTTAAATTGCTTAGATACTTTTAAATATATGATCCCTCATCCTGTAAAAGATTCTGATAAAAGTGAATATCTATTTTGGTTAACAATACAGTAGAAATGGAAGTAGTAGCCAGATAAACTGTCCTCACAATGCTCCAGCCTGGGCACCATAACATTTGGGGTGGACAAAAGAAAACCACTATATTGAAAGGGATTTCATAGTCCACGCTCATTCAAAACCTAATTCAAAACCTAGAGTCCCAGCAGTATCTAGCCAATGCAGTTCTGTAGAGGTGTCATTAAAAACAAGATTGTCCCAGTGCGTAAAATGTACATTCTATAATTCTATGCAATATTTTGCATTGTATAGTCACAAATTTTATAGAAACAGAGCTGCATCATAGCTTTGTAGGTTGCAAGCACATTTTTAAAAAAGCCTGTAGTAGTACTTCTTTAAAGAATTTGAATTGGGTTTTCTATTCACCTTTTACTGCCTCAGTATTTCTTTTTAATTAAACGGATCCTGTCAAGATTTTCATAATTTTTCCCAAATTCAATATTTAATCACTTGGAAGGTTATAATAGATAACCTATTTTTTTATTATGCAGGCACAGTATTTCTTACTGAAGGGCAGCCCATGAGTACTGGGCTTCTTTCAGAATGTATGTTTTAAATAATAAAAGTAAACACAAAAAGTCTTTCTTTGTTAAGACAGCTGGAAAGATGGATTTTTCATATCAGATATAAGCAAGGAAAAATTGCTGAGATTTTTGAGCCCAAGTACTAGAAGTAGTGTCTTAAAATCAAATAAGCTAAACAGAATAAGCACATTGCTAAAATGGATTCTACAAGTATCTGCTAAATGTTCTCTCAAGCTATAAAATGTCAATGGGACCTAGATTTGATGTAGTTAAATGGTCTTTAAGTACACAGGATACCCTCTCCAGAAATTTTGTCTTAGCTTTTAGATAGCAAGTTAGCCTTGTATGGTACTTTGTAATATGTAAAATACTGATGTGTTCTTATTAGCATGCAGGCAAACTACTCACATAAATCCCACAAATTAGTGAAACATCTGGTTGTGATCATCCTTGAAAAGGAAGAAAGCATGACCTCTGGAAATTGCAAAAGCTTATTTTCAGATTGTAAAGGAAAGCAGACCAATGGTAATTGCATGCTCCATTAACAGGATATCCTTAATAATATCCTCTTACCTTCCAGTGTGTCTCATGTTCTACCTTAGAAACCATCATTTTGAATGAAGTAATATTCCTGCTAAACTGTGCAGTGTGTGTGGCCATGCAGGTGCACTCATGCTACGCTGCTAGACATGCCTATGCAGCTGCGCACACCACACAGCTTAGAGGGAACATTGCTCAGGACCCCTGCATGCAGGGTGCATACAGCCAAGTGGATGGGATGGGGCCACAGGTGGGCAGGGAATGGTGTCTGGGAGTGGGTTGGGTGCCTGGGGATTGTGGGGCAATGAAAGCATGGGATCCATATAGTAGCATCTCACATGCTAATACCAGGTTTATTTTGGTGACAATCAGCAAGCAGCAGACTCTTTCCCATGCCCTTTTTCCATATGTACACCCCCATAACACATGTTCCAACCATTTCTTCTTCCTTGCACCTCTCTTGCTGGTAAGATAGTTCTTACTACTATCCATGCTAGGTCAGCATGTCCCCCTTTTAGTTGTTTATTCATCACTGCTCTCCATACTTTCTTCAATTGTCCTTCTGTGAAGTTTCCCATGGCACCATCCTGTCTCTCTCCATTATTGCTTTCTTCAGTTTCTTATGAACCTTCAGGACCTTCTCTATTGTATAGTTCTGCATGAAACCTTCCACCCTGATGTAATGAATTGGTGGTTGTCATACCTAAGACTCTTCAGAGAGGTCTGATGTAACCTCCATTTCCTCAAAATTGCAGCTGCATGAAATCAGGTGATACATGCTGCTTCTCCCTCTTCCTCCATTACTGCCTTGCATATCATGCTTACATATTTTACATAGACATGTTAGTGATTAAAACCAACTCACAGGATCTCCAATATCAAATTTATTGTATGGGGGTGCACAACTATAGTACTCTGCACAGGATTGGAACCAAAACAGATATTGGTCTGTCTCACTCACTCACTCACTCACTCACTCACTCAAACCTGTATAGTATCTGCTATAGTGATTGTGAGACCACTGGTGTTAATATATATCTACCTAGCTGAGGTGCTGCAGTCTGCTATCGATGGACAGTCAAAAGCTTCCTCCAAGGAGATGTCTTTTCCAGAAGGGGGTCACTGGCTTGTCCTTCTGGTTGGTAGATTCTGGTGCTGGTTGAAGAAAGAGGGCGCCACTGACGGTCAAGCTTCATTACCTTTTATCCCTCTTTGGCAGACTTCTGTGATTCCCCAGCATCATTTTAGCTGCCCAATCTGGAGGTCACTGCCCCACATGGGTCTTGAGTAGTGCATAACAGCTGTCAGTCACAGTCACTGGGAGTTCCACCCGATGATGCAGTTTTGTATTTCTCCCTTGACTTGATTGACTCAATAGCTGTGTCTTGCAGGTTCCAGGAATCAGTTCTTTGGCCTGATTAGTTTTAAATGGCTTGTAGAATAGAGTTTTGTAATGGTAAGTTCCTCTGGTTAGGCTATTGTCAATTAACAGCCAGAGGCTCTTGCTTTGTATTCTCCGCTTGTCATTCAATTACCTACTGACTCATACATACTTGCATTCACTCAGGGAACCACCTGGTAAAGGTGATACAATTCAACAAGTTTTTACAGCTATAGTTTCACTATTACAAGTCTTAGCTAACCTAAAGTGTATGAAATAAAATGTAAAGCATAAATAAAATGTAAGACACAGGATGCCATGGTAAAAGTGTAGAGGGACAATAAAATATGGAAATGAATAATGAAATAGATTACAGAAATGAACACAACATATGAATATAATTTAAAATATAATCTAAAAGGGGAGGGGGAGATGGTGCTTCCTGACAAAAAAAAGGGTGGGGGAGGGGGGGAGAGGGGGCTTTTGCTACAGAAAAACAATCCCAAGTCTGTCAGCCCCCATCCTCCACATCTCTCTTGCTTTGTGCAGTTCAGATCTAGGCAACCTTTCTCTTTTGGCATTCTAGAAGAACACACACATTTTCTTCTGTACTTTTGCTATTTGCCACCACATGGGTGGGATTACAATTCGAATTTATAGAATAATCAGCAGTAGCACAGCCTTAATTGATGCCACTTTTTTCCAGAAAAAGACAGTGTCCTTCTGAACTACAGGGTTTCCCTGGGGCTGGTGGGGGGGGCAGGGCAACTGGGGCAATTTGCCCTGGGCCCCTTCAAAGCAAGGGACCTCTGCCTCAACTCCTGTGTGTACCATTGGCCCTGGCCCTGCGACATTGCTCACCAGAATTCCTGGTATTTTGTTTTCATAAAAACAGAGGAAATTGGTGCATTAGAGTGTTAGATGAGACTGAATCATTCTCAACATGTAATTATGACATTATGGGACCTGTCCCCAACCATGGAGTAAATATTATACATAGATGTGTGAGAAACAGATGCTAATTTGAGGCTTGAGTGGTTGTTGCATTGATGTCCAAGGGGGAGTCTAAACCAATCATGGTAAGGTAACATCTTTCTTTATCTCTGGGCAGCAATAGAGACAAGATTGATCAGTCAAGCTTATGATTGACCTAGCCTAGGACCTAGGCCAAGTAGCTCTGGTTACAGAGTCTGCTGAGAGGAGAGAAGGAACAGGGAAGGTTTAAGGAAGGATCGGTGGCAGAGCAGACATGTTGTCACAGAAAGACCTCCAGGGGAAAGAGTTCAAGTCATGAGTGAATGTCAGCTCTGTGGGTTCTGAAGGGCCAAAGTCAGAAATGAATTTGCAAGAATATAATAATTAAAATAATATATCTTGTTTTCTTTATATTTGCCAAGGAAAATAACAACATTAGACATAACACATATTCAGGTTCACATATTTCCCCACTTCAAAAAGCACTTAAATGCAAAGTGTCTATATAACTTTTGGTGGGGAGGATATTAAAGTCCTTCTTGATTGAAAAAGCCTGTGCTCCAAACTGCAAATCTTGCTTTCAGTATTGCAGAGATGACTTGCTCTCTTCTGGTCCTTCAAACAGCAGCACTTGCTTACTGAGACCCATAAGAATATGAACAGTCTCACAATGCCCTTAATTAAGGGGTTAAAGGCTAAATATACAAGTTTATTCTCCAGCAGCGGTACAAAGACAATCCTCCTTCCTCTCTATGTTCTCTCTACAGTTACTTTCTTTTTTCTTAAACGGGGGCAGGGCCTGCTTATCCTCTGCCAGACCCACAAGCCTGGACCAAGTACAACCCAGCTTATGTGGTTTACATGAGCACCAGCTAAAATTTCCAGGCAAGGTCCCACTGGAGACTAATTTTCTGTGGCAGTTATCACAGGGAAAAGGCCTAGGACTGGTGTGAGGCCAGGTCTTAAGGGAGGAACCCTTCCTTCATAAGTAGTGGAGGGGCCAGCCAGCAGGCCACAACCAGAAGAACTGTGAGACTGAGCTGGGCCCCAGGAAACTGGTAGGAGAGAGCAGCTCTGCCAGAAGGGGGTTGGCATTTGAGGGTGTTCAGGAAAAGTACAACCTTATTCCTATCCCCTTATCCTTGTGTAAGAAAAGATGAAGTGCATCGATCAATCTGGGGCATCAAAAAGAAAAGAGACAAAGGAGAAAAAAACTCAGGATGAAAAGGGGAGGCAGACACTGGATCAGTTTGGATGGGTGGTGAAAGGAAATAAGGAAGTTGGAAGTGGAACAGTTGATGCAGGTGACACATCACTTGCAGGGGATGAAGAATATTCTGATCATGAAAACATGAAAAAGGAAGCAAGCAGCTATGTAGCAGGAGAATGTGAAAATGAATCAGGTTTCATGATGCAAGCTGTAGGAGACATAGCATCAAATGAGAAAAATGAGACAATTGATCTAGTTTCTGCTTCTGTGCCTGAGCTTCACCAGGAAATGTTCTCTAATGACCCAGTCACCTGGGGGCATCTTGATAGGTTGCAAAGGGATCTAATTGTGTCCAAGGGCCCACCACCCAAACCTGCAAGCTTCCCACGTGACTCCTCCAAATGGTCATTCCCTACATCTGTTTTCTGCAAGACTCTGTCCAATGATGACAGTGTGAAAAGGGACTGGCTCATTTGGAGCCACAAGGCAGCAGTTATGTTCTGCTTTCCACGATGCCTCTTCTGAGATCAGAAGAAAAATCAAGCCCTGTACCATTTAAGATTCTGCCTTGGGGGTGTGAATGATAACTGGAGAAAACTGACAAAGTGAAGAGTGACAAGGCCAGTTCTGGTCATCAACATTATTTACAGTGGAAAGACCTTGCAATTGCTCTTAGTGGAAAAGGAGCCATTGATAATACTTTTGAAAAGGGTATACAAGCAGCCAGCCTCCTTCTTCCCTTGTCCGCTTGTTTCCACTTCCCAGGGCAACACCGCACCATGCCCCGCATCGCTTGCCTGCAAAACCCCACCCTCCCCAGCCGGCATGCAACCGCCACCATGCCACACTGCCACAGAGCCATGCAGCTGGTCATGGGGCATAAGCAGCAGTGCCAGAAGGGGGTTGCTGCAAAGCTGTGCAGGTGGCCATGGGATGGTAGTGCATGGTGCAGTGGCAGAGTTGCAGTGGTTGTCTCTGTGTGCAAACCCCCCAACAAGCCAGCCGGCGCGTGTGTGGCTTGTAGAGTGGCACCCCTGCCCTCACCCCCTGGCCCTGCTCCTGGGAGTGGGCACAGGAGCATGCTCCTCCCCCTTCTTGATCTACCCCCCAGCACCTTACCTTTCCCCCACCCTGCCCCACCTCTTCCTCCCACACACACACCTGCTGGAGTGGGTGTCAGTGTCTGTGTGTGCATTTGTGTCTACATGTCTGTGCCTGCATGTCTGTGTCTGTGGGTCTGGGGGACTGTTGTGAGGGAGTGAGGGGCATCATGAGGGCTGTGGAGAGGAGTGTGGGGCACCAGCAGTGCTTGGGGGGAGGGGCTGTGGGAGGCCTTTAATTTTTATCACAGATTTTGGGTTTTTAATCAGAAAATTTGCAATTTTTAATCAGAGAATTTGCAAATTTTAATCAGATAAAACTAGGATCCCTGCTGATGATCATCATTCACTTGCATTCACTCAACAGATTTTATCACTTTACAATTACAATTTCAATGAAGTTTTAAAAATGGTTCAGGTTGTAACTTAATTCTATAGGGAGTACATTCCTTAAGAGTTTAAAAGTATAACATATAAAATACAAAATGCCATGGTAAAGATGAGACAGATGAAATATGAAAATGAACTGTGAAAAATATATAAAAATGCAATGTGAGGTTGTGAGGATCAAAGAGTACAGTGAGTGAGTTAAGTTAGCACAGGGTATATTTACAGACTTTGCAGTGGATAATTTAGTTCTTTTGTTTTCTTTAGTGACACTGAGCTTAATTGTTATGTAAGTGTAGTTTCTAGGTTTCTCCTACAGAAAACTACTTCAGCTTTCTAGCTTGCTCTGAGTCTTGCCACACCCATGCAATGAGTGTGCTAGGTCTTTGCCAATACTGAGAAGAAAAAGGAAATGCCCAAAATGGGTGTGGGGGGATGGTTTGCAGGCAAGAAGGGGCTTCTGTTATATCCATGTCCAAAGGGGGCTTTCTGCTATACCAACAATTTTTCATGGCATGGTGAACCACTATGTTGAATACATTGTGACTTCCTCTCCACTCCCACAGCCGAGCAATGCCTTTCTTTCCCATTTCCAATGATTCCTGTTTCTTTATCAGCCTTAAGTGTCTGGCCAATGTCATTAAACATCTATGTAAGTGAGAGACTCTATGCCCCTTCTCTCAACCTGTTACATGTTATTAGTGTGACCCCACTCTCTGTGAGGTGGAGCCAGACCAGATGGCCCCATGCCTCTTCTGCATATAGATTTTTGGGAGATCCCAGGGTTCCTGACAAGGACACCCAGTTCTATATGAAATGCTTACTGCTCAGTGGATTAATTAGTAGCTCAGTAAGCATCACACATCTACACAGGTGCACC
>NW_017728994.1:3923433-3929966 GCF_001723915.1 Gavialis gangeticus | reverse complement strand
CCCGCCCCAGGCCCTCTGCCAGCTGGAGCTACTCTGACACAATTTAGCATGCTGCAACCCCGGGTGCACATATAAAGATGTGCCTAGGAGCAATAAACTTTGGTGTGATAAATCTCAGAGTTTAATGCATCGCATTAATATGCACATGTAAATGTGCCTGGTGTTTTCATATTTGTTCCTTACTTCTATATGCTGAGGGAGAGCAGGGTCTGACAGTAAGGAGGGTAGGAGGAAAAGGGCTTCAGGGGGAAGAAGTTGGGGGTGGCAGAGGGCAAGGGGCTACCTGACCCCCTAGATTTATTTTCCCTGTAGTAACAGTAAGAGGGTGAAAAGTTCAAGGCAACCCTCTAATAATTAGATTATTTGCCTGGAAAATTATAACAAATTTATAAGTTTTCCATATATAAAACCTAATTATTGGGAGGATATTTTATATTCAAGTAAATGCAGTGATCCCCGGTAACTTTAAATTGTGAGATTTAATTGAGAAAATATAGTTGGTAAAGAATAACATTTGGGCTATGGGTTATTAACTTTATCCTGGCTAAATTAATGAAACTATATTTTAGAAGCAACTTAGTTCTCAGTATTTTAGTACCAAGTACTGGAAACCTGTTTTGATGATTTCACTTGACATTAGAGGACTGCATTAGTCTGTGACCCCCCTCTTCCTAAGTAATTTTCTATTTATGTTCATTTTTCATTCTTATTTAAAGGTGAAATGGGGGAAAACAGTTTAAAGCTTATTCTGTTTCAGCTGTTTGACAACAGTGGCCAACATCCTGTAAGCTCTGCTGCCTCCTCTCTCTCATATAGAAGGAAAATATTTAAGTACTTTTCTAAAGAGCTTAGGAATTTATGGATGGAATGTATTAATATATGCTATTCCTAATCTGAAAGTATTCCTTTATAATAGGAATATATATATATATATATATATAGTATTCTTAATATTAATTGCACCTGGATATTGCTTTCTCTTAAGGAATAGGACTGTCAATCTTACACAGCTTGAACTGCATTATATATAGGGCCTGATTTATAGAGATATTTTAATACATTGTATAGTTCCTTCCCTTGAACTCTTCCTTCTGCTGTAGATGACATTTGAAAATGGTCCTGAATTTGTCCACAGATTTGATATACAATCTTTTCTCTCCATAGTCTTTTTTGTCCTGGTCACTTAGGAGCTAAAGCCAAAGTTTTCCAACATTGTTTTTCTAGGGTGATTTGCCCTTGCTTGTGAGTTTCCATTCCATTTTTTAATTTTTATTTGTTGTTCACAGATACTGCATATATAGCTTATAGATTCATAGACATTAGGGGCTGGAAGGGACCTCACAAGATCGAGTCCAGCCTCCCTGCCATAGGCAGGAAGTTTGCTAGGGTCAAATGACCCCAGCAAGATAAGCATCCAAACACCATTTGAATGAGTCCAGAGTAGGTGCTTGCACCACCTCTGGAGGGAGTATGTTCCAGACCCTGGACACTCATACCATAAATAAGTTTTTCCTTATGTCCAGTCTAAATTGGCCATCTAGAAGTTTGTGGCCATTAGACCTTGTTATCCCTTGGGAAGCCCTGGTGAGCAACTGTTCTCCTAGATCCTGGTGCACCCCCCTTATGTACTTATAGGTTTCCACCAAGTCCCCCCTGAGTCTTCTCTTCTCCAGGCTGAAGAGTTCTATGTCCCTCAGCCTCTCCTTGTAAGGCTTTCTCTTTTGGCCTTTGATCATGTGGGTGGCTTTCCTCTGGACTCTCTCAAGCTTATCCAAATCCCTCCTGAGGTGGAGGGCCAGAGTTTGGTTTGTTTTGCCAGCCACAGCATCACATTGGTGGCTCACATTCATTGTGTGGTCAGTCAAAACCCCCAAGTCTCTTTCGGTTGTGGTGCTAATGAGCGTAGCACTGCCAAGCCTATAAGTATGATGCTGGTTTTTCCTCCCAAGGTGGAGCACCCTGCACTTTTATGCATTAAATGCCATCAGGTTTTGGTCTGCCCACCTTTTGAGCATGTCCAGGTCAGCCTGTATCTCCAGCCTGTCTTCCAGTGTGACTGCCTTCTACCATAGTTTTGTGTCATCCATGAATTTTTCCAGTCCAGATCTGATGCCCAAATCCAGATCATTAATGAAAATGTTGAAGAATACTGGCCTGAGTAATGAGCCCTGAGGTACACCACTAATCACCTCAACCCATGTTGATTTGCTCCCATCAACCAGCACTCTTTGGGTCCTACCAGTTCCCCAGCCATTGGACCATGAGATGGTTGAGGCCACAGTTTTCCAGCTTAGACATGAGGACATCATGGGAGACTAAGTCAAAGGCCTTCTTGAAATCCAGATATATGACATCAACCTCATCTCCCTTGTCCAGGCAATGAATCACCTGGTCATAGAAGGAGATGAAGTTGGTCAGGCAAGACCTTCCAGCAACAAAGCCATGTTGGCTGGCACTCAGAAGGTTGCCTTCTGTTAGCCTGCTGCTGATGGAACTCTTGATAATTTTCTCCAGGATCTTTACAGGGATGGATGTCAGGCTGATTGGTCTGTAATTCCCTGGGTCTTTCTCCCTTCCTTTCTTGAAGATTGGGACCACATCAGCTCTTTTCCAATCCTCTCATACCTTTCCTGAGAGTCACGACTTCTCAAATATCATCACCATAGGGTGTTCTGTGATGTCCACCAACTCCTTCAGGACTCTCGCGTGCATACCATCTGGTCCTGCAGACTTGTGGATGCCAAGAGTCTTGAGGTGTTTCCTTACTTGATTTACATCAATTGTGGGCCCATCTCCCACCCTCTGCATGCTTTGTATCCTATCTGGTAGGGTGACCCCTTTGGATGGGTGGGAGAGTGATGCAAAGTAATCATTTAGGTGATTCACCTTTTCCTGAGTGTCAGACATCAGCTGCCCCATTTAATTTAGCAGGGGTCCGAAGTTTCCTTGTTCTTCCTCCAATTTCCCAAATATCTGAAGAAGGACTTTTTATGGTCCTTGATTCCCATGACTAGCCTGAGTTTGGTGTCTGCCTTGGCTTTTCTGGTCTGCTTTCTACAGGTGCAGGCTAGTGCTATGTAGTTCTTCTTGGTGATGACTCCCATTTTCCATCTGGCATAGGCTTCTCTTTAGCTTCAGGAGGTCCAAAAGTGCCCTATTGCTTGTGCTTTGAGGATCACATTCTTCAGGAACCACCATTCCTCATGGGTTCCCATTTCTAAGGGGCCATGGTCTCTGAGTGCCTGGTTGAACTGTCTCCTCAGTTTTTGAAAGTCAGCCTTCCCAAAGTTGAGGATTTCTGTTTTACTGAGACACTTGCCTTCCCACAAGTTCATGATCACTGTCACTAAGCTTCCCTTCAACCCTCAGATCACTCATCAAATCATTTTCTTTGACCAGCACCAAATCTAGCAGTGCTTCTCCCATATTTGGCCTGTAGACCTCTTGCGTTAGGTAGAGGTCATCAGTGCAAGTAAGGAAGCTATGAGACCATGTGCTCTTCCCACAAGATGTCAAGGAGGTTGAAGTCCCCCCATGACAATGAAGCATTGGGAGCATGCAGTCTCAGTCATGAATTGAATTCTCAGTCCAGCTCTTCCTCTTAGTTGGGAGATCTGTAATAGACTCCTACAGTTATATCCCCTTCCCCATGCTCCCCCCATATTTTAACCTAGAGGGTCTTGAGGCACCCTTCTTGGTTGCTAAACTCCATTTGAAGGGAAGTGCATTGCTCCTTCATGTAGAGAACTACTGTTCTACCCCTCTTCCCAACACAGTCTGTCCTGTACAAGGTATGGCCTTCTATACCTACAGACCAGTCATAGGTGGAGTTCCATCAGGTCTCCATTATCCCTATGAGAACATTATCATTGAAATTCAGGAGGACCAGTTTCTCTTGCTTGTTCCCCAAATGCCTGGCATTTGTGTACAGGCAACTGAGCCTGCTGGGGAAGCCCTGGGCTTCCCTGTGTGCTGGGACATGACCTTTCCTTGGCCTGTGTTCGGAATGGGTTCCCTTGGGCTACCTAGTCTGTTACTGCTGTGGGTGTTGTGATCTGGGTTAGAACTGTTAATTGATCACCCATCCCCCAGCAATCCTAGCTTAAAGCCCTGTCAAGTAGGTCAGCCATCCTGGAGAAAAAAACCTTTCAGGTTGAGGTGGAGGCTATCCCTCCCCAACAAGGTAACATGGCATGTTCACTCTCCTTCAAACCCTGTTTTTTTTAAAAACATGTCATAAAGACTCAGAGCATCTCACATTTTTCAACCAGAGCCTAAATATATAGCAAGATTAAAAAATGTAGGGCTCAGTATGATCATGCCAAAATAATATTATTTCACAGTGTAGAATCACACACATCTCATCTAGGAATGTCCGACTTTATTAATGGTATAGAAATTAAAGCATAAGAGAGAGTGCCTTAAATGTTTCCTCTCCACATAAAAATGTAATTTTATTCTGAGGCTTCCAGTTGCAGATCTCAGTTAACAGTTATATTTTTCTTAGGAATTACTACTGTTGAACAGCTCATGTTGTAGCTCTTTATGTAGATATATTTAATCCCAGAACAACAATAGTGATAATAGTGTGCCTGATTCTTCAGTTTTCTTCATCTCAGTAGACCTCATTGTACTCCAGTAACCCCAGTGATTCCAGAGTAGCCTACTGTGGGATTTTGCCAGTGCCTTTGAGGTCAGCTAATGAACAGCTTAAGAAGAACCCTGAAATGGCATGAAGCCATCTCATTCTCTCTGCTTGGTCATGCTATTCCAGAACAGAGTAGCTCATATTTATATACAAAGCAGCAGAGAGTAAAAATTGTTTCCCTTCCCTGCTTTTTAATTTAAGTTTTATTTCTTTTGTTTTCTACATTTCTCAGGTTTGTCAGTTGACCACTGAGTGTTTGAAAAATATGTCTTTAATTTGTCCTTTTTCAGGCTCTGGGGCCCGGGAGCATGACCACCTCCCCTTGTGGGGTCTGCTCCCTTTTGGGGTCTCTGGCACGCCAGCTGGAGGAGCTTGAGGCCACGGTCCAGAGACTGCATGCCATCAGGGACTATGAGCAGGAGATCGACTCCTACTGCCAGGCCCTTCTCCCCTGGGAGCCAAAGGGTAGACCACTGTCTCCCTCCAGGACAAAGGAGGACTCTGGGACTTCCCACTCTGTCCAGTCAGGGGCATGGACCAAGGTGGTCAAGGGCCCTAAGGCCCACCGCACCAAGGCTCCTGCCCTGCTGGAGCTTTGCAACATGTACGCACATCTTGCTGCTCCAGCAGAGCCTACTGAGTTGCCAGCTCCCACAGGCAACACAGGCTCAACTGCAGCTAACATCCGTGCTCTCCACAAGACAAAACGTAAGGTGTTTGTTGTGGGAGACTCCGTCCTGAGGGGGACTGAGGGGGCAATCTGCTACCCCGACACCTTAGTTTGGGAAGTCTGCTGCTTCCTAGGGGCCCGCATTCGGGACATTTCAGAGAAGGTCCCAAAGCTCCTCCAGCCCACACACCACTATCCTAAGCTCCTTATTCATGTGGGCACCAATGACATGGCTCGGAGCACTCCCAGCTGGGTCATGAAGTGCTACAAGGATTTGGAAGTGGGGCTAAGGGGCCTGGGGGCACAGATGGTGTTCTCATTGATCCTCGCAGTCTCGGGCTATGGGCTGAGGAGGGAGAGGAGGACCCACATAGTCAACCAAAGACTGCAGCACTGCTGTCATCAGGAAGGCTTTGGTTTCCACGACTACAACCCGCTCTTTGGTGAGAGAGGCAGTGAGCTGCTGGGAAGAGATGGCCTCCACCTCTCTCCCCTGGGGAGGAGGCTCTTCTCAGCCAGACTGGCTGACCTGCTCCACCGGGCTTTAAACTAAGCCCATTGGAGGACGGGGGGAGTACTACCACTGCTGGCCCACTGAGCAACCCTTGCAAAGCCAGCTGACCAAGGCACTTAAGGGAGCCCACCCTTGCCCCAGCTCTGGTACAATCTGTGGGCAAGGCAAGAGCCCTCAAGGGGACACTTGCCTGCCTGTAAACACAAATGCCTGGAGCTTGGGGAATAAGCAGGAGGAGCTTGTCCTCCTGCTCAGTGCAAATAATTATGATGTCATAGGGATAACGGAGACTTGGTGGGACTCCACCGATGACTGGACCTTGGGTATAGATGGCTATACCCTGTACAGGAGGGATCATGTAGATAAAAGGGGTGGGGGTGTAGCTCTCTATGTTAAGAAAAGCTACATGTCCCTGCAAGCTGATATTAGCAACAAGGGTGGATGACTAAAGACCCTCTGGGTTAAAATCCATGGGGAACACGGCGCAGGGGACACAATGGTGGGAGTCTACTACAGACCTCCCACCCAAGGTCCTGAGCTTGACTAGGAGTCCGCGCAGGAACTGGCTGAGGCTTCATGCTCCAGGACCATGGTTGTCATAGGTGACTTCAGTTACCTGGACATCTCGTGAGAGGCTCACTCAGCAAAATCTGAGCGGTCGAAAAGCTTCCTCTTGTGCGTGGATGACCTCTACCTGACTC
>NW_017728994.1:3922080-3923422 GCF_001723915.1 Gavialis gangeticus | reverse complement strand
TATGACCCCAGCTGACTTCCTGCCCTTTGGGCGGGGTGCTGACTCGATGATCTTCCGAGGTTCTTTCCAGCCTTGATGTCTATGAAATCTATGAATTTCAGGAGTTGTAGTCATGCTAGATTCTTGGGAAGATAGTGGCATGTATTGAGGTTCACTTGGGATAATGTTGAGCTTTAAAATTTAATTTAATTAATGCCTATTATTCTTTTATTACTATAAACTGTTTATTTGCTTGGATGATGATTGGAAGCAGTTAAAGGACACTTAATACTAGAAGACATAAAATGTAAAGAAGGTGATTTTTTTTTTTAAAAGTGTGTTCCTCGGTATAACAGGGTGGCATGAAGAAAGGGAAATAAAAACAGAATGTCAGTTAAATCTTCCTGACAATGAGATCTATTAAATTTTGTCTCGCAGAAGAATAGCTGTGGATGCCCTTTCATTTGAGATAATAAGACAGAATAAACAAAGCACTAAATAACATACTGTTAAAAAAATCCTGTACTGACCAGGGGGTTGAGAAGAACCCTGTAAGTTCTATTTCTATGATTCTTTGAACGTTTTAAATATCCTTTTATTTAACTCAATAAGAATAAATAGCCTTCCAGAAGTTTGAAGCTGAGAGTATTTAATGAAAGTTTGTGCATTGTGTATGGGTATGTATAGGTGTTACATTTAGATTGACTTAATCAGAGTTAGGTCAGTCTAATAGCTCCATGGCAAGGATGTTTGGTGCCCAGGGCAAAGCCTGCAGTGGCAGCCTGCCCTCGCCCCGGGCACAGATCCTGGGGGGGACATGTCCTCTCATGCTTGCCTGGGAGTGCATACAGAAGAGAGAGCCACCCTTCCCCATCCCTGTGCTTCCCCCCCCCAAAAGAACAACTTGCAGCTCCATCCCACACCCTGCCCTGGCTAAGCAGTACCTGTTGGCACCCCTTTGCTTCGGCACCCACGGTGGTTGCCCTGCTCTTCCCTCCTTGCTATAATGCTATAAACACCCTGTACAGGTGTTCAGAAGGCTTAAATCACCAAAACATGGCATGCTTGATCTAAATTAGTTTACCTGAGGAGGTGCAGTAACTTAGATCATGATTACATTAATCTTATTTAGCAAAGGGTAAACCCAGTCTTCTGAAAATATGTAACTGATTCACAGTGCAGCTCCAGGGCTGAGGAAGTTCAGCTGCTTGCCTTACCCCCAGGGCTGTGCTATTCCCACCCTATTCCCACTCAACCATGACAGAGGTATTTTTAGCCCTGCAACACCCACTCCTGGACCAGGCAACCTCCCTGCCAGCCCTGGTGCCCCAGTCCCAGCCTGTTACGCTGTCTCGCAGGGACT
>NW_017728994.1:3919341-3922069 GCF_001723915.1 Gavialis gangeticus | reverse complement strand
TGCAACACCCACTCCTGGACCAGGCAACCTCCCTGCCAGCCCTGCCTGATCCCACCAACCCACCCTTGAATGTGCCAAACCCCACCTGCCCTGATCCACTATCCCTCATCCAGTCCTGTCTGCCCTTCTCCCCCATTCCATATTACTTACACTGGTTTCTACACATGGCTCCTAGGAGCAGCAAATGGCTGTATGCAGTCCTTTGAGCAACTTAAAGGAAGCTGTGTAAATGCAGACCAGTTTTGGCAAATGGCTGTGTGTGTACCCTATGTGTGTAGAGATTATTTTGTTTCAGATTTCTCAGGAATACTAAGCTGCTACCTGTGATTTTGTTTTCCAGGAGAATTCAAGCATTTGTTTAAAACATATATTGTCACCCAATGTATCAATATGAGCTATGCAAACTTACGAAAGAAAATTAAATAAGCAGGTTAAACCACCAGCGTCCCAACTTTGGTGGCATCCCCCAGCATGATATGATTATGATAAGTAAAGTATCGGATGGTTTACTTATCATAAATTATGATAAGTACAGATAGATGCATCCTTACTTCGGAGCTCCGTGCATGTATCATCACTTTTGGCACAACTTGAGCTTTGGAAATAAAAGCACCGTTGCAGAGCATACTGGTGTGCAAACATACAAACACAATCATATCCCTCTCTAGGCACTGCATGTTTATGTCACTGGCAGAGCTGTGGGGGTTCCAATTTCTGTTCCATCTCCATCTGCTCTATTTTTGGAGTTGACTGCTGTGGCCACTCATGGCATGAGCTTGGCATCTGTAGGTTTCAAATGCCCAGGTTGGGAATGAATTTTTGAAGCAGTGGCATCTGAGTGTCAGCTTGTCTTTCCAGCAGATCTCTTCACTGTCCTCTTGTTTGGCTGGACTTTCGGCTTTTCTGGCAGCACTGAACCTGCTGGTGGATCTGGTTAGTTTTCTGTTGTTCAGCATTGTCCTTCTATAAGAGAAGTTTCCTTTTGATTAATACTTGGACAGAAAGTGAAAGTTGTCCACATATATAACTTTAAAAATAAGATCTGGTAGCAATTTTTCACAAGAAGGATTTAAAATCTAGGTATAACTAGGTATAAAAGGGTGTTTTATCTTCAGTGCATTGAAAAAACTCCCCATTTTGATTTTGCATTCCTGCTGCTCCCCTCCTTGTGTGGAGTCTTTTCCATGGCATAGAAGTAAGGTCCCTTTGAAGGCAAACTGTGAGTCTTCTGTTTATACAGTGAAGGGGCAGATCGGGGCGGGGGGGTTCAGTACTGAACTTGCACTCCCCCCCCTTTGATTCATGGACCACCCAAAGGTTAAAACCAACAACCTATCAGTGGCAGCAGCATTTCTAGTCAGACAGTGCTGAGGGAGTATTCATGGCTCTTTATAATCTA
This sequence comes from Gavialis gangeticus, assembly GCF_001723915.1. Classification (NCBI taxonomy): domain Eukaryota; kingdom Metazoa; phylum Chordata; order Crocodylia; family Gavialidae; genus Gavialis; species Gavialis gangeticus. Next base: position 3,920,670 of record NW_017728994.1, on the reverse strand, counting down.
CTTAATTCCTTCTAAACTTGTTATTCCACAGGTGTTATTGAGCCTTTCTTCTTTTTAATGATCACATTCCACCAATCAAGTTATCCTTTGTTCTGCAATTCAGCTGTCTGTTAGCTGTTCCTGGTAATGAAGATCCTATCCCACAGCCCCACAGATTGTTTTTAACCCATTCCAATGAAATTATATTTGTTTTTGCTTCAATATTAAACTGAATAATACAGTGCTAGGTTCCCAGCTTATTACTAAAGCTCCTAGTTTGTTTTTAACTGAAGAAAAATGTGTTGTTTTATATGTGATAGTGTACTTCACCATCTGCACCCCCTTTTCAAAATTCTAGATTTTCCCATTACTACAGTGAAAAGCATTTTAAAAGAAACAAGATCCCAAACAATTAGAGCATAAGTCACATGAGGGTGTAAGAATTAGAGGTATAAAACATACCTTCCAAGATGTACTTCTTGATAGGATTTATGTTGTTAAGACATTATTGCACAGATGTAGTATGGTGATGGTTATCATCCAGAGAGCAGGTACAGGAAAAAGAATTTCATTATGTCTTTGAATTTTGCTAGGCATTAGGTAACTTCAATATTTGCAGATCTTAGCTGGAAAGTGAAAGAAAAACTGAAATTTGAAATTATTTTATCCCATAAAAAGATAAATAAAACTTTTTTTGTCATCTTCTAGAAGTTTTCATTGCAAGAAAGAGTTTCTGCTCTCACAAAAATATCGTTTCCTTCTCTCATGAATGTTACCAGGAGAAATTAGAAGTATTTCAAAATGCTCAAGGGAAAAAAATCCATCATGTTGTTTTCTTCTAAAGATTTCTTTTCTACCAACCATGCATATTACTTGAAGGCTAGTTTCTGAATTTCCTATTTCCTTATGTTTGAGACTGCCAGGGGTATAGCCAAAGGGTGTTATTGATCATTCAGGCATCTATATAAATTCCCTTTTAGAGTTCCTATTCTTTTATCCCATGGATTTTGTTTTATAGTTAGTTGTAAATTGAAATTTGTGTCTATTCTTGAAATGAAAAATATAAATGAGCTTTGTCTTATGGCTCCCACTTCTCTTACATGGCATCACTGTCCTGGAATTTGCAGCAAACTCACAGTGTTGCCAGAAAAATGAGAATAACATTGTATCCAGGCAAAGTAAAACTGAATTGGAGATAATCCATTCTGTTTTGATCACTTTTTCTCTCTCAGAAATTGTTTATATATACAAAATGATGATATATACACATCTATACATATAAAATTATGAATTCAGATGGGAAAGACTATTGTTTTTGGAGGAGCGTATTTGAAAGGTTTACAGGTTCTG
>NW_017728994.1:3912905-3914341 GCF_001723915.1 Gavialis gangeticus | reverse complement strand
GAATAACATTGTATCCAGGCAAAGTAAAACTGAATTGGAGATAATCCATTCTGTTTTGATCACTTTTTCTCTCTCAGAAATTGTTTATATATACAAAATGATGATATATACACATCTATACATATAAAATTATGAATTCAGATGGGAAAGACTATTGTTTTTGGAGGAGCGTATTTGAAAGGTTTACAGGTTCTGCCCTTTCTACCTAAAAAGAAATAAAAGTAAAAACAAGATAGGAATATTTTAGTAGTTGACAGTAACAGGAAACATTGCTTCTAGGAATTGTGTTGGATTATTCATATAGTACAGAGGTGACTATTAAATATATTAATTTTTAATGTGATCATTAGATTTTGGAATTCTGGAATGTTGTGCCCATACAGCTACACACTAATGCAGTGATTCTCAACTAGTGTGCCTTGAGATCCTTTCAAGGGTGCCATGTCGCACAATATTAGCACATAATGTTGGCACATGTTGTGTCATACAGTGTTAGCAAACAAGATTCAGAAAATAAACACAGAGGGTGTCCCCCCACTAGTGGGAACATACATTCCCTAGGACAACTAGCAGCAGCACATTTTTTTGCTGCTGCTAGTTGTCCCCAGGGAATGCTCCTGCACATAAGCTGTGGTGCACAGCAAGTTACCCTGGGTGGGATAGGGGAGGCTGGGGCGGCAGCACCTGGGCTGGACCCAGCAACTTTACCTGGGGAACTGGGGGCCTCCCAGGGCTCCAGCAGTGGTGATCCACATGCATGGAGTCAGCAGCTGGGGTGTGATTCTAGCCAGCCTTGCACTGGTTTCTGGCACTGCCCTGCTTTTATCTGGCATGGGTTTCTGTGCACTACCCTGCTTTTATCTGGCATGGGTTTTTCTGACACTGTGGTCTCCTGGTGTACAAAAAACTCCACCACGCTGCAAATTAGCAGTGTGATGAATACCTCTGTGTGTGGTGCCTGTGGTCTGCAGCACCGCAGATGAATCTGCAGCACTACAAACCATACATGCATGCTCATGGGACATGCTCAGAGATTTCAAATAGGAATTTAAAAGATTCTGACCTCTTGTGGTCTTTTGAGTTCCCTGCAACAGAAGAATTGCTCTATAATTTTTCTGTAGTCAAAAAATGAGTGAAAACTAAGAGCTAGCATTGTTCAAGGGGGTGCCTCAAGTCTCATGGGGGGGTGCCTCGAGTCTAAAAAGGTTGAGAATCACTGCACTAATGGTATGAGATTAGACATGAAATTAAATGTGCCACTTTGATATACATGTTTCCCAAGTGAAACTTGCTACCATTTTAGTGGCTGGCAGGAAGTTTCTTTTGTTGTATATTAACACTGATGTTCAGGTATTTTTCTCTTTTTATTATACTGAAATACGTTAGGATTAGATGGACAGGGTTCTTTGGGTGAATCTGATATCTTTTATTAGACC
>NW_017728994.1:3897165-3912894 GCF_001723915.1 Gavialis gangeticus | reverse complement strand
TCTCTTTCTGGTATGGGTTGCAATTGTTTGAGGATTTTCCGTGCAGGTTTGAGGGAGGGGTGATACGTCATAACCAGCGATGTGCGATTTGTGGGGGGTTTTCTTCTGTAATGCAGCAGTTCTTCACGTGGTATCTGGGTGGCTCTTTCAAACGTGTGATCTATCTCTCTGGAGGAGTGTCCTTGTTGGGTGAAAGCCTTTTTAAGGTTGGTGAGGTGGCAATCCCCTTCAGTGCAAATTCAGTGGTATCTGAGGGCTTGGCTGTATATCACAGCTTTTTTGGTGTGTTTACGGTGATTACTAGTTTTGTGCAGATATGTATGTTGGTTGGTCTATGGGTTTCTTGTATAACGTGGTCTGTATTTTATTATTCTGAATACTGATCATCGTGTCTGAAAAGGAGATGTTGGTGCTGGAGTATTCTAGAGAAAGTTGGATGGAGGGATGGTGATTGTTGAATTTCTGATGGAACTCAGAGATTTCAGGTTTTCAGTCCAAATGATGAAGATGTCATTGATATATCTTAAATATAGCAAGGGTTTTATGGTGCAGTTCTTGAGGAAGTCTTCTTCCAGGTGGCTCATAAAAAGGTTGGCATACTGTGGGGCCATTTTGGTGCCCATAGCTGTTAGGATTAGATGGTCATTGTTAGTGCCCTGTGTAACTGTCTGCTAAATTATGCTTCTTCTGTACTTTAAACAAGGGCAGTATGTCATAGAAGAACATTAATAGAAACATTATTTGACCTATGCTCGATTGAAATTTAAAGTACAGTTCTACCCTGAAAAGTGTGGGCTTCCCAGTTTCCTGTTCATTCTCTTCCATGCCAAATCTCTTTGGTTTACCAGGAAAAAATAGTGTTGTTTTTCTAATATATAAGATTGATTTGGATTGCTGAAGGCAGGCTGGTTTCTTTTTTAGCTCATGCATCAGCAATAATAATTCTGTACTTGCAGCTACTTTTAAAAAATGTTGACTGTGAGAGTGTAGTCAATAGTGTGTGCATGTGTGTAAAAGTAGAGAAACCTCATGAGAGTAACCAAACATACATTGCAGAGTTCTTGATAAAAAAATATAACGTATTTTGCAGTAATGTTTTAGAGTAGAACCTGAATGTAGGAGAACCAGAGTACCAGAATATATTCTTTTACTGGGTGGTTACAATATTTTCTTCAGTATTAAGATAGTTTCCCGGGGAAATGAAAATGGGTAACAGCAGATACTTTCACTTTTGTTGATAACTCTTTTGCTGCCATATCAGTAAGACAACTGCTTAAAAGTATGAATGTTAAAGAAGAACATCACTAATCTGTACAAGAAATACAATTAAGAAAGTATTCTGTGGGTCATAAAAAGTTAGCAGGCTAGTAACAAAGTGTTTATTGTTCTGCACTGTAGCATAGAAGACCTTGGTTTGTATATCTGTTCGCAAAGGCTTGGTTCTTCAGTTATGTGTAGGGTATATCAGCACAGTACTTTGTAGTGCTATGCAGAGATACTGAACACCTGATAGGACATACAAGGACATTTCAGATATCTTTCCAGCAGTAGCATATTTGGAAGGGATGGGGGGTGAGGGGCACCAGCCTTGGGTGCTGACTGTGAGGGGGCACCAGAATCATCAACCTGCCAACCACAAGCAGGGCCAAACACAAGCATGGGTGAACCAGGTGTCTGTCCAGGCAGCTGCCCAGGGCTCAGACAGAAAGGGGCCTGAAAATGGTGATTGTTGTTGGTATTATCATCATCATCACCACCACCATCATCATCTCTAGCAAAGGAGGATCCAATAGTAAAAGTTCCCTCAGGGCCTCAGTGAGACTAGGTATGGTGCTGTCCACCAGGAGTCTGCTGCAGCAGGGGCAGCCCTGCCCTGCCAGACAGTGCAGCCCTACACCCAGCGATGTGCTTGGAGGGCAGGAGGTGAGTGGAATGAGCACAATGATGCTCTAGAGAGTTTGTCACAGCAGGCACAGCCCTGCACCCAATAGAATATCTGGGGTGAGAGGGAACAGGTGGGAGATTAGGTGCAGCTCCCAGGGAGTCAATGTCACAGGGCTACTGCTGCCTGAGCCAAAGCTGGTACAGTAGCAACAGCAGCAGTATCAACTGCCTTCAGTATTCCTTAAGACTCCCCTTTACCCACCACCCCCATCTACAGTGGTCAGCCTGCCCTCCTCTTCTTCTTCCCACTCCTCTTCCACCTCCTCCTCCTGTTCAGCTCCAGGTGCTGAATAATCTTGCTATGCATCTGTTTTGCAAGGGATCATTACACCATGGAGACATACCTTTAGACATGTAAACAGGAGTTGGAGGTCTAAATAACTAGTATGTGGGCCAAAGTCCTTTGTTATCTGGACTGATTATAATTACTGAATAAAATATAGTATTACCTGGCACCCATGAGATATTTGATATATTATTTCAATCAAAAGAGGAAAGAGGAGCAAGTGGGTGAGACATGTTTGTACCTTACATTCTTAAATAGCCAACTAGGGGAAGTATTTCTGAGAATGGGGCTGTAATTTTCCAGAGCAGAAACACAACAGTACAAAACTGAGAAAACACAAAATGTTTCTACTCTGTGGCAGTTCCAAGGAGACTTTGCAATGAGTTGTCAGTTACGAAGTGTGGGTGTAAAATGAACTTTACCGGGGAACTGAGAGGATCTGACTCTCACTTTGGCACATTAGAAATTGCACTTTTCCTTATGTATGTAAACTCTTTTTTTTTTTTTCTGAGTGAGCAGGGTTCTGTTGTGGAAGCCAGTTGAAAACAGAAGAGGAAGAGAGCATGAATAGCACACGGTTGAATAGCAGACTCCCATGGTTGCTCTTTTTAAACATGTTTATTAAAAAAAATGAACAATATAGACACATATGCAATTGATGAAAATAAGAGTTATGTAAAAAAACAACAAACCATGGGCTTGGTTCCTGGGTCCATTTTTCATTAACTCTTTAAACACTCACTTGTTTAACTACTCAGGAAAGGAAACCTGACAAAAAACTATTTTTGTAGCCTCTTTCCAGTTAAAACTGTAGCAGAACATAAGCAAAGGAGGCGACTTTGCTTAGGGATAGTGTAATATGGGAGAGGTTTTTACTCACCGGTAGTACTTCCTAGACTTGGTATGTTTTTAATATGAAAACATGTTTCCATGATTCATCACTGATACTCATAAGTATATAAATGCGTCTGCTTTGCCTATACTTTTCTGGGGCTTGAAGTACATGAATAATAACATTTTTGTTTTGATAAATGTTCAACTAGGAGTATTTAATTAGCATTTAGTTTAGTCCTGGGTTCTGTAGGAAAAGTATTCCTCAAGGAGATTCTAGGTTAGCTGGAATTATACAATAATTTAGTAGATTTGTAAATATATTGTTAATTAAGATTACATTTTATCTAAAGATGTTTACTACATAGAGCCTAAAGAAGAAAATAATGTCCATTGGCATTTTGGAAGCATATCAAATTTTTAAGGAGTGTCTACTTTTATATTAAGTTTCTATTTTAAATTATCCTGTTAAACACAGAAATATAAATGCCTTACTGGGTCAGACTAGTGGTCCATCCAGCCCAGTATCCTGTCTCCAACAGTGGCAAAACTGAATACTGTAGAGAGAGCGAGCCTTGAATTTTTATATATCTAGAGTGATCTATCTCCTGTTCAATATCCTCCCTGGCATCCACTATAATTTGTTTAAAGGTGCCAGAGCAAACATCTTTGTTCTATTCAATAGCTATGAATAGATCTATCACCCATGAATTTGTCTTTCTAAATCTGGCTTATGTTATCTGCCTCTACAACTTACTGTGGCAGTGAGTTCCATAAGTTCAGTACATGCTGCATAAAGAAGTGTTTTCTTGTTAGTTTTAAACCTGTCTCCTACTAATTTCAGTAGGTGCATCCTAGTTTTAGCATTCTGGGACTTGGGGAATTAACAGTTCCCTGTTCACTTTGGCCATACCATTCATGATTTTATAGACCTCTATCATAATCCCCCTCAGCCTTCTTCTTTCCAAACTGAACAGCCCTAGCTTTTTTAGTTTATCCTGGTATGGCAACTACTCCAAACCCTGAACATAAACAGGGGTTAGTATAATGATTATGCAAAAAAGCCATAAAAGGCCAGATTTAAGGTATTTACATTCTGGTTTTGTCTTATATCTTCTGTGGTCTTCTACATTACTTGCTTTGAAGATTGAGGCAAAGGATTAAACTGGCATAGATAGTAAGCTGGTTGCAGAGATGGAACTCTGAGTGGCCTAAACTTTAGAGGAAGTGGATAGCTGCATTTTGTGCCTGTTGTAGCCTTTGTCCATTTCTCTGTTCACATTCAGACACCGCGGGTATATCTACATTTGTGCTGTACTGTGGAGTTGACTAATTAGGTCCACAGTAAAGCATTGCTATCTACACATGTGGTGCTATCTGGCCACATTAAACTAATTAGCTCTGCTGTAGGATAGTACTGTTTGGGACAAGTACTATCCTATGGTGGAGTTATTTAATGCACTGAAACACATGTGTAGATGGTGACATGGATCAGTTGGAGCAGTGCCAGCTAGCTCCACATTGGTGCACCCTTGTGCCCCAGCCAGCCCCTCCACAATATGAAAAGCCAAGGCAGAGCAGCTCTGAGTTACAGGCTTGCCCCTTGCCAGCAAGCTCAGTGTACCGTGGTCCCTGTCACACATGTAAACGCTTCACCTGGGAATAATAAACTCTGTGCACACTGCACTGGACTTCATTCAGGCACAAAAATAGCACATGTAGATGCACTCAGTATGGGGGGGACAGGTTCTGAACGCACAGTGAAACATAGTATGAATTATCCTTCATATGTGCATTAAGCTCTAGATGGCAAACATTTTCTAGGAAATGTCTTTTCAAAACCATGCCTCCATAAAATGTTTCTCCATCAGCAAGAGAGAGACACATGTGCAAAGAACTGTGGCCTGGATTTTGTCTAAGAAGAAAGTCTAGAGTTTCCTAAAGATCGAGAAGACACAGATAGTTTCTTATCTCTAATGCTTCTGGACATTTAAGGTCAGTGAGGAGTTAAACAAGATTCCTTAGGCACATAGTGGGGCCCTATATTTTCAGTGTAAGTGAATGGATGTGTCTAATTAGTATCTCAAAGTGTTTGCACCAGCCAGTCTTCATCAGGTATATCTTGCCTGTTTTGATTGAGCCTGCTGCTATATATCAAATATTTACTTTTTTGCAGGCATTACAATATATTAGTGATGGCAGTGGGTGTATCTCTGGAGAACAATATACTTTGTCTCACATCCTTAGTGTATTGTTTGTAATGGAGTCCATATAATTTCACTGTCTCTGTAATGAATCATCTCAGATAAGTACTGAAGAAAGAGGGGTACAGTAAGGATCCATATGATGCCCCCACAGGCTTTCTCTCCAGGAAAAAGGAAGAGGAAAATTTTCCCCTCACCATGTTTTGGCTTCTGTTCAAGAGAAATAATTGGTATCAAAACAATGCTGTTCTGTCTACTCCATTTGTGCCATCTAGGCATATTAGCACTGCTTTGTTCTCTATGTCAAAAACTCCAATGAGAGCTGGTAAAATGAGCATGGAAAATGAGAGCTTAAATCCATTCAGCCTTTAGCCTTGCTGATTAAATGAATGGCAAAGTATCAGTCATTGTGAATTTTACTAATATACCCATAATCGATACCAACCTGAACAGGAGTATTTCAAGTGAAAGACTCCAGTTTTACTATACCTCATAGGCACTCATGTTTATTTTTTTGAAGCAATCCTCAAGAATGCTAATTGTTTAACTCTTTTCATTGCTTACAGGTTTCTAATCTTTATCTGTATGACAGTGTGCTTATGCTGGCCAATGCCTTCCATAGAAAGCTGGAGGACAGAAAGTGGCACAGCATGGCAAGCTTGAACTGCATGAGAAAATCCACCAAGCCTTGGAATGGAGGTCGATCCATGTTGGAGACTATTAAGAAAGTAAGAAAAGATGAATCATAAGCCTTAATGTACAATTTAAAAAAATGTGTATTGTTTGAAATTAGATTCTCTAAAATTATTTACCCATCAGTTATTATAAAAAAAAAATTGAATTGCCATCAAGATGTACGTTCAACTAGTGGTGTTATCAAGTATGTGCTTTGTGTAAGTGACAATGATGACTAGCTGTATTGGTCATTAGATGACTAGCATAGATCGGTCATTTCACAATAACAATGTAAGTAAGTAGCAGGGTGGGTCATGGATACAGGATAAGTTCCTTTTGTTAGATAAAATAGATTGGCTTTCAGGAAACAGAAAGATCATGCAGTGTTGGCTATGGTGACCTTGATTCAGATTTCACACCACTATAAAATGCTCTGTCATTTCTCTCACTCTTTTTCTTTCAAATGCACACTGAGCTTTGAACCAAAAATCTTTTCTGAAGAATCTTTTCTCAAAACCCACATGCCTCCATGAAAAAAAAATCAACTTCAGCAGAAGAAAATATTTGATTGCATTTTATTTGGTTGAAAATGTTCTGTCCTACTCTAATGACAACTCTAGTTCATTGTTCAGTTTAATCAAGGTTGAATATGTTTGACTTCCACCACTTTTATTTAGATATGAGGTGAGAATCAAGCCCAGTAGGCCTTGTACACAGGAGTTTTAATAACAATTTTTTGTCATCAAGCCTCACTTGGTGTCCTAATATGTGGTGCTCTTTCTTTTAGGCCAGACATTTAATGGGTTCATATTCTGTCCCAGAATCTAGATCTATATTCAATGAAATCAAAAGTTTTTTTGTTTTCATATTCAGCTATGGTTCTTTCTACTTTTCTGGTGGAAATTCTTGTGCAGGTAAAAGGTCCAGTGGCATTTCTCAAAACATGCAATAGCTATATCTTTATTGCCTTTCTCAGTAAGATAGTTTCGTTTGTCTGAGGCTATGTGTGAGCAATTGCAGAGCACATCATGGCTGCCACATTCAATTTCACAGCAAGCATTAGCAAAATACTTTAGGGGACTTAGAGCATGAAAGGTTCTATTCTATTCTAAAATTTCTAACATTTGTTTCCTTAGGGTCATATAACTGGGCTTACTGGTGTTATGGAGTTCAGAGAAGACGGCTCCAACCCCTTTGTCCAATTTGAAATATTGGGTACTAGCTACAGTGAAACCTTTGGCAAAGATGTGCGGAGGGTAAAGAATTACAGCTTGTTACCTTTTTTTTTTTCCTTGAAAAAGGGACATGATCTGTTTATCTGGAGAAAAATGCTGTCATTTTAGAAAGAATGCAAGAAGTGCTTTTGCTCCCAGTACAGAAGTAATTTACTTCAGAAATATTATTTTCTAATTTCTCACACAAACCTTGAAAATAATTTCATACTGTCAGGAGAGAGATGTTAAAATTGTTCTCAAATATGCAGTATTCCTTAATGTATTCTATGCAGAAGGAGAGAGCATAATGGTGAAGATGGCAGAGTCCTACCCCTATGTATTTTCATGTGAATGATGATATAATTGGCATAACCGAGACTTGTCCTAATAAGGAAACTAACTGGGGTAATAAATTACAAGAACATACAAACCTTTTTAAAATGTAGTTTTTGTTCTTCAAGAAGATATTAGGTTAGCTGGAGTGATAGGATATGTTTTTTAGTTATATTTCAGAATTTATCTGAAAGCTGAAAAAACTAAAGGAGGTATAGTAAGGGAGAAAAGGAATATGTTATACTTGAGGGAAGGAATGTCATAGACATACTAGCTAGCAAGCAGAGGCAGTTTGGAATGAGGTGGAAGATAAAACTGGCAAAAGTGATCTTCTATAGGCTGTTGTGGGATTGAAAGCTACCTAGGAAATGTTCATGCAGGTGAAGGATTATAAATTAAGGTTAGAACACAAATAGGAACAGTTGATTTGCTTGGGTTTTGAGTAGAGCAGAAAACTACAAAATATCCATGTAAGAATATGCACCATTTTTTTCAGTTAAAGTATTGCAAATTAATATTATTATTGTATTTCTTACATGAAGAAGACATGAGCAAAGGGAAGGAATAGCATGTATGATAAAAGTTTGCCAAATGTCTTGGTTTTTAATGATACTATCCATCTATTTTTTTATTATTTATCCAAACTTCGTTTTCTTATTTTAATGGACAAATGAGAACAAGGTACACATTTAGATTATTGCTTTAAAATAATACTTTTTCACAACAGAAATTACCAGAATTTGTCTGACATTTATTTTGCAAGTTACTGATGATTTCAGGTGTCTTTATTGTTGATTGCTTAATTTGAAATTACTTGGAATGTAATTTTCAAAAATTAGTGATGCTGTGCACAGAAAACCAAGACCTTGAAGTGGTCGTTAAAACAATAACAGACAGAAACACTGCAAATGCATAAAGCTCCAGGATTAAATTATTAAGCACCCTACTTTTCCAGCAAATGTCTCTGAAGAATTTAGACTGGTAAATGCTCCCTCCCTATATTCAAGTGAGTGGGGAAAAAACTACTTTTCAGTCTAATTCATTACATGTTCTACAACTTTTCTGCTTGAAATAAGGGAACATTCCTAATGCTTTGTATTCTACTTGACTGATGAAAAACTAAGATAATGTTGGGAGGCAGAACTGTCTGTTGAATAGAGCATTGAACCTCAGTTCTGTTCCTGGCTCTGTTGTAAATTTTCTGGTTGACCATGGGCAAGTTGCTTAGCAGCCTTGTGTCTCAGTTTCTCCTTCTTTAAAACTGAGATAACAAAGCTTGTCAATCAACAAGAACAGGTTTGACATTGTTGGACGTAAACTGAGGTATAAATATAAACCATCCCCTTGATTGAACAAGTGGTTCAGAAAGGCATGAGCTTTCATAGGCAACAACCTGCTTTTTCAGATGCTTAGGATGTGCCAAAGTACCATGTTTTCTCACATGTAGCACTGTTCTTTTCCCCCAAAACCAGGTGTGGAAAATTGGTGTGCACATTATATGCGAGAAAAACTAATCACCATGCATCCAGAAATTTGTTATCGGGGGAGTTGTAGCAGCACTAATTGTTGAGCCTCAGGGTGCCACAGCAATTAATGCTGCCATTGTTCCCCCACAGGTTGGACCTGGTGCATGGCTCTGGAGCCAGCATATGAGGTCAGATCTAGCATGCAGCCCCAGAGACAGCATATGGGGTTGGACTCAGCATGTGGCCTAGGACCTAGCATGCATTCCTAGGCTCAACACACTGAGTCCAACCCAGCACGTGGCTCTGGAGCCAGTGAGCAGGCTCAGTTCAGTGTTTGGCCCTAGGTCTAGCACTCTCAGTCAATCTATTGTCTCTGTCTGGTGCACGGGGCTAACAGCAGGCTTGGCTCCCTACTCACAGCAAAGAAAGATCTTTCTTTTTCTTCCGGTTTTCCTTCAAAACCAAGCTATGTTCTATATACAGAGGTGCACTATATTTGAAAAATACTACCATTGAAAGCTCATACCTCCCCCAACCGGTTAGTCTGTAAGGGCACAAGGGCACCGAAACACATGATGGAACTGTGCTGCTACACATGCTAATTAGCATGCATTGGAGCAGACTCAGTTAACTGAGTCCACTGTGAGTCTGCTGGAGCATGCTAGTCAGTGCACTCCAGCAATCCCTGCATCACATGTATTCATCATTCCCACATTTCAAAATGGCAGTGGGGGTGCTTTAACTAAAGCTTGTTGAACAAGCTTTAGTTAAAGCACCCCTGCTACCCTGTTGAAGCATGGACACTGCATATATGTGATACTGTGGATGTTTTAATTAGAGCAGCACTCACAGCCTCTCTGATTAAAGCACCCTCACCCTCCATCCTGGAGCACATGTATAGACACCCTAAGTTGCCATCCTGCCTGCCTCCTGCCTGACTTCAGACTAATACAGTTAACTACCTCTCTTTTATGATAATTTTTGGCAGTCTCCTAAAACACATATAAGAATACTGCAATAACTAGAAGAAAACAAAACTGGCTCAACTCAGATGAAATCCGTATGCTCTGAATATTACAAAAGTCAGACTACTCAGACATGATTCTAGGACAGAAACGCAAAACTGACTCACTAATTGGAATGGGAAGGATGAGATGGTACACGTAAGACATGATTAGTGTGTTAATATGTTATAAAAGAAATTAAATATTTTTGAATTTACAAATGGTGTTCAACTGACAATGTACACATTTTAATAAATGAAAAACAGTGCAGAAAAAGTAAGAGAATGTATTTTTGAAAGACAGGTACTGAGTGGAAAGCTATTTATTGCAAGGTACTGGTTTGGGCAGGAAAATATTTTGAAAACATATATTTTTCTTTTAACTAAATAGGTGCAAATAGTAAAGAAATGAGTAGAATTTTAGAGTAAAGGACTGGAAATCTATAGGAGCCATCACGGGAGATGATATTTCTCACAGGATAAGTACTGTAGAATTATCAGCAGATAGTTATTTTGAGGAAGGATTCTAACTTTTTTATCATTGCAGCAAAAATTGTTCACAGTTCAAAAATGTTTTCAAGGTTCAAGCCCCCCTCAAATATTTTCAAGGGTCAAGCCCCCCTTTCTCAAATTACCTGTGAGAGAGAAATTCTGGTTTAGCTGAACAGGGAACCCTTTTGCAAAAGTATGGATGGTCCTTTCTGTCGTGTTTCTCTTACCACATATGGGATGGGATGAAGCTTTCTCAATGGTAGCCCTATTCTTTCTCTCACCTGGACTCACATTAATGAGGAGGGTTTGCTGATGACATATGCATGTAACTATGCAAAGCCTTGTTGGACAACCAATATGAAGTTAATGTAGCATGAGATCCCTGCCCCTTAAAGGGTTCATTACAGATAACTTCCAGCTGGGAATTTGCTGAGAGAATAGATGAATGGAAGTGAAGAACTACTGGGGGTATGAAATGAAAACAGCAAAACAGAAGAAAGACCGGAAGAACTACTGGGTTCGTTCCAGCTGCTTCTTAGGGCCTTGTTACACGTTGCAGTTTTTGCTGCTCAGAGGTTGATCAGTATTAGTGCTAGCTTGATTTTTGTAGGACACATCACACCTTAGCACTAAAAGCTTTCTCTGACTACATCTCACCTGCACAGCTGTTACTTGCCACTAGAGAGCTGGCAAGCAGGGGCCTGATTAGGAACTACCACTGTGAGTTGCTACTACATAGCTGCTTAAGTCAGGACAGGCTTCTATCCCTTCTCTAGGTTGTGATGTGAGAGAGATGGGATAGTGGGGGGTGGGAACATGAAGCTGCGAAACAGAGAGGCAATGGGATGGGGGTACCAGAAATTAAATGTGAGGCATATTGAAGAGCAGTATGGACCCTTGAGCTAGCTTAAAATGAGCTAGCTCAGTACCAGCAGTAGTCTACTTATGGGTGCATGGAACCCTGCTATAAATTGCTGTGGTTAGACTGCCAACTAGCTTTCTAGGACACTTTTGATAGGATGTTTACTTCTCTGACTTACTTTCCTTATGTATAAAATTGGATTAAAATATTTTAGTCCTTTGTAAAGTAATTTGAGACCTACTGATGAAAAGGTATTTAAGAGCTGGGTGATATTATTATTGATTTCAAAAACTACAGATACAGTGAAAAGAACTAGGTCTAGGGCATTCTCTACCCTTCATGCCAATTGCTTCCCTGGTCATCAGTGCTGATGTAACTCTACTTTCACAGCATGGTCTGATCTACTGCCCTTGAGAGACCCCCATGAAAGAAAACCAAGAAACCTAGTGACTCACACCCTCCTCCCCACTTTGTTCCTGATTATATCAGGATTCATTTTGCAATCACCATTCCTGAATTCATACAGAAAACCTTGTGGAAATTTAATTGTGGTGTACCCCTTGGGAGGTAAGCAATATCACTTATGCCCTTTCACTAGCATATTTCATCCCTGTGATTAGAGAAAAGAATAGGGAGGCAGGGCTCCAAAGTAATAATTCTAGCAAGTCACTAACTTATTCCATAGTTTTGGACAGTTAACCAATCTGTGCCTATTTGTCCATAAATACAAGGAATATAATAGCAATTAAGTTCCCTCACAGGGGTGTATTTAGGTTTAGTTAATTAATGGTTGTAAAGTGCTTTGAGATTATTATCATCATCATAATTGACAAGAAAATGCTGTGGAAGTAGAAAGTGTTCTTGTTATTCATTATGTTTTAGTACATTTTACATATATTTTTAAAGCAAGCTGTTTAATTATTTCCCCAGCTGGCTGGAATGGAGGCAGAATTAACAGTTCATACACATAATATATTGCACAAGAAATATTCTGTTCAAAATTATAACATTTACTACAGGGTATCCATTTATGTCATTCCATGTATTTTTTTGTAAATTTGATTTTCTTGGAATATCTTCTGCTTCATAAAACAGCCTTTCTGTTTCTCTAAACACAGGTAGAGAGCAGAAGTTACTGTCAATAGTTTTTGTGATTCACTTAGTTTGGCTGGAGCCTTACTTATGAAGTTGAATATAATGTTAATTGTTCTGTTCTAACTGTTACTTTCACACAATTTCAGTGACTAAATCAATACCTCAAGCTCCATTAGGAAATGGCTCATATCTTCTAGGGGGTTTGAACAATTAAATGGCTGCATCTGTAAGAATATAGTAAAATCCTATACTATGGCTGCTAGAAGTTATATACTGCAGGGAATTATCTTAGGCAGTTAGTACTGTAATTGAATCAGTTTTACTCATATGGAAAAATACTTAACCAAGTTGCCTTAGTTTAGCTGCAAGGCAGATGCCTTTCTCCTGTTTGAACCATTCATAAACATACACTTGGGTGCCATAATTCAGGTTAATCTATGTTACTATGCTGTTTTTCAAATGGGATGAAGTTCTGACTGCTTGAGGTCATTAAAAATTCCATGACACTTTACAAAGATAGAGGCAATAGCACTAGCATCTTGGATAAAATCCAGTTCCTGTACATTTGGTTTAATTTCCCCATGTTCCTCTAAATGAACTGTGCGCCATGGCAGACTGAATTAGAAAAGAGCATCACCATTCATGCACAAACTAGAGGTAAATATGGGATTATGCACAAATTAGGGATAAATCTGGGATATGACCCAACAATAACCACCATTTTATACATATATATTTCTGTAACCAGGTGACCTATCCCTGTAAGAGGGGTAAGTCAGCTCTGTTGAATAGCTGCAGATGTGAGGAGGCTGCTTGTAAGGGAGTGGCTCACTGGGAGCTTAAAAACCCCACAGAGGAGAGCAGTAGACAGTCAACTATGTGGGAACAGTTGTGAGCCAGAGGCAAGTGGTAGGGTATAGGGAGGGGCCAGACTGCTGTGCTAGGGCAAGAAACCTCTGAGTGGAAGACAGGGTATGTTTGCATGTTTCTTCTGTTTAAAGATTCTGTTTGATCTATGTGAACTGGATGAGGAGCTCCTGAGAGAGCAAAAGCCCACCTGGAGAAGCTGGAAGGTGAGGCAACACATTTACAATTTCACTATAAGTGGGTGAGTCTACATAAGACATTTACTGTCTAATTTACTGTTGCCTAATTGGCTCCACAGTAAACATATCATGTCTACATATGCAGTGCTATTAGGCTGCAGGCAGCTAATAAACTCTACAGCAGGGTAGTACTTGTAAATACAAGTGCTATCCTACTGCAAAGTTATTTACTATGCATCAATGTACATGTAGACTTTGACCTGGGAGTAAATTGTGCCTGGCCAGCCCAACCAGCCAGGGGCCACACTCATGCCTGCTGCCTAGCCACATGGCTCAGCAGCTTCAGGAGCCTCATGGTCCAGCCAGCTCCTCTGGTGACTGATGCAGCCACCTGCTGCCTAGGCCTGACCCCCTGTACACCCTGCCAGGTCAGGGCTGCAACCCAGAACCCAGGCCACACTATTCCCACCAGCCAAAGCCTAGGGCTGACACCTGTTCCCCCTCACCCTGGGGCTGGCACCCCAGCAGATGTGACTGGAGCCTGGAGCCCCCCCTGGCTGCTGCAGGGGAGGACAACAGGACAGGAGCAGCCCTGGCCTGAGCTGCTCCTTCCCAGATCAATTTGCTGCTGCCCTGGGCACACATGTAGAACCTGGGAGCAGTTTACTGCAGAGCAATTTGCTCTTTGGTTTATTCAGTTGCATAGTTTTACATGTATATATGCCCAGTTTCGCATAAGACTGATGCTATTCAGTAGTTTTAAAAAAAAAACTTTTTGTAAATTCTATGAGGTTCCCTTATTTGAGGTGAAAAGTACATCGAAATATATGGGGAAATTTTTTTTATTGTTTTTCTTTTTTAAATAAAGAAGCAAAACACTCATATGAAATTTAATTTGATTTGTATAAGAATTGCCTTTCAGGTTGATGGTGAAATGAAGCAGGTTATTCGTTTCAGTTTTACAGCTATTTTTTTCAGTTAATATTTTATTGATATGATCACGGATCCTGATTCTCTGTGTTTAAAGATTGCAAATTCTCTGATTAAAATAGCAAATTCTTTGATGAAAAACCCCAAAAACCATGTTTTCTGCAATTAAAACGAAACACGACTATATATATATATAGGTATCCATTGAACACAATGTTTTATTGATATATTTCAAATTTTAAAACTATGTGGAAGCCAGCCAGTGCCTCAATTACTATAATAAAATAAATTCTAAATACCTGTACATTTTGGCATTTGATTTTCAGTTTTTTATCATGGAAAATCAGATCTCCCTTTGCCCCTTTCACTCACTAGGATGCAGGTTCAGCTGCAGCTGCCCCACCCCCCAACTGCTTTGTGGCTTTGAGTAGCCCTGATATGCCAGTACCCTGTCCATGTCATTGCTCCTCACTCCCAAGCCACAGCCCCCCAGCCCTGCTGGTGCCCCTCACTCCCCACCCATGTTCCCCTATACCCCATCAGCCATGCTGGATGGGGCCCCCAGCTGCCAGGGCTATAGGGCTAAGGACCCAGGTCCACAAACCCCTGCCCCCCACAGCAGCACCCAAGCTCTGACTGCTACCCATGGGAGGCAATGGCTGTTGCAGCAGAGCAGAGCATGGAGCCTGGCTCCCACTACCCCAAAAGTGGCATGGCTGACGCAGAGCCCATGGGGGAGTGGGAGCAGGCTGCCTGCTGTGGGCATGGGCTCCCCACCTTGTTGCCCTCCCCTCAGCATCTCTCTCACCTAGTGGGTGGGATCCAGCATGGCAAGGCAGAGCATGGTGGGCTGGGAAGGCTTGTGCCACCACTAAGAGCTCCATGCTGCCATGATGAAGTGCCTCTGCCTGTCTGGCAGCAGCAGGGGTGGTGGCACAGAGTTTTGCCCCTCATTGCTGCTGGGTGGGTAGGGGGTGCCTCACTAGGCAGCACAGGGCACCTAGCAGCAACACGAGCCTACCCGCCTTGCCTCGCTCTGCCATGTTGGGTCCTGCCTGCTGGGCTGTGGGGGCCCTGGGGGGTGGGGAGGGCAGCAGGGCAGGGAGCCCAAGCCCTCAGTGAGCAGCCCATACCCACCCTATGCACAAATCTTGGGGGCATATGTCCCCCACTCCTCCCTGGGAGTGTATGTAGCAGTGGGGAGCCAGCAACACCCCACAAGAGGAGCAACCCGCAGCCCCATCCTACTCCCTGTTCAGGTCCTGTGGCTGTACTTGGCCCTGGGCCCCAAGCACCATCTGGGCTGGGTAGCAGCCCCAGCCCTGCCCAAATCCCTCCCTCCCTCTGC
>NW_017728994.1:3891871-3892165 GCF_001723915.1 Gavialis gangeticus | reverse complement strand
CACCATCTGGGCTGGGTAGCAGCCCCAGCCCTGCCCAAATCCCTCCCTCCCTCACTGTGGCAGCCTCAGCTCCCTTCCCCCCACCAGATTTACCTGAGGGAACCTACTCTTCAGGCTGCCTGGTGGCCATGTGCCTGTGCACAGGCACATGGCATCCCCTGCCTGACTGCCCTCCTCCCATTCCCCCTCCCCCTCCCCCTCCCCCTTGCAGTCTGTAACTATGCCAGTTTAGAAGGAGAAACCCACCGCTTCTTGTGTTTTTCTACTCTGAAAGAGAAAATCTAGGTTTTTCTC
>NW_017728994.1:3879315-3886871 GCF_001723915.1 Gavialis gangeticus | reverse complement strand
AGAGGGTATTAATTGATGGAAGTCAATTGTCATGGTGCTCTGTGACCAGTGGGGTCCCCCGAGGCTCTGTAACTATGCCAGTTTAGAAGGAGAAACCCACCGCTTCTTGTGTTTTTCTACTCTGAAAGAGAAAATCTAGGTTTTTCTCCTTAAAATGAGAAAATTTGGGTTTTAGCACATTTTTCCATGGCGAACAGAAAACCTGGACCCCTGGGTATGCTTAGTATGTTTTATTGCAAAACTATAATTTGTATGTTGCAGAATGATTTACCAACATAGATCTCTTGCTCTGTGGGGTAGTATCAATGATTTCAGTTAGATTCTCTACAGTATATATCTTTGCTGCTAGACCCTTTGCAGGAATTGAGTTTCTGTTTATATGCCATTTTGACTGTGTTCAGCTAGTCAGAGGCCATCTTTTTAAAAACTATCCCACTCTGAGTCTTAAGTGATCAGCATATTATCAGCAATTAACTTCTTTCCCAAGACTTCATCAGTCTGGCACATGTAGAGCTGTGTCAGCCTTGATATTTGGTAAAATCATTGAAATTATAAGTAGAATGTAATGTCAAACCTGATAAGTTATAAATTCTAGAGGAGATTTTGCTGTTTTTTTTTCCTTTCCTTTTCTTTTTTTTACATATATGCAATGCTTCCAGATGTCAAGGGAGGGCAGTTAAGTTCAACCTTGTAACAGCAGTGGCCTAATAACCTTAATTATGGGGTTTCTATTAAAACTCCATCATTTATTGCAGTTTTCAGGACGACCCTCCAGAATGGGACAAAGGGGAATCAAAACCAGTAGATCCGAACCTTCAAGTAGTTCTAATATATTATGTTAATTTATGCAATCCATAGAGGAGAACATATAAGAAGGCAAAAATATTTCAAATTGCCCTGACAGGTTCCTTTTGGAAATATCAAAGATTATTTACTATTCCCTAAGAAATAACATCAGTCAGGTCAAAACACAATAACTCCCCATTTCAGAATAAAGAATGATAGTTTTTCTTCCTTTCTTTTATTTCCTTCAATGAAAAATCTTCTTGAGTCACAATTACTATTAAAAATATCAGTAAAGCCTTCAGAATTATTTGCATAGCATCAGACTTGCATTTAATTACATTTTCTGATTAGTGAAATGGGTCTGAAAGATATTAATGACTGCCATAAAATATAAACTAAATTATTTTAATTAACAAATCAAATAATATCTTGGGTTTTGATAAATGGAAAAACTAAAGTTCTATCATCTCTTCACTTTTAGTGGAAAAATCATTTATTCAGTGTCAGGTACATTTGCAAGGACTGTGTGGAAAAGAAGGTCTTGTGTGCTTTCTCTTCTCTGGAGATATGTAAAATGGTTTAGCTATTTAGTATTGCTTGATTGGAAAAATAACTGCACATAGGCATAGGTACAAACTATTTTCCTTGGGCTAGATTATTATTAAAGGGCCCCGGACACATGATATGTTAACACCGATGTAATTGACATGACTTGTTTACACTGATATTAGTTGCACTCCGGTCCAGGATTGATGATCCTAGGGAAGCTGCTGTAGTAGAACTAGCCACTAGACGGGTGAGGAGTTGGTAATAATTTGCATTGAGCAACTGGCTACCTTGCATATCTTTTCACTACTGTTTTTTTTAAGTTAATACTTTTTTCTTGTTACTATACTACAAGAAATGCAGTTTGGGTTCAACTGAAACAATTAGCAAGTGTGGGTGTGGCAGTGCAGGTAGGGGGGGAGATCCTCTATAATCTACAGAGGTCACAGTTTAAAACTTTTTTCACAGTTTAAAACTTTTATGAGTACCCCTATATTTAAAATTTAGAGTGCTCACTAGATGGATGATAACTCTCAAAATGAGAGAATCCTTTTTGAGTGTGACTACTATATGTGTGTGCTTACATGCATAGAATTAAAATTATATGTCTGTAACATCACTTGCAGGTAATATGTTAAAGGCATAGTAGCACTGCAACAAACTAATTCTTTAACTAATTAAAAACATAATAGTTATGTAGTTTGAATGTCTTATATAGTACTTTCCGATATAGCAGAACAAGGACTAGACCATAATAATTACAGAGCACTCTATTGAACCACCTTTATTATTTAGTCAAGGAAGGTAAGTTCTAATGTCAGTGCCAAATTTAAGTGCACTTCAGCTGATTGAATGGAAAATGGCATTGAGGTGTTTTTTTAAAGTACCTGGGTAAGAACCATATCATGCTGAAAAGTTCATTAGCAACATGTATGGTACCTAGAACTAAAATGGTTCACAAGTATATTGGAGTTGCTTGTTGATAGTGGCCCATCTTATACAGCTCCTACTTCTGAAGAGTCAAAGCAGCCTTAGAACATGTTCTGTTAATCCAGTGCAGAAATGATGATAATAGTAACATGCAAAAGAGCTAAAGTCTCTAGTTACTGATTAACCAAATCATTTGTAAGGTTAAAATTATTTTGTGAACTATTATCTAACTGCCCTAAAATCAAATGGTGAATTGAAAAAGAATCTAATTTCCCTTCTCTCCCCTTGGTAACAAATTTCTTAAAAATAGAATTGTACAAAGGATAAAATATGTAGAAGGCCAGTAGAGAATTGTGCTTATGAATTTAAGATTCAGTAAACCCTGTGTGTTATAACTTTCTCCTCCTATCTATTATTAATGTTTGTGCAGTGCTTTGAGATCATTGGATGAAAGATGTCATGCATCTATAATTCTTCTTCAAAAGTGTGACATTTCTTTCTTTTGAACAGATACATTTTTAATGTAACAATACATCTCTATAGCCTGCCATTCCACTTACAATAAAATCCTCTTTGAAATGGGGGTATTATTTGCTATGAAATCAGGTTAATTTTATTGTCATCTACACTGAAGCACTTAAAGGCCCTTGGCAGATGTACAAATAAAGGTGTTAGGGGATCCAATGTGGGGTCCCCACAAATATGCTTACTGCCATGCCAAATGTCCATGAAGGAGGCATGATTATGGGATTGAGCACCAGATACCTTCATGCCTTATTGCCAGTGCAGGGGGGGCCTCAGACCATGATCCAGGCTGGGAGCCTAGATCACCTGATGGGGCTCCCCGCTGCAGGAGTACGTGGTGCACTACCATGGCTGGGAGCCCCCCTGGCCTGGTTGCACATTCAGTTAATGGCGTGATAAAACCTAGCCACAATGTTATTGCACATTTTTTGTATAATAATTTTGTGGTTTATTCCTTGCTTTATCACACTATTAATTGATTGAATGTGTGGCCAGGTAACAACTTAAGATATGAGTAAGTGATTAATCATATCTTAAACAACTTAAGATATGATTAACTGATTGGTGATACCTTAAGTGTAATATCTGCCAGAGGCCAAAAATATTGTTTTTATATTGATGAGGGAAGTTCCAGAGGAGGGAATTTTAGGAGCCTTGTGATTAAGTCTCATTTTCAGGACAGATGAAACATATTGTGACACCTTTATTGACCCATGCAGTTAGCCAAATTCAGGGTCTCTGTTAGAAAAAGACATTGAAGATGAAGTCAGTGTTTCTTTGATGTAATGCTGCTTATTTACAAACAATTTATAAACTTCAGTGTCCCTGAAGACAGCAGTTATCAAATAAAAAGAAACTTTTTTTGCTTGCAGCTTTAAGCTCCTTTTAGAGATCTCAGTTTAAGCCTCTCTCAAGGTCATGTTCCCTGTCCTTAGGCTGTGTCTGTGGTTTCCTTGCTGCATCTCCTCTCTTTCTGCTGTTTCTTTTCCAGACGCACAGAACTTTCACAGAAAAATAGCCAGTGAAATCCCCATCATCCATGTGCCATTGTTTTGGGAAGTGACATCCTTGTATTTGGGGTGAAGGCTGCTATTTTTTAGTTCTGCAAAGTGAGCTTAATGAAGAGCAGCAGTTGCACTCTACCATTTCAAATAGACTTTACCTCAATGCATAATAATATATTGATGTGCCATGCCCATGCAGTAAAGAAAGAGCAGCTGCTGTGTGACAAGTGTTCAAAATAGGTTGTTGAGAATTTCTGGTTGTTTGAATGATACCAAGTCTTGTGTGTACTATTTAAAAAGCAGTTGCTGTTATCTAAATATTTACAGGCTTGATAGAGTGCAAAAATAGGCAGGCTTCTAATCATCATGAAAAACCTTGCTAAATATAGCACTTGGGAAGATAAAAATGACTGAACAAATTGAAAGATGTAGTCCCAGGAGGCTTGAGAAATCATGGAAAGTAGTAGTGAACTGGTAAAAACTGACAATTTCTGACATGGAAAAGAAGTCTTAGAATCTAGTTAACAAAGTGAAAATGTTAGTTTTAATAGTTTTGCTGCCAACTATGATTTTCTTCTAATTTTCATTGTTCAAGTTAGTCTAACAAAGAAGTAATAAGCAGGTGCTGTTCTTGATTATAGTTTATTCTTTGTAATCCGCCAGAATCTTGTTTCGTTTCCCCCTTTTTGTTCCCACTCAGGGATTGTTCCCACCCAGGGATTCAATACTGATTTACAAGATTACTGCTGTTGTCTGTATTGTAATACAGTCCTAATATACTGTTATTGCCTTAGTCCTAATATACTAAGCATTGTATGTACAAACATATAACTAAAAGACCATCTGGTTATTATGATCTTATCATCCTGCCAGCAGATCATTAATCCTGACTTCTGCAGAGAGTCACAAGAGTGGTCTAGTAGAAATGATGAATATCAGGACTTAGATGTTGCTTGTAAAACTGTGCAAATATACTATTGCAGGATAGAGATAAGCTTCATTTACAGAAAAAAATTCTCACTAGAAAGATAGTACAACACTGGAACAGGTTACGGGGAGAGGTGGTAGAATCTCCATCCTTGGAAGTTTTGAAAACCAGGCTAAACAAAACTTTGGCTTGGATGATCTAGTGGGGATAGTCCTGCGTTGAGCATGGGTTTATATTAGATGACCTCCTGAGGTCCCTTCCAACCCTAATTTTCTATTATTCTAACCTCTTGCATTTCTAGTTTAGGAATTTGTAATGGGATCCCTAACTCTGGTACTGGAGACAAGAGAAGAGAGTAGGATTAGAGCCAGCAAAGAAAATGCAGCTGCAGGGGCCAGGAGGTGTGAATAGCCCAGTTAAATGCACTGGAAGGACCAGGCTGCAGGCAGAAGAATGCTGGGCTGCTGATTAGAGATTCAGCAGCACCTGAGCCCTGTTGACAGTGAGCTGGGTCTAATGACTGGAAAAGAGGCCAGGAAGGAGCCATGTAAGCCTGATTCTGGGACTGGGATGGAGTCTCAGACTGACAGAGACCTGCAGAAAATAAAGAAGCTCTGCAGGAAGCATCAGAGAGATAAGGAGTTTTATGTTAGGTAGTTGATTCCTTTTTGGGTTTTGCTGTTTGGGTTGTGGCTATGTGGGTGTCTAGAAGATACCAGGTGTTTTGAGTCTGGTGAGGGTCCAAGGATGGGTAGGCTGCAGCAGAGGAAGGGGAACCTTGCTAGGAAGCCTCAAGGACTAAGCCAAATGGGAGGACCCTATAAAAGCCTTGTCCATGCAATTACCCTAACAGCAAGGTGTGGCAGGAAAGAGATAGATAGTTAGGGGGAGGCTGGAGAGCAAACCAGGACAGGTGGGACCTCTAGGGGTGCCACAACTGTCCTGGAAGTTTGGGTCATGTCACATTATCTAACACAAGTTTGTCAGTGCATCTCTATCCTGATTAGAATGATTTGCAAATATTAGGTTATATTTTGTCATTTAACCTAACATTTTGCAAAATCAAACCCAGTTTTCTCTGTTCTTATTTCACATCGTTTCTTCAGTAAAAACAACATGAAAGCAAGAGGCCCAACCTTCCTCCACTAGATAATAATGAATACTTCCCAAGGATTGGTTATGCTATTATTTTAAGATACCTTGCTTGTTTTGAAGCCCATCAGTGATCTGGTGGATTAAGAGGTACAGTTCCATGGTGTGGCTGGTTCTCCTATTCATTGTGAACAGAGAATCAGGAGACTGGAAAGGATTTTTAGGCCACTGATCTGGTCCCCTGTGTTTGTAGGCAGTCACTTTCCTATGGAAATCTCCACTTCATATCCTCACATATAACTACAAGGCACAGTACCTGAAACACCAAAGCACTCTATAGGTAAAACCAAGGTACCAGGGAAGTAGTTGGTGAGTTATGCTCAAACAATCCTAAAGACAGTGCCTCAGGCTAGGATTGAAGGCAGTCCCCCTTGTATGCTCTACCCCCCCCCCCCCCAAATAAATAAATAAAATAAAACCAGAAGAAACACAACCTATTAGCAAAGACTTGTTTTTAAGTCCTGGCAGGATCACTGTTTCACCCCAGTCAGAAACACCCAGTCTTACCTGAAGTCAGTATCCCTCCCCTTCAGAGGAAGGGGAAAAACAACCCCTAGAACTAGCATAATTAATTCAGGAGAAAAAAATTCCTTCCCAGCCCCTCCTGGCAACCACCCAAAAGCCCTGAAGCATAGGATTATGAGGCACTCTTCAAAATACAAAATAGCTATAACTATTCCTGGGGACTGCAAATACATGAATCCACATATCACACACATTGGTTAGCACATACTATCCCTTTCATAAACTTACCTTGTTCAGTCTAAATGTGATTTATGTTCTTTAGCCTCTACCAATTTGCTTGGAAGACCACTCCAAAATTCCAGTCTTCTGATAGAAATCTTTCTCTGATTTCTGAATACAATTTATCCATTGCCTATTTGTAACCATTGATGTTTTTCCCATGTTGGTATTGTACCTGTAATTAATGGTAGGAGGGCCCAAGGGAGATACGGGGACTGGGCCCATAGGAGCAGCTCCCTGGGGATAAAGGAGAACCAGGAGGACAGGGTACACAGCAGGACCAGGAGGTGGGTTGCAACTGTTGCTGGGTCTCAGTTCCCTCAAGGTCTTTCTGACTGGCAGGGCCATGGGAGCCAAGGGGTAGGAGATGGGGGACAGCTCTGACAGCATGATGATAGAAACAGAGAACATAGACCCAGATACTGTGCTCTCCATGTCACAGGTAGGCTTGGGGATGAGTACTTGGATGGACCTGGATCCCCTGGATCTGGGGGAAGCCACATGCCCAGAAATGCTGCTTCCTTTTTTGGGGCCAAGGGCATTCTGGTCCCTTTCCTCTAACTGCTATTCAGAGGCTGACCAGCCCATCATGACTCATGTACCCAAGGAGACTGCCCCAGTGCATGGAGAACAGGTGGTGGGAGGTGTTGTTATGCTTCCACCCTGGCTGAACAAAGCACGTGGCTAAACAAAACATGTGGCTCATGGAGCCAGTTCCTTAGCCATTCTCTCAACGCTGGTCAACCACACTGTGACTCCCCCTATTTTCTCAAATGTGGACCTGAGGCATCCAGCCCATGTCCCTGAGCATTTTGCACCTCATTAGTCAAGAAGTTTGCAAATAAATCTAGCCTAGTCATACCAGCCTGAGTTCCTCAATGTGATCCTCTGTTGCTGAGAAGAGCTGGCTAATCCCTCCCCCAAATGCTGGAACAATGCCA
>NW_017728994.1:3869924-3874315 GCF_001723915.1 Gavialis gangeticus | reverse complement strand
TGCCATCCTGGCCTCAGCCCTAGGGTTTATATGCGAGCCAGACCCTACCCCTTCCGGTCAGCTGACCGCTGGCATGTGTGGGCTAATAGCTCACTCTGGCTGCCCTGGTAACCAACAGCTGGGGCTCCCCACTCACTGCTAGGGCTCTTTCCCTCGTAGTTTCCACTTGTCAAAGGAGCAGGGCACCTAAGTGCACTACGACACTCCCCCTTCCCCCCCTGCTCCACACACACACTCTACTCCCCTGCCTCTGCACCACAGTAACCTCTCCCCAGAAAAAAAACTCCACTGAGGGTTGTAAACAGCTTCCTTTCCCCATTTACAACCCCTTAACTTTTGTTCACTCTGCTTCTGGTTCTCTTCCCCCCTGCTCCCACCATATCTAGGCCCTGGGATCATAGTACTGCTACTAGGGAGCACTTCAGTCAAAGTGTGGAGAGGGACCTGCCAAATCCAGTTTCAGGGTGCAAAGCACCTTTGCATGATTGAGACTAATGTGGTTAGGGTCACTGCAAAGGGACAGTGAGATCTAGGGCCCATGGATGAGGACATCTAGGTCCCTTGGAGGACCATGAGGAGCCTATGGTTCCAGCAGTGGAGCTGGCTCCTGCAGTGACAGAAAGGGGATAGCGGCATTTTGGTGTAGGTAGAAGACAGATGCATGATCCCTGTCTGATCATGTACCTGCCCTCCACTTACACCAAGAAATTCCTGTCTTCATGCCCAAGCTTGGAACTTATAGCGTTAGGCTCATCACCCACCTCTTCCCTGCTAGTGCCTCCTAGTTCTGGTGGAGGGTGCTGCACTGTTGTTAAGTCCCTGATTTCCAAACCTACCCACCCTTCAAGATATCGTCCCCTCTCCCCTCCCAACCCCCAACCTCCTCCACCATTTGCTTGTTTTGCACAAAGGGCAGAAGCATCAATTTTTAACTTGGCTAATGTTAACAATTCTCACTGAGGAACATTATTTTTGACAACTGATAACAGGTAAACTGAAGCACATCTCTCTTTCCATGGCATATTTCCCTGCATGTTGGTGTTTTCCTCTATAAAGGCTGGTGTCCAGCCAATCAGGGTTCTCCTTGACCCTAGATACCTTGTGAAGCCCCCAGCAAAACCTTTCTAAGGGGACCCTGCTATGAGGAACCCTGCTATGGGAAACTTGAAGCAGGAACCAAATGGCAGACAGGTCCCCCACCCAAGACTAGGACTCAACCACTCAGGGCTTCCTGCCTTCTGAAACCCTCAAGCTATATTCCTCTGGGGACCAGGTGGTCCAGGAGCTAATCGATCAGCATATCCCTGATCAGGACTCTCTGCTGGTTGGCTTGTCCCAGGCATATACATTCTGGTAAGAGGGTGCTGTGGCTGTCCTACAAGTCCTGTTCTGCCACCACAGTTTGTTGGTGCACCATGCCTCATCTGCAAACACCTCATGGAAAACTTAATCCTTGGCCTCAAGATTTTGTACAGAATACAAGTAAAGGCATTGAAAAGTGATGAGTAGTCCTTGTTGAGCAGCCTGCTCATAGCCCTCTAATGCACCTTGAGATAGCATCTGCTGAGGCAGCATCTGCTGAGGTGCTCTTTCCTATGGTCTAGGTGCCCTTCATGAGCCAAAGGAAGAGAGGGTAGGCCCGGTTTCCAGTAATGAAAGATGGGACAATAACTTTGCTGACCTCAGTGGTAGGAGTCCCAAGGGTGTCGTCTCTGTTTCCCACTGTCTGAGTATGGTGGAGTTGTGGAAAATCCTGGCATTATGGGCTTTGCTTGCCCAGCTGACAAAGATGTGGGTGAAGTGGCCACGATCATTGATGATGCCCTGCAGCATGATGGAGAAAAAGCTCTTTTGATTGGTGAACTAAATGGTGCCTTGGGATGGGCAGAGGATGGGAATGTGGGTGCTCTTGATGGCTCCCATGCATCTTGGAAAGCCCATCCTGAGGAAGCTGGCAATGACTTCTTGTGGGTTGATAAGGTGGATGAAGTGGTTCACTAGCATGTCCTGGATGATCCTCCACATCCCCTAGAGTACCACTCCAGCCATGAACTTTCCCAGAAATAATTTCTTCTTTATCTTATTCTCCTTCTGTGGCATTTGAAACTGTCTTTCTTATGGGTCTCTATTATGCTTTTAAAAAGCTGTTAGAGTACTTGAAATTTCTTGGCAGCTTGAGAGCTCTGTATGGACAGACTGATAATGTAAAAAGAAACACAGCAATGATAATTATTATTTTACTGTGCAAAAATATTTCATATTGTCAAGATGTGTTTTTTGAGGAGCCAGGAGTCCTCAGCAGAAATATAGAATTGCTAAAATGAAATCATGGGTAATAATGCTTAGTACAGCTGGCATCAGTAAATGATGGAGTAAGATTCATTTTATGTTGGTATTTGAAAGTTGAAAATACTGTTATGTTTCCCTTTAACATAGTGTGAAAAAAGTCATTAACCAGTAGTCATCACATAGTGATTTCCCAGGCTGTGGACAGACATAACGATTGAAACTTTTCAAACACCTTTGAAACATTTTAAAGTAGTGGTGCTCATGGTTTTGGTCCCAAGGGCCAGCACAATAGTGAAGGGTTGGTCCACAGGCTGGGTCATGTCCTGTGTACTGCCTCAGCCTAGCCAGGATTGGGCTTCTTGTCCCACACACTGCCTCTACCTTGCTTCATGGGGCTCCTTGTGGACCAGATGACAATGCTGGGGAACAGATCAGCCCTGTGGGTCAGAGGTTGAGCACTTGTGTTTTAAAGGAACAGTTCTGCAAATGTACATGCCCTTCCTAACAATCCAAAAGCATCTGATGCACTCCAAAACATTACCCCTCTAATTTTGAAGTGTTTCAGTTCAGTCCTTGTTACATGTACACAGAGACAGGGAGCCATAAGCCCATAGGAATCCCACAGTGCTCTGCTCTTCCTGTTCCACATCCACAGGAGAGGGAAATAGAGCAGTGTGGACAATCTCACAGGATGAATTACAGCCTGCCACCCTGTGCAGCTCCCAGATCCCATTCCTTGTTCCTTGCTTCTCTAGCACTCAGAGGCCCACTGTCACTGCCAGTGCTGGGCTCTCCCTCAGTCCCCTGTATCTCTTCAGAGGGTCAGAGGGGAGACAGAAAATTAGAAATTATTGTGGTTGGTGAGTTGGAATCTAGATGGTAGGGAGCTGCGAAGTCTCTGCTGCCACTCCTCCATCCCCCACCCTGCAGAAGCATTATCCATCCCCTGTTAAGTGCAGAAGAACTGCAGTTGCATGTTGCCACACAATAGTTTTGAAAGT
This sequence comes from Gavialis gangeticus, assembly GCF_001723915.1. Lineage (NCBI taxonomy): Eukaryota > Metazoa > Chordata > Crocodylia > Gavialidae > Gavialis > Gavialis gangeticus. The sequence goes on along the minus strand of NW_017728994.1, from coordinate 3,871,025 downwards.
TTTGAGCCAAAGGGCGCTACAAGGGCTGCATGTTTGTTCTGGCTCCAGTGATTAATTTTTAAAACATTTCCAATCCTTATTCACATACTTCAAAATTTATTTCTATCTGTGCCTGCTTTCCCTCAAATATTTGTTCATGCACCACCTTGGTGCATGACCTGGTGACAGGTGCAGGGAGGCTTCGTGCAACCTCAGTCAGGGACCCCAATCACCCTGGGGAGAACTCCAGATGTCTCCTGACATGACTTTGAATGTATCTTCAGTGGTGGGGTCTCCCATTGGCAATCACTCGAGATTGCTTGTTCCTCCTGATGGTGTTGCCCTGAGGGGTCAGGCCAGTGCTCAGGATCTCAATATTGGACTGTTAGACAGGAGGGTGTAGTGTACAATTGCACATGCACACATAAAAATCAGTTAAGCACACATACACTCACTAGGTGCCTACACCCCTACTAGGCATACACACTCACACTATCAGCTCAGGCACATGCATACCTATTACCAATTTAAGCCCATACACGCTACACACACCAAATTTATACAGAATCAGTTACCAGTTACCAACACCTGCACATCCAATACACATACATTGATTACTAATTTATATACCACACGCACACACAATGATATCCATATATGTGTATATATATGTATTCACTAATATACACACATACAACCCACCTACACATACACACAGGTGAGTTCCTAAGTTGGGTGTTGTGATGTGTATGTATGTATGTGCTTGGTGTACTTGGGATACCTGGGGAAAAGGTTAAGGTAAGAAAGTAGAAGTGTAGGGGGTTAAAGTTACCAGGACCAGGATCAGAACCGGTAGACTACAGGGGCCTGGGCTGAAGAACTGAGGCTCGGGGGTAACTTTAGGTTAATTGATCTTAATTGATTAAAAGACAATGCCCAAAGCCTGCAGAACAGGGAAGCATGCTGGCACAGAGCCTGGGACTGGAGCCAGAGCTACAGGTGAGCTGAAAAGGTAGATAGGGAGAGGGAAAAATGGGACTAAGGAAAAGTGTGGGTGTTAAAGAGGTGCTCCGGGTGTGGGAAGCCAGAGGATGGCTCCGGGAAGCTAGAGAAGTTGCAGAG
>NW_017728994.1:3858108-3869803 GCF_001723915.1 Gavialis gangeticus | reverse complement strand
AGCCTGAAAACAGAGAGATGGGCAGCAGAAAATCACAGGAAAAGCAGCAGGCAGCAGGGACAGCAGGAAAGCAAGGAGAGGCTGAGAGGTGGCAGAAAAGGGGGGATGGAATTGAGAGGAGATCGAGAAACTAGCAGAGATTGTGGGAACTGGAGCTGAGAGAGAGAGAGAGAATGAGGCTAGAATTTAAGATAGGGAAGGGACTGGGATTCAGTAAAACATGACCCAACTCGGGGTTGCAAATGACACTGGTTTTACTGAACAGGAGAGATGGTGACACAATGTCTTATTGGTTCCCTTGCACCCCTCTGCCCACACAAAAAGGCAGCAGGGGTTAGAGAGGCTTGGTGCAGGGACTGAAGTCCATGAGGAGAGAGACACACACACACAGAGTCCAAATTGTAAGAGGAGTTAAGATAGGCAATCTTTACCTATCCAGGCTGGAAAGGGGTCCTTGTCCAGTAGATGTTGTCCAGAGGGCGGGGGTTGCTGGCAGGGCCTCTAGGTGGATGGGTGGTGTGGCATGGTGCTGGACCAGATGGAGAGGGCATCCCACTGGGTCTGTCTACACTGCCCCTTTTTATAGGGGCAGACCTTGTGTGACCCTAGTGACAGGAGGCATGCCCAGGCAAGGGTCAGCCCCTGGCATACTGAGTATGTGTGCTCCATGCAGGGATGTGCAGTTTTGGGTGTCTGTAATGGTAAGAGTTGCTGGTTCTGCAGGGTCTTTTGTTTTTCAAATGCTGTCTGTGTTCTTGGGTGAGTTCTGTGGTTCCTGGATGAATCAATGCGAGGTGATGGCCCAGTCCTTACAGGCCATTCAGTAGAGGCCTGCTACCATTGTATTTCAGTGATTTCCAATCACACTTATGCATTGGGGAACCAATTTACATGGGAGGGGTACAACGAATCATATTGTTGCAACATGGGATGCCCAGGCAGAGGACAGAAGATGAAGGCTTGACATGTAAAATGGAAACTTGACATGACTTTGGTTCTTTTACAAACACAGGCCTAAACTATACAATATCCATATGAAACAATAAAAATCAATACAAAAATGATAGTAATACAATATACAACATTAAAAATTAATACAAACCTAATAATTATACAATATAAAACAGTGGATATCCAAAAACCAAAAATTTGCTACCAAAATAAAAATGTTTAAAGCTTATCCTAAGTTTGAGCTCTCTTCTACTTATCTATAGGGAATAGAGAGGGAGAGAAAAAGTCAGAAATGGTTGGGGCAGGGGAGTGAATGCAATAAAAAAAAAAGAAAGAAAGAAAAATTGGGGGTTTTGCTACAATAGATATTCATGAGGCTCCACCTCCCCTACACCCCTGCCATACACCAGCCTCTGACAGGCCACCTGATCTTGACATGGCTTGCTCTCCAGTCATGATGGTCCTTACCCATCACATGCTTTCAAGTCTTGGGTCTTCTCCAGTCACCTTGGTGGACTACAGGTCCGTTGGGTGTTCCTCTCTCCTACGGGTCTATCCTGCTCAGTGCCAGCTGCTTGTTGTCTCTTGTGATTAAAAAGTCACTTGGACCTATTGGCGTTGGATTATCAAAGAATAAAAATAAAGCAATAAATGAGGAAAATGGCAAAAGAATAATATGCACAGGACAGAAGGCAGTGAACAGATGGACACACAAAAGGAACAAAAAGGCTGGTAAAGAAAAACAAAGACATCAGTCTGGACTGTCTTGATATACTGCCTGCCCTGGAGCCTGTGCTTGGCAGCATCCTTCAGTGCTGTTCCACCCTCTATCTTGGCTGCACTTCCTTCACTTCTCTCTGGGTCAACTCTTCTCCCTTGACCCAGTCTTTGAGCGCCCAGTGCTGGGAATCTCTTCTGTCTCCGGAGCTTTCCCCTGCTCTTCCCTGAGTGGGGTTTCCTCCCACATGCCAGTACTGCCCATGACCGGCATGGAGGCTTGTTGCAGCCACTGCTGCCTGGGGAGTTCCTGTCTGATTGGGACTTCCCCCTTCTTGCTGGTGCTGCCTGCCACCAGCATGGAGAGCCCCTGCAGCCTCCGCTGCCTCTCCCACTCTCTTTTGCTCCCAGCTGGTGCTGACTTTTATCGTCACTAGCCAATGATCATCAGTGATGTCACCCACTGGCTTCAGCTGTATATAGGCATGGCTGGTTTTCTCCTGTTGGCATGGCTCATCTGGAGTCTGAACTCCTATACTGGGTGAGTACTCTTTGATTTCAGGGTTTCTCCTTTGGGGGTGTGTAGCCCCCGTGTTTGTACACCTGGGACACTATCTACACCCAAAGTTCCTCAGATTGCCATTGCAGGCAGGGTTCTTTGGGTAGATGTAATATCTTTTATTAGATAAACTAAATAGTTGGAAAAAGATCTTTGCAAGCTTTTGGGCACAAACACTCTTCTTCAGGTGATGGGAGACTCTGCTGATGTTATGAGTTCTCCAAGGTAGAAGAGAGGCTAAAGTAAACAAGAAGTTTGTCAAAATGCAAATGTGTTGAAGTTTGAAAGACAAAGGGTAGTGATAGGAGGGGATGGAGCAGGGGTGGGGGCAGGAGGGAAAAGTGTGAAGGAATGCATGTGGTCAGCTAAAGGCAGGTTACCTGGTATGTTAGATTTCAGGCAGGTTGTAATGTGTCATAAATCCAATGTCTATATGAAGTCCATGATTTTTTTGTATCCAGTAGCTTTATAAAGTTTAGTTTGTAGGCTTGTCTTTGAAAGGTGTATTGTAAGTTCCCTTTGAGGATTAGAAGTGAGAGATCACAGAGGGAGTGATTGTCATGTGAGAATCGGACACCCATAGGTAATGAATATTTTTGTCTGATGGGTTTTCATTGTGTGTTTATTTTGATATGCAGTTGTTGTTTGGTTTCTCCTATGTATTTTTCATCAGAACATTTGGTGTACTGGATGAGATATTGTGTCAGTCGTCCATTGAAGTTGAGGATGTTGTCTCTCAGGTTTGATGGGTCCTCAGCTGACTGAGCAGCCCAATTCTGGATGCACACGTTCTTTGGCAATGGGAGCATGTTGTGTGGGGGAGTGGAATTCACAGCCCTGTGTTGGTGGTCTTCTTCTTGCTCTGCCGCTGCCATTCCACCTCAGTATTGAGTCCTTGGGCCTTGAAGTGGCACGTGCCTTGGTGGACCAGGTGGTGCCATGCCAAATGGCCAGCAGCTGCTCCTCCCAGCCATTGGTGTCAATGCCTCCATGCTTAAGGGAGACCTCAAGCATGTCTTTGTACCATTTTCTTTGGTCACCCTTTGAGTGTTGGCTAACGGAGAGCTGGGAGAAGAGAATCTGGTGAGGGAAGCAGTTCTCAGTAATTCAGATGCAGTGGCCTGTCCTTTGGAGTTGATTTCTCAAGAGCAAGGCTTTGATGCTGGTGGATACAGCTTTATGGAGGACACTTGCCCTAGTTTGGCAATCCTCCCATTTGATCCCCAGGATTGGATGCAAGCATTGCTGGTGAAAGCTCTTAATGTGGCATTGGTAGATGGTCCAGGCTTCACTGCAGTAGAGGATGGTGGCCAGCATGACAGCCTTATAAATCAGGACCTTCATCAACTTCCAAAGATCTTTATTTTCAAAGATCACTGACATTGTTGCAGTTTGAAGGTGACACTGGTGCAGTTGACCTGGTGATGGACCTCTTCATTGATGGTAGCCATTGAGAGAGGTGGCTGCCGAGATACGGAAAGTGCTCCATGTACTCCAGAGCCTCCCCACCTACATAGATGGTGTGAGGAATGTTCAGCTGGCCTGGGAGAGGCTGGGGTTGGAGTAGAACCTTCATCTTGGTGACGTTCAAGGACAGGCCAATATCTCTTATATGAAGCATTGAAGAGATCTAGGGTTGCTTGCATATCCTGTGCAGAGTGAGCCATTACACAGCAATTGTCTGCAAACTGAAGATCATGGATGTCCTTGGTGGTGAGTTTTGTTTTTGCCTGGAAGCACCCACAATTGAAAAGCTCCCCGTCCAGTCAATACTGGATACTGACACCGAATGGTAGATCATCTTGCAATGGACACGAGGGAAATCCTTCTGTAGTCACAGTCAGATTTGTCCCTTTTTGCAGATGGTCACAATGGTTGTGTTCTTGAGATCCCTAGAGATATCCTCTTTATCCCAAAGGCAGAGGATAAGTTGTTCGAGTCATGAAGTGAGCTGGAAGCTTCCAGCATGGTAGATGTCTGTGGGTATATCATCTGGCACACAGGCTTTGTTGGTTTTCATCTGTTGGGTGGACCACTTCCGCTCTCCGATGGTTGGTGTATTGCCCAGGGAATCCACCACGGGGAACTGCAGGATGGCTTGGAGGGTCTCCTCTGATACAGTGGACTCCCATTTAAGGAATTCAAAATTATCCTTCCAATGCAGATGGATTGCTTCATTGTCCTTGAGGAGCCAGGAGCCATCCTGTGATCAGAGGGAGTTTTGTCCAATGGAGTGGGGTCTCCAGGTTGTCTTGGTAGCCTGGAAAAAGTTACACGTCATGCTGATCGGCATAGCCCTGGATCATATGCACTTTCTCCACCCACCAGTTGTTCTTTATGTCATGGATGCGTTACTGGACCTCAGCCTTCAGCTGGTGGTACACTGCCATCTTTTGCTAAGTTCTTGGATGGCTTTGCCAGGTGATGAAGGCTGCACACTTCCGCTTGAGGAGATTGAGAATCTGAGCATCATTAGCATCAAACCAGTCCTGGTTCCACTGTGATTTGAACCCAAAAGTCTGGGCACAGGCATCTTGGATAAGGGACTTGAGTTGCTCCCAGTGTGCCTGGATGGAGATGTCATCAGCAGTAGGGACTTGCTCCAGTGCAGTATACAACTGGGCCTGGGACTCCTCCCACTGTCCAGGGTCCTGCAGAGCTGCGACATTCAGCCATCTCTGAGCAGCCTTCTGGGTCTTCTGGTGTCTTGGTGCCAAGTGGATGTTTAACACCGGGCACACAAGTTGGTGTTCTGTCCAGAAGTCTTCAGATCTCTTCATGGCCCTAGTGATGAGCACATCCCTCAGGTCTCTACCTCAGATGCTGATGTAGTCCAAGAGGTGCCAGTGCTCCAACCTCAGATGCCTTCACATGGTCTTGAGCTGGTCTTTCTGATGGAAGACTAGTTTGTCATGATCAGACCATGTTGGGCATATTTGGTCAGAAGCAGGATACTGTTGGCATTGGCCTTCCCCACGCCATGCTTGCCGATAGTTCCACTTCAGATTTTGTGGTCATGTCTGTTAGACCCTAACTCCATGTGGTGCCCAATGACTAGGAAGATGACAATCCAATTGCTCAGAGAGCAAACACCAGCACACATTGCTCACAATAGCTTTATTCAAAATGGAGGCAGCTTTGGACTAGCTGCAACAAACCAGGGAGCCACCCCAAACATTAGTTCTTTCCACATTTATACACATTGGTTCATACTCATTAACATTTACTCCACCTTTTCCCCTCCTTTGTTCCATCCATATTCCCTCCTATCTCAAGCTCTGCCTCTGTTTACTGTTTGTTTCATTAGCATGGAATTACCTATGCATTTTACTCTTTTATATGCGTTTTTGCTATGAGAGCATATCTAAAACTTTGACCTCCACTTCCTTCGGTCACTTGCCATTTCTTGCTGACTCCTCCTTCATCTCCAAGGTCTTACTTCTGCTTTATCTCCTGACGATAGCTGGTGGCCTGCATCCTGTTCTCCTTACACAATGAGTCATATGTCCTACACACTACCACAGTATTAAGAAAATGCTTGCAATGCTACTTTTAATATATCATTCTGCCTTGTGTTTAGCAGCTCTGCTAGGCCACAGGCTACAGCCTTGTATTCAACTGCAAATCAGTTTGCTCCCCAAAATCCAAATACAGTCACCCTAACAATGTCCAACCCAGGCATTGAAGTCACCCAGGAGAATGACCTTGTTGTCCCTGGGGATGGAGGCAAGGGCATGGTTAAGATCAGAGTAGAACCTTTACTTAACTTTCTCATCAGAGTCCATATGCCCTGTTGACAGTTGTGCGTTGGTTTTGGATGACGTTCAGGTGAGGGTTCATCAGCTTTTCACTGACACATGAAGGGAGTTCAGGAAGCACGTCAGTGATCTTGTTCCTGATGGCAAAACTGACTGTGGATATGGGGGTTGCGGTCTGATTGCCCTTTCCAGAAGAAGGTGTACCCTCCTCTGATCTCCCTCAGAGGTCCCTCCCCAGTGAGCCAGGTTTTGCTGACAGCTGTGATGTCTATGTTATATTACATTTCTGGAGGTGCAGGGTTAAAATCCAGGAATTATGATGGTTCTGTTGTGGGGGTGTCATTATTGTGAGACTGGTGGACATGTGTTGGTAGGTTTTACATTTCTTGTCTTGGCATGATCTAGATCCATTTGGTGTGGTTTGGGTAATAGGAAGTTTGCTTCTTGTGATGAGGTTAGCAAAATTTGATGCTTGTTTAAATGCTAGGTTGGGTAGTTCTGGAAAAATCTCTTCAAGAATTGGGTCTTCTTCTAGGATGGGTTGCAATTGTTGGAGGATTTTCTGTATAGGTTCCAGGGAAGGCTGGTATGTCATAACTAATGGGGTGCAATTCATGGGGATTTTCTTTTTGTAGTGTAGCAATTCTTTGTGTGGTATCTGGGTGACACTTTCAAAATGAGATCTATCTGTCTGGAGGGGTGTCCTTGTTGGGTAAAAGCCCTTTTGTGACTTGTGAGGTGACAATCACAGGTCTTCTCAGTGCAATTTTGGTGGTATTGGAGAGCTTGGATATAAATTACAGTTTTTTTGGTGCGTTTAGGGTGATTGCTGTTTTTTTCTAGATATGTATGTTGGTCTGTAAGTTTCTTGTATATGGTGTCTTGTATTTTACCATTTGGGATATTGATCATGGTGTCTACAAAGCAAATGTTGATGTTGGAGTATTCAAGAGGTAGTCTGATGGAGGGAAGGTGGTCTATGTTCCTTAGTTTTAATAAAGTCTCTTGTGTCTTGGATAAAACGTGGTCTTTGAGTAACAAGAGGTTTTAGGATGGATTCAATGAAACCTGATATTTCATCAGATTGCCACTAAAACATGAATCAAGCACCAGTGTATCACCTGGTAAATAATTTTTTTGTGGCCTTTACTAAATAATATCCCTGTTCTGTTCATAGAAGATGTTGATGATTATAAATAAGTGGAATAATATCATTCTAGGAGCTGAGGTGGTTTTCTTACCTAAGTAAACTGAAACAGATATTGAATATGCTTTAGAGGTGGAGAAGAAAAATACTGGGTATGTGGCAAAAACTGCTGAAATTCTGTAATGTTGCAAGAATCACCTAGAGAAAATGCAGTCACTTGCAACAACTTAATGAATACATAATCATTAAAAAATAATCCAAATATAATGCAAGTATTCCAGATTAATATACATTTCTTCATAGAATGTAGGGATTAAAACGCATAAGATTTTTTTCCCCACAAAATGCTTAGTACTAACTGGAAAAAAGTTGTTTTAATTTTCCTTCCTTTCCTAAAATGAGTCAAAATAATCAGTCTAAATGCAATGTATATGTGAGCAGATGAATATTCCTAACAGGGTTTCCCTCTGGACTTGCCTGCCATGACTTAGATGGAAAGAAAAAAAGAGGGTATCAGTAATCTTATTGGGTTAGGAAACACTCCCATAACACAGATGCTGACTTTTAACAGTGTGGCTTTATTTCTTTATAAGAAGTTAGATGGTAATCATAGTCTCGCTAATTGCCTCATTAGTGGGGAGAATTCAAGTCATTGATAAGAACTCAATGTCCCAAGGCTTTACCAGTACTTTATAGCCATTATCACCTTGTAGTTCAGTGCTCTGTTACTCAGGTGTGTTCTCCACATTCTGAGAGCCTGTCTCTTTAAGAGCAGTCCCAGCTGTTCCACTGCCTCTCTCTTTGTTGCTTTTAGAGCCGGAGATGCTCTAAAGCAATAATTGGCTTAGGGAAGCTCTCCCACCCCACATATCTTCTGGGAGGGACCCTCTTCACCTGGGATTCCCTTGCCAGGCTGTCCCCCAAAGATCCGTCTTTTCCCACACTCACCAGAGATGCTACAATTAACTCATATGTATCCGGCCTTAATTTGTACCATCATCTCTGTCGTGGGGCACTCCCGCGCCCCACTCCTAAGGAGGCTCAACCCCGGGAAGGGGAGATGTGTAGCAGGGCACTAGGGTGCTTGCTACTGGCATTAGTAATATGGGCTGAGCTGCCAATCACCGGGGAAGCAGGTGAGAGGTGCCATGGCAGCTGATTGGGTCAGCTGACCACCAGGGGCAGGGCCTGGCCTATATAAATAGCCAGGCCAAAGCCTAGCTGGCAGTTACCATCTAGCAGCCCGAGGAATAAGAGCTTTGCTGCCGAGCTGAGCCTAGTGGAGCAGCCTGACCACTCAAAGGGCTGCAATATGGTAAGGGGAGAGAGAACCCTGATTGAGAGACTTTACAGGACAGCCAGGTGGGCCTAGATTCTGTGTTGTAGCCAGTAGGCTGATTTTGTGTTGCAGCCAGTGGGCTCAGGGCTTTATGTTTCTCGTTGGGTTTGATGTTACACCGGAGGAGCAGGTGAGGCTGTAGGGGTGTGAGGAGGCCTCACGGGAGCTCCCCAGTAGCTCGGGGGGGGGGGTTCCTGGTGCCCAGTAGGGGCACAGCAAGCGGTGCCAGCGAGGGCACAGTGATTGGTGCCACAGCTGGCACGGCAGGAGAGTGCTGGAGAGGCGTGGTGTGTGGGGTTGAGACCCCAGCCCATGAGGGCGGTATTTTGCTCAGTAGGGTGAAGGACCCCGAGAAGGGTCAAGGGGCCAGGCATGGCCATGGGCCACCTGAGCCCTGAGCGCGAGAGGCGCGGTACAGGCCCCAGAGAGGCCGACGGGCGCGACAAGCACGGGACAGGCTCAGAGAGGGCAGGAAGCGTGAGAAGCGTGTGACAAGCCCAGAGAGGGCAAGGAGCGTGGGAGCATGAGCAAGGCTTAGCGGGGCAAAAGCAGGAAGAGCACGAGGCATAAGCCTGAAGGGGGAAAGTCCCTTAGGAAGCCCGAGACGGGGTGAGCCTAGGGGGAAGCCCCATAAAGGGGTGAGGGCCAGTGTAAGAGCCCAGAGTAGGGCAAGCGCACCGGTAGAGGCCCAAGGAGGGCAAGGCGCGTGGTTCAGAGCCCGAAGAGGGTGATTACACAAGCAGAAGCCCCAAGAAAAGGCGAGGCAGGGCGTGCAGGAGGGAGAGGGCAGGGTGCGCGGGACAGAGCCCAGAGGGGTTGCGTGTATTGAAGGGCCCAGGAAGGGGCCACCACACCAACATAAGAACATCTGGGACAACTGCGAGGCTTGGGGCGTGCTAAAGGGGAGGCAGGAGGCACACGTGGCCCATAAAGCTGGGGTGCACCATATCACTCACTGGTGAACAGGGGCCACTACAAAGATAGCACTGTGCACAAGGGGGTCGGAAGGCAGCCTCCCATTGATATGTGTGAGATCAAAGACATGGTGGGCGAGACAGAGGGTGTGTTTAGGGCCCAGACTTGGCACGGTAGGGGCGCTAGGGGGATCACGGCCGTCCCTGCGCCCCGCCCTGTGACAATCTCATTCCAGGTATTGTAGTCTCGGCATCCTTTCTACTCATGAGCCGTCTCTCCATCTTCTTATTTTTCAGAGACAGTCTTCTACTCGTACCTCCTCTTGTGTCCAGAGGCAAACTGTGTAACCCCTGTCACCACTTTTATCTTGATCGTGGCGTGCTAATTACCTTGTCTTGCCCCCAGTGTGTGATTCCCTTCACTTGGAGGGGTGCATTGTCAGATCACTCTCACCTGAAACTCCCTTAGTAGCAGGGCTCCTGCCTGAGCCCCTGTTACAGTATCTATTCAAAGATCAGAATCCTTAAAAACTTACAATAATTCCTAAACTTTTGGGCTAAACTTCAGCACCTACCATTAAACAGAGAAATAAATATATGTATTTTTTCAAAAGTACTAAGCACTGGTGACTTTTGTTGTATGATGCCTATATAAGCTGAGGGTCACTGGCTGGTCCTTCTGGCTGGACAGACAGGGTGCTGGTCAGGTCAAAGAGGGTGCCATTGAGGGTCATTCTTCGCTGCCTTTTATCCTTCTTTGGCAGACTTTGGTGACTCTCCTGTTCTCAGGCTTACCCAATCCAGGGGTCATTAACCTTGAGGGATGTCCCTCTTGAGCTGCTGGATAGCAGCTGTCAGCCCCCAGGGTCACATTTGCACCTACGTGCAGTCTCAGTATTCCGTTGATGAATTTTGATTGATTCACTGCTGTGATGAATACAGCTCTGGAAGTGGTTGATCAGGGGGTATTTCAGCCCCAAGGGTCTGTTTTCAGCATTGATTAGTTTAAACAGGAGCTTCTATACCTTTAACAATGAAGTTTCCGGGAATTCCTGGCTCTTTATTGATTCTTTTTTCTTCTTGGTCTTTGATTTTGTAGGTGTTAATTTCTGCTCATTAACATGCTTATCCAGACTAGCTACTATGTTACACAATTAACTATGATTTATTTCAGGGACCTGCTCCATACAAAGATTCCTGCTCTTGCTAACACTGTACATGGTACAACTTACTTTTAAACTTAAAGTACATTTGTAAAAGCATCTACAAGCTCTATTTTCACTACAGATACAACTTATATAAAAATAATAATGATATAATAAAAGAGAGAGAGAGAGAGAGGAAGGAAGAAAAAGTAGAAAAGAGAAAGCATCCCTAAAAGGGGGCAAATACTAAAAGAGGGGTTTGTCATATGGAGGAGCTTCACATTTGAGGCAGGGGGGGAGGGGGCAGACAGAAGGGTTTCTTGCTACACAGGCACTTGAAGATCAACCTAGGCCTCACTTCCCCCTTCTGGGTCTTACATTCATGCCCTCACCCTATGGTCTGCCACTCAACATCCCTTCTCTGGGGCCTCAGTACTATGGCCTCCAGCAACTAGGGCTACCAGGGCCTTATGCCCCCACGTGGGTCTCAGGTGCTTCTTGCCAAGTGTACCTGGCCCTCACTACTCACACTGGGCTCTCATGGCTCTCCCTAGGTATGCCTGGCCCAGCTATCCTCTGGTCTTAATGATCCACTGGATGGTGGGGACTGGGGTATGTGAAGCTTTGGGTGCCGATTCAATTCAGAGGAGATTCAGCCTGATTTGGCAACCAAATCTACAAATGCAAATTGAATCAGGAGACAAAAAGGTCTGAATTAATTCAAAGCTCTCCAAATTAATCCAGAAAAGATTCAGAGGGCTTCAGAGAGATTTGGGAAGTCCCCACTCACCACCACAGGGAGCTGGACCTAGACTCTGTGCCCATAAGTAGGAGGTGGGGGGGGACCGGAGAAGAGGGGAGAGGACCATGGGGGAACCCCTGTCAGCCCCAGCCTGCTCCCCCAGCCTCCCCTGAGCCCTCCCTAACCCCTACCCACTCTTCCAGCCCCATCAATAGCTGCCCTGCCCAGCCCCAGCATCCCAGTTCTTAAAAAAAATAAAAAGCCCCGTTCTCACCAGCTCCTGCCAGGTGGCAGAGGTGATCCCCGCTGCCTCCCACTTCCCCATACTGTGTAGAGGGCTCTACCATGAGCCCCCATTCCCTACCTACTCTCCCAGCCCCATTGATAGCCGCCCCACCTGACACCAGCATTCTGGCTCTTTAA
>NW_017728994.1:3850967-3853108 GCF_001723915.1 Gavialis gangeticus | reverse complement strand
TAATACTTGCATATAAGCAGGAATGAAAGAAAAAAAAAAAGCCCTGCACTCATCGGGTGCTGCAGTAGCCACTGGGGATCTGGGGGCAGTGTGGAGTAGTGCGGGGGCAGTGGGGATCGCCCCCCCTCCACACCACCTGGTAGAAGTTGGAGAGTGCAGGGCTTAAAAAAAAAAAAGAAAGAAAGAAAAAAGTATCAGGATATGGGAGAGCGGGCGGGGGATGGGGCCTGTTTGATTTGGAGATTTAGCTGATTTGGTAGTGGCTGAATCTCCAAATCAGATTCAGCCAAATTGATTCAGGACAGTGATTTGAGTCACGGAATTGAATCAGCCAAATCCAAAGTGAATACTAGCTGCCTCACACAGGCCTAGTTATCAGGCACCCTTATCCACCTTTCACCAGGGAGGTAATTGGCCTGGCATTTCTGAGGGACTGTCCCACCACGTACAGCCCCACCAGACCACCCTTCCCCAGCAAGGTGCAGTTTCCAGTCATGCCCAAGACAAAGCAAGCCTTCTGCCCCAGTCTAGTTCCCTCATTAGAGCTCCTGGATGATGAACTTGGGCTCTCTCTCTCTCTTTGGGCCCCACTGTCACTCTGACTCCATTCAGAGGTCATAGCAGCCTGCTTGCTGACTGAAGCCTACCCTCTTCAGCTGTTATGCCCTCCCATCAAAGGGACCTTCAGCTCTTGTGGGCTCTGGCCCGGCCTCAGGGTGCCTAACTCACCATGGTCCTGGCCTTCCCCTCTTGTTAGGCTTATTTGCCCTTTGGCCATCCTGTCTTGGCCCTCTTGCCTTGACCAGTGTGCGGGATCAGAAAATCAGCCTACCAGCTGCTGATCTCCATACTCCTGAGCAGTCCCTCCTGGGTGGCACCACAGAGCCTCACCTTAATCCAGGCTGTCCTAGCACCCCCACAGTGCTGCCTGAGGCCTAGGTCAACTGGGCTCCTCTGAGCCCTGGCTTCACCCATGCCAGATCTACTCTGGGGCTTGCCTGGCCCCTTTGTAGGCCTACAAGCTCTTAACCCCATGCCTAGGCTAGGCCTTGCTCTTACTAGGTCCTAGCATTCTTGCTAGGGCTTGGGACCCACTGGGCCCTCTAGGAACCTCCTGCCACCCATAGTTCCTCCCTTACCTCCAAGGTGTTGTGAGCAGCAGCTCAGTTCGGTGTTGTTCTGGCTGCAGCAGCAAACTACTGCCTCTGCCCTGTGAGCCTGGATCTAAAATGGCCTTCTCATCAGGGCTGACCCACACCTGCTGGCTGCCTGCACTTAGCCTTAAAGTGACAGACAAAGGCGTTCTGCCACACACCTTCCCCCTTAAAATGGTTACTGGGGGAGGAGGGTCTCCCTGTTGCTCACCCTTCAGGCTCCTCTATAGCCTGCAGCAGCCCACTAAGTGGCGAGCACCTCAATGGTGCTCTGCCACAAGTATCACCTCTCTGATTTCTGCTAATCCCTCTCTGTTCCACAGGAGTTAATGACCCTGTATTTTTTTTAATGGTCTTGATGTTCCACAACTCAAACGATCTTTTCTGCAGTTTTGCTGTTTATTAGGCATTCCTGGTAATGTCTCCTATTTCACAGCCCTGCAGGCTGTTTTTAGCTTTGGCTGAAAATCTTAACTCAGGTATGGTAATATTAATTTCAGTGTGGAAGTGGCTCTCAGGGATGTACTAGAGCACTGTCAAGATGCTCAAGAAGGCTAGATGCTGTTTTGTGATTCTGAATAAGAGATGTACATTTAACTAGAATGGCCAAAGGACTAATGGCACAATATCTTAATAGGTGCTCCTCGACTTTGGGGCTCCCACCCTCTTGAGGCCTGTCAGGGCCTGACCCTGGATATTTTTTGACAAAATTGAATGACCTTTCTATTTGGGCATCATTTAACAACTAAAACTAAGCCTAAGATATTTATTGGGTCTCTGCTTTATTTTGGTTTATTTTGTTATTTTATTTATTCTAGTTGCCCTTTTTCAAGTTGTTCTGTTTCTTTTGCTGTAAGCTGCCCTGAGCCTTTGTTGAGAAGGGAAGTACATCCTTCACATCAATAAATCATAGCCAGAGAAAAATGATGGGCTGTGAGAATAGAATGGAAAAAAAGAGAGAAAAAGGAGAACAGAGTGGGGAGAAAG
>NW_017728994.1:3835974-3845967 GCF_001723915.1 Gavialis gangeticus | reverse complement strand
TTCTTTTGCTGTAAGCTGCCCTGAGCCTTTGTTGAGAAGGGAAGTACATCCTTCACATCAATAAATCATAGCCAGAGAAAAATGATGGGCTGTGAGAATAGAATGGAAAAAAAGAGAGAAAAAGGAGAACAGAGTGGGGAGAAAGGTCAGGGCAAGAAGTGTTGTGCTCCTAAAACAAAAGGGGCCAGAAGAAGAGAACCGTAAGAGATAATAATAATAAGGTTGTGAGAGACTGTATGAGGGGTGTGGGAGAGAATACATTGCCAAGCTTGAAGGATCCCATTTCATTTCTTCACAAGCTTGAATGACCCAATAGTATCAATATCTAGAAATACTGTTTTACTTTTGACTTGCTAGGAAACTTCCTCTCTTTCTCCTGGGTAAGGACCTTGCCATAATCATTCATAGTTCTAGTCTGGCTTACTGTCATTCTTTATATTTGCAGCTGACAATGAAATGGCTTCAGAAATGGCAGCTGGTAAGGAATCCAGCTGTTCGTCCTTTCCATGGTTTCATGCCACCAGAGCACATCAGATCACTGTACCACTGGCTGTCACTCCATTTCTGATGCCAATTTAAAGACTTAGTCCTAATTCTCAGTTCAGTTAGTGGATAAAGCTTGAGCTACATTGAAGTCTGAATTTCCATTAGACTTTCCTTTCGATCAGAAAGGAAACAAATTCATCATCTTGTTGAATTCTTGTACACATAACACTGTCTATGAACCTTAAAATAGGATGAAGTCATTTCAACTTTCCATCTTAAACTATGTTGTTGTTTTACGGTATGTTGTTGTACAGCAGTTGCCTTCCAAATCAGGGTTCTGAAAATAGAGGAAGTGGTCCTTATTTTTACAAGCCTCACAGTAGGGTCAGTAGATTTACTTTACAGGAGAGCTCGTGTTCTAATGTTGCCACAATGTTCTAATGTGGTTTCCATGAATTTGTATGCAGAGACTTAATAAGGGGCCTTCTTATTCTGAGTTGAACAGCTAGAATCTCCACTTTCAATGTGCATTACCAAACCAATTCTTGAGGTGTTAACCTCAAATTCCAGATTTCTCTGGTAGTATATCAGAGTATATCTCAATCTTATTCTTCCTACTTCTTTTCCTTCTCTCTTCATGGTCAGTAAGTCTAGCTTAGCCAAGCTGTATGTTGCAAGCACCAAGCTGGCAAGGTATAATCAATTCCCAAGCAGTCTGATATCAAATAATTTAAAAAAGAAAGGTTGCCACAGAATGGCCAGAGGAAGTTTTCCAAATCCAAGTAAGTTAAACTGAGGTCCTAGGATGGCCTGTGTCCTGTGTTTATGTTTTTCTAAGAACTAAACTGTCAAAAGCTCAGAGACAGCTTTTTTGTCTTAAGAAAACAACATTGGACTTCAGACACAAACCCTGAACACATAGTGTAGTAACCTAATGCATTTTATTTTTTCAAACAGACATTTAAGAAAATTTCCAACAAGAGTTTTTTCCTTTAAAATAAAATTTTGTGTAGTAGGAGAGGTAGAAAGGTAAAGGAGCTTGTTACCAAAATTATGACATTGGATTAAAATCAAGAGGATTATTGTTTTCAGTATAATTTATTTTTTTTCTGGTTTGGGAGCATGTAAAGTTCAAGATTTAAGGCTTTTTCTGTAGTCACAAAGGCTAGGATCTTCCTTTAAAAAGAAAAAAAAAAGAAATGAAAACAGAGATTCTTACATAATCACCTGACTCTGTCACCTAGAATTTCTATAGTGAGCCTGCTTAAAATGTCTTGAATGTTACATACCTAAAGGACCACCTTCTCTTTTATGCTCCACTGCAAAACCTTAAGGTCAGCCAAGAGAAAACCTCTACAAGTACTAGCAATGCAAAAGAAAACCCCTACAAGTATTAGCAAGTTTCACTGGTAAAAAATGTACGGGAGGCTGTTCTCAATGATCACCTCTCAGCTCTGGAACTCCCTCCCCTTGAGGCCTGCCACAGGCTGAACCTAGACATCTTTCAGATGTGCTGTAAGACCTCTTTATTTGGCTAGGCATTTAGCAAACAAAGCAAAGTAGACATATGGCTTAGTGGGTTTCTGTTACAGGTTTTCTCGTATTCTATAAGCATTTTTTCTATTTTATAGTTATTGTATTCTCCTATTATATGCCTTTTTTGGGAAAGGAACCATAGGAATCCAATAAAATAAACAAGGATTGGTAGCACTGCAATCTCAAAGCAGAATTGGTAAGTACGTTGCATTAACTCATTCATGCAGCACTGGAAATAGACCTCCAGTACTTGGTACCAAAAGCTTTAGGACTGTATCCTATTTTCCTACAATACGTTAGCAAATAAAGCAATTTGACAAACTTTTGAGCAAAAGCTTATATTCTACCTACTTGGTGGCTGCAGTGCAGGTGTATGTAAATGGTATCTGACTCTGTACAAAATACGTTCTAGTGCAATTTTCATTTCGCGCCAAAACATTAGCCAATGATTGTGGCTAATGTGTGAGTGCACAGTGTATGGATGTATGTGTGATGATCATGTTAGTAACTACGTACCTCAGCCTCAGAAACAAAGGGCCTATATTCTATTTTATTACACAGATGCAACCTTAATTTTAAATTGGATCGAGCCAGTGAAGCTCAGACAACAATTTATCACACAGAATAGGAAAAAATATTTTTTTTTCATGGCTCTGGTTAAAAAACAACAGGAAAAACTATCAGATAAAGCTTAGACTTGGTTGGCAGTTTTCCACTGAAATGGTTTTCTGGTGGAAAATATGCTTTCTCAAAACTCAAAGGTGTGCTGAAATTTTAAATTGAATTAAATATTTTAGTTCAGTTCAAATGTGATTTGTTTTCTTCACACTTGCATCAAGTGAAAAATATTAATCTGAATTTACTTGTAGTATACTACTTAATGGGAAGTAGAGGTCTGTCACTCATCCTTTCTTATGGGTCAGGTTCCCTAGAATTTTTTGAGAGGCATGCCACAACTTATGCCCCATACCCTCCTTGAGTGCCACTCTGATCCCCTTCCCTATCTGATCTGCTACTCTGTTTTCTCCCTTCTTCCTGCTTCCTCCCTGATCTACTGTGCATCACACATAGAAGTTGCCCATGCCACTTGTGGCATGTGTGCAGTGAATTGTTTACCTTTGCCCTAAAAGGTGTCTCTCATAAAACATTTCTCCAGTATGATACATGAGTCACGTGATTTTGGTTTTATTTTGGATGTGATCAGAAAAAGCCAGTGCTTTTCTGACCATAGTATAAAAATGTAGTTAGATCTAGTGTCATAAGGTAATAAGGAAATATTGATATGCAGTTCAAAAAACTGATAATGTATGCTTCTGTCTGGAGAATGTCAAAATGTTTTGTTTGGCTTGAATATGCTGAAACAATAGTTTTTGACATTTTAATTTTGCAGAATTTGCATTCAGTGGAAGATTTTGATTTTCATCTCTAATTCTCATAAGTGTGGGGGAAATCCAATGTGCGATTTTAGGTGAAAAAGATTTGTAGTACTTCTCCTTGAAAGCCAAAGTACTGAACTATCATGGAAGAATCATAACTAAAAGAATCAGTTTTGTAAATGTCACATGGTATCAATGAAGCTTTTTCTGGACATGAAAAAATAGATGCTATTCAGATTTCTTATTAAGTTTCTGCTTCAATACAGGTGGCCCAGAGCAGCATAGGTAACTGTGCCCCAGGAAGATTCTAATTCAGAAGCATTTGTGAACTAGTATAACAAAGGATGGCTATATTAAAGTGTGCATTAGGGATTTGGGTTATTATAAATTAGATTCTTTGAAATCTTATTTAGAACCAGGAACTAAAATGATGTTGGGAGGCTCAGAAGACTAATTCTTCCTGAACAATAGCCGGTCACTGATCACTCTGTAAATTAATTATACCATATTTAAGTATAATACAAGCACATTGTATGATAGTTATAGTGTGCCCAGAAGAGAGTTTGAAAAGGTGCAACACAAGTGCTTGGACCAGCTCTTGGAACACAGAGGTGAATTACACATGTTATAATTGAGTACAAGTTAATATGAGGCTTTGTTAAGTAAGGGTTTGGAGTTGTTTGGGTAGGGGTCAGTTTGGCTTAGTGCACCTTTCAATATCATCACCATAAAAAAACAAACTTTTCCCTTCCAGTATTATGGATTCTGATAATGCTTTAACTTGTTTTAAAACCAGTAGATCTGAATAATTTAGTGTTTCTAAAATAAATAATAACCAGATTGTTATGAGGGTAATATAAATATTATCCTTCCCTAAGGTGCTATCACTGTAGGAGTCACATGTGGATAGACATTCAACTTTTTCCTATCCATATGATGTCTCTCTCAATGCAAACTTGAACACTTAAATTGTTATTTCTGGTTTATCCTTTTGTCCATGTCCTCTTTTTTGTTTTGTTTTGTTTCTCTGTCTTGCTCTTGGATGTTTGGAGCAATTATGGCATAACAGTAAAACTTTTAATTACAAAACTAGATCTAAATAGATAAAAATCTATGAACTAATAGAAAAATGCTTCAAAGTAGAAAAGCTATTCAAAAGAGCTGTTCTGATATGCCTCCCTTGTCTTATTTATTTATTTTTTTCTCATTTCATCTTCTCATTCCATTTTCTTCTTTAGAAAATCCATTTGGATCCAGAACTCATAGATACTGTTTATTTATTTTCTTCTCAGGTTACTTATCACATTACGGGGAAAATCTTGATCTCTTATCCAAAGCCATGAGAAGGCTTTCATTATGGCAGAGTTGGTCCTTCTGCATAAAATTAGCCATGATGCGACAATTGGTTCAGGGAAAATAGTGGGTGTGCTTATACCTTGATTTATCAAGAGTTTTGATATGGTCTCCCACAGGCAAGCTAAGAAAGTATGTATGCACTCTGTAGCAGAGCCAAGCCCCAAGGAGGCTCTGAGATCCCCTGGGGGCCCAATGGATACTCTCCTGAGCTACCTCTAGGTACTCTCCCTTTACTCCCACCTTCCACATTTTGATATATATATAATAGTTATTTTTTCAAAGGGAAGCTGCCCTCCTTTCAAAAGAAAATGCCTAAAATGTTATCATTTCTTGCCTGATTTGGATGCAAATTGCAGGGATGATAGCCCCTTCTGAGGCCATGAATCATGCCAAGTTTAAAGGAGATAGGTGCAGAGGTCTCTCAGAAACTGCACCTCACATGGAAAAAAGCAAAACTCCTGACACTTGCCAGCAGCAGCAGCCTCCTGTCATCCGGCACGCAGATCCGGAGGTCCACACCCCCAGGAGGGCTGCAGGGTTGTGCTGAATTGCTCCTGGGGTTGCGGGCCCCTGGATCTGTGCTGGATTACAGGAGGCTGCTGCTGCTGCCTGGGACCAGCTCTGGGTGCAGCCTGCACCCAGCCCCAGGGAAGGCTGATGCTGCCACGGGCCCAGGGCAGCAGCAACAGCCTCCTGTCATCGGTGGACAGATCTGGGGGCCCACACCCCCAAGAGGGCTGTGGGACTGTGTCGGACTCCTCCTGTGGGTGTGGGCCCCTGGATCTGAGCCACATGATAGGAGGCTGCTGCTGCCACCTGGGACCAGCACTGGGCACAGCCCATGCCCAGCACCAGGTTCCATGGAGCTCAGCCTGGTGGTAGGAGGCAGAGCACAGCCCTGGCTCTACCAACCTCTGGGGGCGAGAGGCAGGCAGAGCCACCTTCCACCACTGGGCTGAGCTCCATGGGGCTGTGGAGCCACTTGGAGTGCAGCCCGGCGGCAAGAGGTGGGCAGAGCCAAGACTGAGCTCTGTCTCTCACCTCTGGGCTGAGCTCTGTGGGACTGTGGAGCTGCTTGGAGTGCAGTCTGGCAGTGGGAGTTGGGCAGAGCCAGGGCTGCACTCCAATTGGCTCTGTCAGCCCCCAGGAGCTCAGCCCAGCAGCTGGAGGCAGGCAGAGCCAGGGCTGCACTCCACATCCCTCCATTGAGATGAGGTCCTTGGGGCTGTGCAGCTTCATGGAGTGCAGCACGGCAGTGGGAGATGTGCAGAGCTAGGGCTGCGCTCCACCTCCTACTGCTGGGTTGAGCCAGTTGGTCTCCTGACTGCCTGCTCTTCTACAGCTAGCCTATTCTATGCAATGGTTTATTAACTGGCTGTAGGTATGTCCCTTTTCCTACTGCAGCTCTGTGTCTAGCAGGTAGGGATTCCTGGCTGCCTTCCCCTTTGCAGCTGGCTGCTATTCAGTTGCCCTAGATAGAGGGCAGCTTTCTTTTTCCTTAAAGTGACAGGAGCCCCAGGCTCCCTGTTACATACTTAACTGCACCTTCATCAATGATCTAGAAGATGGGATGGAGTGTACCCTCAGCAAATTTGTGGATGACACCAAACTGGGGGGAATAGTAGATATGCTGGATGGTAGGGCTAGGATTCAGAGACCTCAACAAATTGTGGGAGTTCAACCAAAATAAATCTCATGAGGTCTGTCACAGGGCACTAAGGTACCCTGGTCCTAGAAGAGCAGGAACTGCCTGGGGAGAGAGCCCAAAGAGAAAGACAGAAGCCCAGGTGCAGGTTACCAGGGCAACAAGCCAGAGGGCAAATTAGCCTGCACCTGCACATGGTGAGCTGACCAGAAGGGGCAGGGCCTTGGGCCCATATAAATCCCAGGCTGGAGCTAGGGTGGGTAGTTCCCTGCTAGCAGCTAGAGGGGAAGGAGCCTCCAGGGAGGACGTGCCCAGTGATGCAGCAATGGCCTAATATGCTCCACCTAGGGCTAGTGGGGCTCTGTGAGCTCTGCAGGTACCCTTGCCTCCTAGACACTTAGTGCCGGAGATGAAGTTAGATGCTTTTTAAGGGGGAGTGCATACCCTGGTCTTGTGTATTATGTTATAGTCCAGGGGCTTATGTTTTGTTTGTTGTTTCATAACCACCAGTGGTTTGGATGAGGCTACTTGAGGAAGGAGGAGGCCTCATTGGGGGCCTACTACAGCGTGGGGACCCTGGCACCAGAGAGGTCGCGGCATGTTGGGGGTGCACAGACCCCGTGCCAGAGAGGGCACAGAGACAGATCGGGCTGCGGAGAGCCCAGGCACCAGTGAGGTGCAGAGACAGACTAGGCTGCAGAGAGTCCAGAGAGGACAAGGGGGCCAAATCACATTAAGGCCTAGACCAGACAATGTCAATGCCATCTGCGAGGCTTGGGGCGTGGTAAAGGGGCAGTTGAAGCCACACATATAGCCATAGGGCTGGGGTGCCCCCGGGACATCTATTTTGAAATGGGACCCACAAGGGGTCCGGGACTTGTGTGGTTCAGGGAAGTCCAATAGTACTGTGTGTAAGTAGGTTTAAAGGCAGCCTCTCTACTCATTACTATTATATCAAGATGCAGTGGGTGAGAACAGAGAGTGCCCAGCGGGCCACATTGGCATGGTCGAGGGGCCCTAGGGGTAACACGACCATCCTTGAGAACCCTATCTTATGACAAGGTCCAGTAAGGACAAATGGAAAATCCCGTACTTAGGACAGAACATTTCCATGCACTGGTACAGAGTGGAGACTGACTAGCTAAGCAGCATCTCTGCAGAAGAGGACCTGGGGGTTACCGTGGACAATAAGCTGTATATAAGAGAACAGTGTGCCCTTGTTGCACACAAAGATAAGGACATATTGGATTGCATTATTCTTCTCTATTCAGCACTAGAGAGGCCACATCTGGAGTACTGTGTCCAGCATTGAGTCCCCCACTGCATTAAAGATGTGAACAAATTAGAAAGAGTCCAGTGGAGGGCAACAAAAATGGTTAGGGGCTGGGGCACATTACTTCTGAGGAGACTCTCAGGGAACTGGTGTATTACTAGTCTGTAGTAATAAAAAATTACTAGTCTGTAGTAATAAAAAATTAGTGATTTTTTACTAATACTATTTCTCCTTCTGTTTGCAAAATGGAATTTTTTTAATAGATTTTTTCTACAGGAAACCTTAACAATGCTTTTGGGTTTTTTTTTTCAACATGGACCTTTTCGTGATATTTTTATGGGTTCCTGTAAATTTTTTTTTTTAAAGTCCAAAAATTTCACATTTCATTTATAAGGTCTCTATCTTTCAACTATCTCTTACATTATTTTCATAGTGACACTTGGCATAATCAAATTTAAAAAGAAAATAACACCTGCATGCCCTGCCTTATGTAACTTATTTGTTGTTTTATTTGGCAACATGAATGTAAACATGAATCATATTTGTGTTTCATTTTGTTCAGCAGCCTACACTTCATGTTGTTGAATAAATTAAGGAATGTAGAGTATGTATGCAAATTGGTGAGTTGTGCTGCAATCAGTTTTTCATGTGTTCACTCAGGATGATAGAACCATTCAATACATGAGACCGGATACCAGTGACAGATAAATAATATTATATTTGGTGTGATTTTTGTTATACCTTGTGAGTTCTTACTTAATATATGTATATGGTATATAAATGTACATTCTCCTTGGGCAATGCAAAATATACAATTTTTCAGTAGACTTCATAACATAGCCAGTGTGATATTGATTTCAAGCTGGATGTCGGTTACACAACAGTGGGATTATGTATGCTAACTTTAGACTCCTATTTCTTGAATTCTCATGTTTCCCACTGCTGGTCCTCCTGCTAAGCAATTTGGTACTGTCTCAGTCTTGACAAAATCTAGCTAAATAAATAATAGTGTAAGAAAATAAGCAGGTAACTAGGTTAAATAACTGTACAAAAACTAAAAACTGTAAAATCTAAAAGAAGTATATCAATATATGAAGATTTCATTCTATAAAGTGCTGCCATAAAGTGAACATAAAAAAGGTGTATTTTAAACACAAACTGTTTTAACTCATTCGATTTGTATCTTCACCATACTGACTGAGATAAACTAAGCATTGAAGTCAATGTTTTCCTCCTGGAGGAGCTGTCTTTATTACAGTGTGCTTACATGTATAGTGTACACACGTAAGGTCACAGCCTGTTGTTTTCATTATGCAGTGTTCAGCCATTAGTCCTTCTATGATGCTGCATGGGGTGCCACTTTTTAAATACATTTTGGAGGTGTAGTCATATCCTTTTCTCTTTGTATGTTTTAAAAGTAAGTTCAGAGCTAGTGAAGATACCAGACTGACAGCCAGAAGACTGGAGGTGTGATTTTTTTATCTACATACTACAAACAGCCTAGACAATGGCAATGTAAGCTTTTATTACTTTTCTTCTGTCTAATGTTCCTGTTCAGGAGAAACCACCTTTGGGATGAGTTAATTCACCTGACCTAATGTGTATTTTATTTGTAGAACCATATAAACTTTAGTGCCTCTGCTAATTATGATCACAAGAGTGCCAGTGAAGATTAGGGTTGAGCTAATTAACAACACTTCATTAACACCAACTAGGTAGCAAGAGACAGCTAATATGGAGGGACTGGACATATTTAAATCAGCTGGTCCTGACGATCTCCACCCCAGAGTGCTGAGGGAATTAGCAGAGGTCATTGCTGGACCCCTGGCATGGCTTTACGAGCACTCGTGGTGCCCTGGTGTGGTGTCAGAGGACTGGAAAAGGGCCAATGTGGTTCCCATTTTCATAAAAGGGAGGAAGGAGGACCCAGGAAACTATAGGCCAGTTTGTCTTAACTAGATCCTGGGTAAGCTTTTTGAGAGAGTTATTCTGGCAACATGTCCACAAGGGGCCAGCAGGGGAGGTTACGGGTTCATTAGAGGCAGTTCCTGTCAGGCCAGCCGGGTAGACTTCTATGACCAGGTCACCAAATCCTTAGATGCAGGGGTAGCAGTGGACGTAGTTTTTCTGGACTTTAGAAAGGCCTTTGACGCTGTCTCTCACCCCATTCTCATTAAAAAACTAGGGGACTGTGGCATTGACACCTACACAGTCAAATGGGTTACTAAGTGGCTGGAGGGCCACACCCAGAGAGTGTTGATGAATGGGTCATTTTTGATCTGGAGGGATGTGGGCAGTGAGGTCCCCCAGGGCTCGGCCCT
>NW_017728994.1:3823782-3830974 GCF_001723915.1 Gavialis gangeticus | reverse complement strand
TTGGGGGAGTCCCTGTTCCCCTGAGCACTATCAGGAGTGACTAGAAATAATGGTCACAAGCTGGCAGAGGGTAGATTCAGACTAGACATCAGGAGGCGCTACTCCACTGTTAGGGCGGCTAGGATCTGGAACCAACTTCCAAGCGAAGTGGTGCTGGTTCCTACCCTGGGAGTCTTTAAGAGGAGGCTAGGTGAACACCTTCCTGGGGTTTGACCCCAGTACTTTTTCCTGCCAGGGCAGGGCATCGGACTAGATGATCTGCTCAGGTCCCTTCCAACCCTACCAACTATAAAACTATGATGTATATGTCCCTGTAATTAGTTACCAAGGATTCATTCACAGGCCAAGATTCCATAGTTTCATAGACTTTAAGACCAACAATTTATACTATTTAGGCCAACAGTTGGCAAGGTTTTGCAGCAGTGAGCTGGATGAGCGTGGCTCAGATTTGAGGCAGGTTGGTGCTTCTCACCCAGCCACTACTACCACTGTGTCTTCTGGCTGCCTAGTGTAAGGAAGTGAAACCCCCATCCTAGCCAGAAGGTTCAGGCAGCAGGAAAAAACATCAGCAACTGGGCCTGAAGCTCCATGGACTGGATCCAATGGCCAATTTCAATTGTGCATCAGGGAAAAATAATCTTCTGCTCCTTCTAGATCACTGCCAGAAACCTTGAACCATGAAATTTGGTTATAACACTGTCTTAATGTAGCTCTGAAAGTGGTTTGAGTATTTTGAGAGCAATGTAGACAATTCCCAAAGTACTTCCCAAAGCCCATGAAGCGTGGGGATGAATAGAGGAGCTCCAGTTCACAGATGTAGAATTTATCTTAGAATCTGGATTAAAGCATATATTTTTAAAAGATATCCACTCTGAGTCCAGTATCTCTCTTTATAAGTTATCTTTATATTTAATTACCATCATGGGTGGGAAATGTGTCTGTTGTTCAATTAGTCTAACTTTAAATTTTACCTATTGGAACTTGTTATGCCTTTCAGCCAGGTTGTCATCTCTCCTTCCCTCCTGAATAGCAAATACATTTTCCATGTACAACTACCTATACAGACTGATCAAGTCACCTCTGTGGTAAGCTGAATAACTTAAGCTCTTTAAGCCTCGCAATGTAAGGCTGGTTTTCTAGTGTGCAGGTCATTTTAGGGCCTTCTTTCAACTTCCTTTAATATTTCCATATCCTTCTTGGGTATGGATGACCAAAATGGGAACTGTCCTAGTAGTTCTAGTAATCTTACATACCTCTGTAAGCAGCACTGACTGCTTTTCTATTTTTATTGATAATTTTTTTTATACATCCAAGAATTCAGAAGGCCTTTTGGTCCAGTAGTACACTGAGAACTCGTGTTGAGGCTATTTTTTGTAATAACTTCTATCTCCTTTTCTACATCACTCCTTTCCAAAGCAAAATTACCCTTCTTTTTAACATAACCTGTGTTCTAGGTGCTCACCTGTACTACCTTGTATCTGTTACATAATATAAAACTTACTTTACTGGACTGTGATCATATCATGTGCAATTCAGTTTGCTCTGTATCAGTAACTTGTCCTCCTCATTATTTGCTATTCAGCCAATCTTTGTGTCATTTGCAAAGTTTACCAGCCAAGAGTATATATCATTATCCAGATATTGATAAAAATATTAAATAATATCAGAACAGGAACCAAGCATTTGGAAACCTCACTAGAAATTAGCCATGCTCATTGACTTCTCATTGACCACTCCCCATTGATCACATTTGGAGATGTCAGTGAGCCAGTTCTTAATCTATCCAAAATTAGTCCTGTTAATTAAATAAATAAACTACACAAGTGAGGACAGTGACTTTCATAGAGTCTGTGATCTGCAGTACAATTCTGTAATTTATAATAATGTAGGGCATGGAGCATTTACAGAGGTATGCACCAGTTAATAGGCAGACAGGAAAGCAGCCAAAGAAGATGCTGAAAGTTTAATAATTGCTACAAATTCCCTTTAGCTTTGAGGAGAGACCATGTAATGCAGAAAACCATTTAGTCATAAGCAGTGCTAACTCTAGCATGAACATTCCCACTACTTTGTGTTTCAGATGAGAGAGAGATTATTATGGAACTATTTCTTCTTGCAAAACCTGGCCCTTCTATGCTTATATGGAAAAGTAAAAAATAGAACTCTAGGTAAACTCCACAAACATGACCATGTATATTTTCTACTCTTTTTATATATTTCCTTCCATTGAATGACATTTTCTCTCTTCAAGTGGTGTTGGATAATTCTGCATACCACTCTGCATGTACTAGGCAAGCAGTATTTTTCCATTTTCTGAATGTAACCCTCTTATCAAAAATTTACTTTTTGTCTGCTTGGCTAGTGGCATGTGCCCTTCTTTTTCCTCACTCAGCTGAGTGATTTTTTTTTTTTAGGTCTGAAATGCACTGTTACAAAGAACCAGGTTACTTAGAAAACTTTTAAAAGCTGCCTTTAAATGCAAGTTTAATGCAGCATCTGAAAGCATTCCAAAGGCAAAATTTGCTGTGGGCCAAATTTCTAATAGCTTCAGAACTCTCAGCTGGGAATGTGGGGTGTCAACATTTTTTGTTGGCTTCTTCTCCCGCCCCCCTTTTTTTATTTTTAGCTTACTAGTTATTATGCTAACTAACTGGTATACCTTAAGTGATTTTACTGGTCCTTGGAAACCTAGTAAGGTACCCGTGTTTAATTCAAGAGCGTACCTCTCAAACTCTGGTTTATTTATTACAAGAAAAACCTTAGTTGACTTCTGTAGTTGCCATAGGTTTTAGATGACCTCCTATCTGCCCCAGTAAAGCAAATGGCGGTACTGATAGAAAGTAGTGATGACACTACTTTAACATCTTCAGAGATGCATGTAAAAACAAACTGTTTTTTAATGTGACACTTTTTGTGACACCAGGAATATTTACTGTGGTACTCAGAAGTTCCTTCTGCACCATTGCTTTCCTGCTTATTTGTACTCTTTCATTAGAGAAGCTGCTTGAAAATAGTTCACTAAAACAGTTTTACATCAGAAAACATAATTTCATTAAAAACCAAATGAAATATATTAGGACAAGTCAATTCAGACACTTTTCCAGCCAAAAATTGGTAAAATGAATCATTTAAGTTCTCTCATTTCACTTGGAGAATATAAAAATATGCTATTTTGATTTGTATATTGTAATTTTAAAAACTTTTATAAATAGACTTTATAAATTGGATTGAATATTTATTTCATTTTGACATTTTCAAAATCAGTTTACCTTATTAAAATTAAGAAGTTAGGCATCATAAAAGTAAAACAATTAATTGTTTCTGGTTTGATTTTTTTTCTTTTCAAAAATTCTATGCGACAAAAACAAAAAGCTTCAGAATTTCAACCCTTTGCTCTGACAAGTTTCCAACATTTCCAAAGACTGAGAATTCTGATTTCTGATCAGTTTGTATTAAGTGTGCAACTTGAAAGGAATCAACTTGTATATAAATTTTGCTCATGCTGTCTTGTTAGCATATTAGACTCCATCTCCTGAGGAATGGCATCATGGATTCACCCCAAAACCAAAATGCCTTTGTGGTTCACTGTATGGATACGCTCCCAAATCAGAAATAGTCTGAAGGTATTTTGCACCTGTGTGTTTGTAGCTAGTGGGCCTGTGTGAGTCGGCAGTGATCTGATCTGTCTTCAGATCCGGCTGCTTTAGATGGCTGCAACCCAATCTGGAGCTCCGGACTGTGTTTCCACCTCGATCCGGCTGAAGTGGTTCTGAAGCTTTGGAGCAGACTCGGAGATCCGGCCATAGGGTATAATGGGGAATCAATGAAATATCTATAACTGTGTTGTTTCATGTCTGGTTTGAATGAAACTTGCAGGGATGGTAGCCTCTGCTGAGGGCATGAAACCTGCTAAGTTTCAAGAAGATCAGTGCAGGGGTTTGGGGGGAAATGTACCCAAAATTCTTGAAAGCAAAGCTCCTGTCATGTCTATGTGTTACAACACCGGGGTAAAAATGGCAGGGGTGGTAGCTCTTACTGAGACCACAAAGCCTGCTAAATTTCAAGAAGATAGGTGCAGGGGTTTGAGGGGAACTTCCCCTCAAGCTGCGGACAAGCAAACTCATGCAATGGGTGACAGTGTGTGTGTTAAGGCGCAGCAGGATGACAACTGCAGTGATGATGGCCCCTGCTGTGGCCACGATGCCTGCCTGCTGTGGAGGAGATCAGTGCAGGGGGAGTCTGGGGCCCTGCACCCCTAGCTGCTGACAGACAAAACTCATGCCAAGACTGTGTCTGTCTTGGGGTAGTTGATTGTCTGTATTGATTTTTTTCCTCTCCTTAGCCTGGTTTTGTAGGTGCTAATTGATGCTTGTTAAGTTGTTCTGTACTAGCTAGGTCCTGTGTATTGAACTGGTCCCTGAGTCCCTGGTCCCTGAGTGAATCATGATTGGTTGATTAGTAACTGGTAACACAGCAGCTTAGCAGCCAGGCCTGCAACAGTGTCTCCCCTCCCCGCCCCAAGCCAGACACAGTCAGTCCCGCAGCACCCACCACATGAATTTTGCTTGTCTGCAGCTTGAGGGGCAGTTCCTCAAAAACCCCTGCACTGATCTTCTTGAAACTTGGCAGGCTTTGTGGCCTCAGTAAGAGCTACCACCGCTGTAGTTTTTCACCCCCCTGTGTAGTAATGCCTAGACGTGACATGAGTTTTGCTTTTAAGAATTTGGGGTGCTGTTCTGCCCCAAACCCCTGCACCGATCTTCTTGAAACTTGGCTGGCTTCATCCTCTCTGCAGTCTACCAGCTCTGAAAATTTCATCCAAATCAGACAAAAAGCAACAAAGTTATAGATATTTTATTGTTTCCCCATTATACCCTATGGCCACAGCTCCAAAGCTCTTCAGGAGCTCTGAACCACTTCAGGAAGCCTAACGAGGCTAGTACTTCAACCAGATGTGCAACTTCGGCCCTGAAGCATCCAAAGCTTATCCAGATCCGAAACTCTGTCCAAAGCCTCACACAGCCCTAGTAGCTAGTGTTAAGCCATGTTTACTTTTATTTTATTATGTCTGTATGTATTATAGTAGTTGACATGAATGTAATGGCTTCTGTAATTTCATGATGAAACTGGAGGACAGTCAAGTAAGAACACATTCAAAGGATATCTAGTTGGTATGCACCCAGTTGGCCAGACAGGGTGGTGAAAATGTATGGTTGAAAAAGAGTCGCCACTGTAACTTCAGATGGTCAGGTGAGGTAGTTAGGTTTTCTCACACCCAAAAGGGAACAACTGCTGGATCACGTAGGCTGGGTGATGGTGGGTGTTTGTAAAACAATAGACATTCTTATTCAGAGAAGGTCACATTTGCCCCCTGTATGGATTGAACCAATGGTTAAATGCCATATTTATTTGAACTTAAGATGAGGTGTCCCCCCCGCATACAAACTGGGGAGGGGAGTATGAGGATGTCCAAAGGGATTTCCTGTGTACCTCTCTGTTCCAAGTCATAGCTTTTTAAACCTCTCCCATCTCCCATTAGTTTTTAGGGAGAAAGAATATCATGTGGGTGACCTTTCCCTCTCTACCTGGTAGGACAGTTATAGGAGAGTCTCCACCCTTTGTCAGACAGAAGCATTTGAGCCAGTTCACCATATTTACTCAAGTTGACTTTGCATTTTAAAATGACCCCACCTCCAATAATTAGATTCTATATATAGAAAATTTATAAATTTGTTATAATTTTCTAGATATAGAATCAAATTATTGGAGGGTTGCCTTTAAATTAATTCCCCTCTCCCCCCACTCCTACAGCAGGGAAGGCAGTGGTAGCTGCGGGGTAGGGAGACAGGTGCCCTCTGCCCTCCCCTCTTCCCCTTACAGACTCCTTGCTTCCCTTACCAGACCCCCATCTCCAGCTTCCCACAGTCTCTTCCCCTTCCCTCCCACTCCCCACAATCTCTACCTTTTCTCACCCCTTCTACCCCCTTATTGTCAGAACCTGCTAGGGCTCTTCTCTTTCCTGGAGAATGGCACATGGAAGTATATCCCCTGCTGGCCATGCAGCAGTGTCAGTACTGCTGACTGGTTGGGCAGGGGTCATGTGTTGGCACTGCTGAGGGGGACAGTGTTTCCATGAATTCTGTGCCTGGGAGGGAACCGAGCCCAAGCCAGAGCCAAACTGCACCTGACAGTAAGGAAGGGGAAGGGGTACAGTGGGGAGGCAGAAGCTACAGAGGGTAAGTGGAGACAGAGAAGGTGGGTGCACCGTGAACTCTGGTGGAGGATGGTGTTGCCCTGAGGGGTCAGGCCAATGCTCAGGATCTCAATATTGCACTGTTAGACAGGAGGGTGTGGTGTACAACTGCACATGCACACACAAAAATCAATTAAGCACACACTCACTAGGTGCATACACCCCTATTAGGCATACACACTCTCACTACCAGCTCAGGCACATACACTATACACCCCAAAAGTTAGACACAGATCACTAATTTGTATATCATGCACACAATGCCATACACGCAGACACACGCATATACAAACACACCCACTCAAACTAGCAACTCAGATACACGCACATTCAAAATAATTAGTCTAGGTTCACGCACACTACACAAACCAAATTTAGACAGAATTAGTTACTAGTTACCAACACCTGCATATTCAATAAACATATGTGGATTACTAATTCATATACCACACACACACATACAATGATATCTATATATGTATGTATGTGTATATATGTGTATTCACTAATTTACACACATACCACCCACCTACACACACACACAGGTGAGTTCCTAAGTTGGGTGTTGTGATGTGTATGTATGTATGTGCTTGGTGTACTTGGGATACCTGGGGAAAAGGTTAAGGTAAGAAAGTAGAAGTGTAGGGGGTTAAAGTTACCAGGACCAGGATTAGAACTGGTAGACTACAGGGGCCTGGGCTGAAGAACTGAGGCTCGGGGGTAACTTTAGGTTAATTGATCTTAATTGATTAAAAGACAATGCCCAAAGCCTGCAGAACAGGGAAGCATGCTGGCACAGAGCCTGGGACTGGAGCCAGAGCTACAGGGAAGCTGAAAAGGTAGATAGGGAGATGGAAAAATGGGACTAAGGGAGAGTGTGGGTGTTAAAGAGGGGCTCTGCGTGTGGGGAGCCAGAGAATGGCTCCGGAGCAGCTAGAG
>NW_017728994.1:3812018-3818782 GCF_001723915.1 Gavialis gangeticus | reverse complement strand
TTAGATTCTATATATAGAAAATTTATAAATTTGTTATAATTTTCTAGATATAGAATCAAATTATTGGAGGGTTGCCTTTAAATTAATTCCCCTCTCCCCCCACTCCTACAGCAGGGAAGGCAGTGGTAGCTGCGGGGTAGGGAGACAGGTGCCCTCTGCCCTCCCCTCTTCCCCTTACAGACTCCTTGCTTCCCTTACCAGACCCCCATCTCCAGCTTCCCACAGTCTCTTCCCCTTCCCTCCCACTCCCCACAATCTCTACCTTTTCTCACCCCTTCTACCCCCTTATTGTCAGAACCTGCTAGGGCTCTTCTCTTTCCTGGAGAATGGCACATGGAAGTATATCCCCTGCTGGCCATGCAGCAGTGTCAGTACTGCTGACTGGTTGGGCAGGGGTCATGTGTTGGCACTGCTGAGGGGGACAGTGTTTCCATGAATTCTGTGCCTGGGAGGGAACCGAGCCCAAGCCAGAGCCAAACTGCACCTGACAGTAAGGAAGGGGAAGGGGTACAGTGGGGAGGCAGAAGCTACAGAGGGTAAGTGGAGACAGAGAAGGTGGGTGCACCGTGAACTCTGGTGGAGGATGGTGTTGCCCTGAGGGGTCAGGCCAATGCTCAGGATCTCAATATTGCACTGTTAGACAGGAGGGTGTGGTGTACAACTGCACATGCACACACAAAAATCAATTAAGCACACACTCACTAGGTGCATACACCCCTATTAGGCATACACACTCTCACTACCAGCTCAGGCACATACACTATACACCCCAAAAGTTAGACACAGATCACTAATTTGTATATCATGCACACAATGCCATACACGCAGACACACGCATATACAAACACACCCACTCAAACTAGCAACTCAGATACACGCACATTCAAAATAATTAGTCTAGGTTCACGCACACTACACAAACCAAATTTAGACAGAATTAGTTACTAGTTACCAACACCTGCATATTCAATAAACATATGTGGATTACTAATTCATATACCACACACACACATACAATGATATCTATATATGTATGTATGTGTATATATGTGTATTCACTAATTTACACACATACCACCCACCTACACACACACACAGGTGAGTTCCTAAGTTGGGTGTTGTGATGTGTATGTATGTATGTGCTTGGTGTACTTGGGATACCTGGGGAAAAGGTTAAGGTAAGAAAGTAGAAGTGTAGGGGGTTAAAGTTACCAGGACCAGGATTAGAACTGGTAGACTACAGGGGCCTGGGCTGAAGAACTGAGGCTCGGGGGTAACTTTAGGTTAATTGATCTTAATTGATTAAAAGACAATGCCCAAAGCCTGCAGAACAGGGAAGCATGCTGGCACAGAGCCTGGGACTGGAGCCAGAGCTACAGGGAAGCTGAAAAGGTAGATAGGGAGATGGAAAAATGGGACTAAGGGAGAGTGTGGGTGTTAAAGAGGGGCTCTGCGTGTGGGGAGCCAGAGAATGGCTCCGGAGCAGCTAGAGAAGTTGTAGAGAGTGGCAGTAGGTGCTGGAAGCTGGAGAGAACTACAGGACAGCTAATAAGAGCTGGGAAGCTGCAGGGGGGGAAGCCTGAAAACAGAGAGACGGACAGCAGAAAATCACAGGAAAAGCAGCAGGCAGCAGGAAAGCAAGGAGAGGCTGAGAGGTGGTAGAAAAGGGGAGATGAAATTGGGAAACTAGCAGAGAGGGTGGGAACTGGAGCTGAGAGAGAGAGAGAGGGTGAAATTTAAGATAGGGAAGGGACTGGGATTCAGTAAAACATGACCCAACTTGGGGTTGCAAATGACGGTGGTTTTATTGAACAGGGGAGATGGTGATTGGTTCCCTTGCACCCACCCACACACACAATGGCAGCAGGGGTTAGAAAGGCTTAGTGTGGGGACTGAAGTCCACTGAAGTCCAGGAGGAGAGAGAGAGAGTCCAAACTGTAGGAGGAGGTATGCAGGTAATATCTACCTATCCAGGATGAAAAGGGGTCATAGATTCATAGATTCATAGATTCAAGGGTCCTTGTCTAGTAGATGTTATCCAGAGGGCGGGGGTTGCTGGCAGGGCCTCTGGGTGGATAGGTGGTGTGGCACGGTGCTGGTCCAGATGGAGAGGGCATCCCACTGGATCTGTCTACATTTTCCCCTTTTTATAGGGGCAGACCTTGTGTGACCCTAGTGACAGGAGTCATGCCCAGGCAAGGGTCAGCCCCTGTCATACTGAGCATGTGTGCTCCATGCAGGGATGTGCAGTTTTGAGTGTCTGTAATGGTGAGAGTTGCTGGTTCTGCAGGGTCTTTGTTTTTTTGAATGCTGGTCTTGTCTCTGTTCCTGGGTGAGTTCTGTGGTTCCTGGATGAATCAGTGTGAGGTGATGGCCCAGTCATTACAGGCCATTCAGTAGAGGCCTGCTACCATTGTATTTCAATCATTCCCAATCCCAATCCCACTCATTCATTGGGGAACCAATTTACATGGGAGGAATACGTGACTCGTACAGTTGTGACACACAAGGGATGCCTGGGCAGAGGATGCAAGATAGAGACTTGACATATAAAATGGAAACTTGACATGACTTTGGCTCACTTACAAACACAGGCCTAAACCCTACAATATCCATATGAAACAAAAAAAATCAATACAAAAATGATAGTAATACAATATACAACCGTAAAAATCAATACAAACCTAATAATAATACAATATAAAGCAATGGATACAAAACCAAAAACTTGCTACCAAAATAAAAATGTTTAAAGCTTATCCTACATCTTAGCTTACTTATACTTATCTATAGGGAATAGAGTGGGAGATAAAAAGTCAGAAATGGTTGGGGAAGGGGAGTGAATGCAATTAAAAAGAAAAAGAAAAACTGGGAGTTTTGCTACAATGGAAAAGGAGCACCCACAGCTTCCCATCTAGGATCTTGATGGCAGCCCAGCTGGACCCACCTGGCAGAAGGGGTGTTTTTCCATTCTCTCCCTACCCACCCCTGAGAGTTCCCAGCACAGCAAAAAGTGTTGCAGCCCTGCACTGCTGCTCTTGGCTGCAACTGAGGTAAAGGAGCCTGCCTGCCACAGGAGGATTTGGTCCGGCCTCCATTAAAATCTGAGCTGGGAAGCAGGTTGACACCATTTACAATGATAAGCAATAGTTTAGATGGTCATCATGTAGCAGCTTTTGTGAAACAGCACTGAGATGGCTGCTTCTTCCATGACTAAATTTATGATACATAATTTCTTATGTTTGAATCTTTTTGTGTTTGCCTGCATTTTCCATACTGCTCTTTAAACTCCCTTCCTCACTCAGCAATGAATGACCACATTTTATCAGATCTTCCCTGCTAAAACTGAATGTAGAAAGTTTGGGTTTCCCTGAAAACCCCACAGGACTGTGAAATTCTCTGAGTTATTGGGGACAAAAGAGAAACCAAAAAATACCCCCTATCTTACTGTATTTTTCACACAGAGATTGCTGGCATTTTTGAATTATCAGCTCTATTTTTTAACAAGATTGAATTCTGAATTTTGCTTTAAGAGTAGAATCAGTGGGGTAATCACCATAGCAACTAAAGAATGTGAGGTGAGTATTGTTTAGAAAAGAGTTAATGAATATATAATGTTGATTTTTTCCTAGCAGATACATTTGCATTAACTGTGCACAATATTGCTATAACTACCTCTCTTAAATGCTCCCTTATTTCAAAGGCTACCTTTCATATTAGTTCCAAAGTACCAACATATAGGGTCTCCTTACTTCTATTTTTAAAACTTATTTACATCAGAAATAGTGAATTATGAAATTGCAGTGGCAGAGGGAGACACTAAGGGAATAAAACCCACAGTTTTAAGTTGTCCACATGGATAGCCATTTTTTTTGGCTTAAATTTCTAGTCTTTGGCCTACATTTGGGCATTGGTAAATTGAAAGATATGACTGTTTTCCATATCCTTCAGTTTACTGTAAGGATCATGTCTGCTTTCCAAGGTATTCACATTAACACTGTCTACATTTCCAGAGTGTTTCCTAACACAATGAAGTACCATCTTTCTTAGGTTGGTGGAACTGTAGAAATGTCTTTGTGCTTTAATAGTTCTGGGTCCTGACCTGACCTGAAGAATGCTCAGACAGGAAGAAGGGTGATTTGTGCCTGTCATGGGGTGGGGTCCCTAAGGATGGCCGTGATCGCCTAAGGCCCCTTGACTCTACGAATTTGGCCTGATGGGCATCTTCATTTCTTGCCCACCACGTCTTGATGTAAATGTAAGGTAGGGAGACTGCCTTGATGCCCAGTCAGACACAGTGCTAATAGACTTCCCTGGACCCTGTGGGTCCCTAGCCTTATGGGCTATATGTGTGGCTCCAAATCACCCCTTTATCATGCCTCAGGCCTCACAGATGGTATTGCTGTTGTCTCTCCCAGGCCTTGCTATGACTTGGCCCCTTGGTGCTGGGCTCTCCGCAGCCCTGTCTCTGGGCCCCTCAGTGCTAGGCTCTCCGCAGCTCTGCCTTTCTCTCTGTGCCCCAACATGCCACACCCCCACTGGCACTGGGGCCCCCACACTGCCATGGGCTCCCAATGAGGCCATCTCCTTCCCCAAATAGCCTCATCCAAACCACCAGTCTTATAAAACAACAACCAAACATAAGCCCCTGGGCTATAATATAACAAACTGCAGAAGGTGTGCTCTGCCCCTTTACATTACTAGGAGCAGAACTTAGTCAGGCCTCTTCCCTTCGCTCACTCTAGGAAGGCTCCTTCACCCCTGGCTGCCAGCAGAGAACTGAACTCCCTAGTCCCTGTCCTGGGGTTTATATGGTCCCAGGGCCCTGCCCCTTCTGGCCAGCTGACCAGGTGCAGGTGCAGGCTAATTTCCTCATCAGCTGGTTGCCATGGCAACCTGCACCTGGGCTCCTGTCTGGCTCTTTGGGCTCTCCCCAGGCAGTTTCTGCTCTTGTAGGAGCAGGCACCTGAGTGGCTTCTAAGATCAAGACTTCTAGAATATTTCTAGAGGCTGGAAAATAGCATTAACAGTGTTTTAGAGAAAATAGAACATGAAAGACAAAGGCTTAGTGTGAAAGAGTGAGAGAGAAGAAACAAAAGCCCTGAGGTGCTTACATACTGGGCAGGGGAGGTCAGGAGAAGAAAAGCAGCCGGCAGTGACAGTCAGGCAAAGTGAAAGCAAGCAACACTTACAACACGGCTGGCTGGCAGGGCTGCAGCTCGAGACCAGAAGGGAAGAGAAGCAATCGCCACACTTCATCTCACTCCGGATTGGAGGAGGGAGGCTACTCAGAGGTATTTCTGGCCCTGGAAGGGGTCAGGAGGGGTCAATTCCCTGCAAGTTGCAGAGAGGTGTGGCTGAGCTTCTTGACAGGCAAGTCTTGCGAACCCTGAGAAATGCTGCAGGTGTGACCCAGAGAAGGAGGCAGGCAGAGGTCTGCCCACATAAGGCTTCTGATAATCTCTGGAGTGGTGTGATGGCTCAGGATCTGGGAGAGAGGCAAGAAGAATTTCTGTTTTCAGGTTAGAGCCTCACTGCATGTGGGAGAGATCCCACTGGGACTGTGAAGGCTCACAAGTAAACCGGGATAGGCCTGTGCTGAGCAGTGACTGGATTAACAGGGTTGGGTTTTTTCTGTTTGTTATTTGGACATGAGAGCCTGACCCCAGGTGAAGGGGACATGGACTGAGTCCAACAAAGAGACTGAAAGCAGTCAGGTTTTGTTTCCTTTTGGATATTTGAGTACAGGCCAAAGCCAGCTCTTGGAAGGGTCTGTGCTTAACTAAAGCCAACAATCAACCTGGTGGCTGAGGGCAGAACAGTAAACAAACAGGCAGCATCAGGATCTAGCTGCAGAGAACTATGAATGCCATCTGAAGAGGCTAGAGTGGGGTAAAGGGCAGGTTGGAGCCCCACAGAAGAAAACAGGGATTGAGACCTGGTGGGATCACCTTGGGCATTGCCTCCTAGCAATATAATATCATAAGTCATGGCACGAGAGAAACATAAGACCAGCTTCCTAGCAAACCAGGTGATCTGAAGTCGAGGTCCACCCTGTCATTGCCTGTAGGGAAATGAGCTCAGGGCAGTGACAACAAGCCCTACAACACCTACAGTCATCACACTTAGCAAGGTGGGGTGGGGGTGGGAAAGGTAAATATCTGCATCTATCAAGCTTGCCAGTACCTTTTAGGAAGAATAATGAAGAGCTGGCAAGGCATATTGTTATCAACACAGCAAATAGTTAATTATCTGGTATAATGTTCTAGAACTATGACATTGTAACATTAACTATATATTTTCTATGTTTGTATATTCCACACTAATTAGCTGAATGTAGCCTGCTGGCATTTGGCTTACAAAATTTGCTGTATGTATATAAAAAAAACCAGTGGGAGAGAGAGATGTTTTTAAGTGGCTTTTAAATAGATTTCCTTGTAAATTAAAATCATTGAATGTACATCATTATGTAAATGAACATTTATGCTTTTTTAATAATATTGTCTATGTTTAATGAATTTTTGGTAGAGCTAATTATCTATTTCATAAAGAACAATTTGTCTTTCCTTTGTGTTATTTTATAAACTGGGGAAAAAATACCCTACTCTCCCCTAAGTACTGCATGTTCAGTTCCATAGGGAGAAAGAATAGAAAGGGAGGAATATTTTCCAGAGTCAAAAATGGAGGTAAATACTAAAAGATTAAGTATATAACACAGATTTCCACTAGAATTTTGTGAAGATATTGTACTCCAGGGGCTGGTA
>NW_017728994.1:3805242-3807018 GCF_001723915.1 Gavialis gangeticus | reverse complement strand
AAACTTAAGGTTTTTTTTCTTAGGAAAGTACAACATGTGTGACATTTGGCAGAGCTCTTGAAAGATATTAAATTAGAATGTTTGAGAGTAAATACAGCAAAACATACATTATTTGGGTGAGGTAGTGGAGAAGGAAAAATGTATTATTTGAAATAAGAACTTCATGATATTCATTCAGAGTGCTACACAACAGGAAAGACCTATCAGCAAATGAATTGTCTGCATCTTTCTGCAATGAATGCTGAGGAAATATAATTATGTACGAACATCACTCTTGCATAGTTGAAAATATAACAGCTCTGCCATGTAAAAAGACTGTGGAACATTTTCTGTTTTACCTATGTGATTGTACACCCTCTTCTGTGAATATCTTTGTCTAAAATGATCAGTTCCTCTTCTAGCAAGACTGGAGAAGTGAAGCTATCCAGGTGAGAGCTTGACTGGGGCTAGGTACAGGCATTCAAAAAGCCCAAGGTGGAATTGCTCAAATCAGTGTGGATTTTTGTAAGACCCCTAATTTAGGTCAGGAGCAAACAGAACAGAAGTTCACCTTTTGTTGGTGGGAGGAGGGGTGTGATCCTGTCTGCACTGGCTGAGGCCAGCAGG
Organism: Gavialis gangeticus; assembly: GCF_001723915.1. Classification (NCBI taxonomy): domain Eukaryota; kingdom Metazoa; phylum Chordata; order Crocodylia; family Gavialidae; genus Gavialis; species Gavialis gangeticus. The sequence continues at coordinate 3,806,412 of NW_017728994.1, read as the reverse complement.
TTGGGGGTGCTTGAGCATGCCTCCCAGCTTGATCTGCCTTTCAAGGCTGCTGGGGATTGCCAAGTTCTGCCAAGTCAGTGACACACATCTCCAGCCTGGTCTGCTCCCTGTCATTGCACCCACTCAAGGGAAGCATGGCGGTCATTTTGTGGGCTCTCCCACACCCACCAAGAGGCCCCCATTATAGGAAAGGTCTCTTGATGGGCGTGGGGGAGCCCACCAAGTGACCTCCATGCTCCACAGAATGTTCCACTATATTTTTTTCATGGCAGAGCTGTCATATTTTCAACTGTGCATATTCTAAAAGGTGCAGTAACAGGGAGCTGAGCATGGATGATCCCCCCACCTCTCCCCTTCCACGTGAGTGACAGCAGCAATAACAGGAATCTCCAGCCCACATGGTTCCTTCTGAGGGGGTGCTAGCAGGGGTCTGCAAATATTCCTGGGATGCTGGCAGACAGCAATTTACCTTCATTCATGAGTGGACCTGGTACTGAACTTCAATTCACCAATCTAACCTAGATCCATTCAGTTTGAACCACACTGATCTAGGTTTAACTTAAACTGGGATCTGCCATTTTTAAAACAGTCTACAGTATTTTCTCTGAATTTCTGTCCTGTTATGGGTTTATACTGGTTTCCAACCACCTAAATCAGAAAAAGTGTAATGTCTGTACCTGGCCAAAAGATAAAATGTATTGGAGTTTCCTTATGAGGGATTTAAATTGAGAGACATGTGTAGACAAAATACTGCTTCAATTTAGGGCCAAGTAAACCCCCATGCTGTGCATACACTCATGCACTTGCCTGCTTCTCTGGTGGCAGGGAGGGGAGGGCAAGCTGCCAGAGGGTGGAGCAGTCCCTGGGCTGAGGCTGGGACAAGCTGCCCAGCTGGGGTGGGGGGCACGTTACTCCGAGAGAGGGTGGAGCACAAGATGTGAGCACAGCAGCGCTAAGTGCAGGGGTTCTGCCCTGCTGCTGCTTGCCCAGCCAGAGGGGCGGAAGGGCAGGATGCAGGCGTGGCTCTCTCTGGGCAGAAGTGAGCAAGCAGTAGCAGGGCATAGCCCCTGCTCCCAGTGCTTCCGCACCTGTATCTTGTGTCTAACCATGCCACCTGGCAAGCAGCAGCAGAGCAGAGTCCCTGCTCCCAGTGCTGCTGTGCCTGCATCC
>NW_017728994.1:3788509-3798970 GCF_001723915.1 Gavialis gangeticus | reverse complement strand
AGCTGGGGTGGGGGGCACGTTACTCCGAGAGAGGGTGGAGCACAAGATGTGAGCACAGCAGCGCTAAGTGCAGGGGTTCTGCCCTGCTGCTGCTTGCCCAGCCAGAGGGGCGGAAGGGCAGGATGCAGGCGTGGCTCTCTCTGGGCAGAAGTGAGCAAGCAGTAGCAGGGCATAGCCCCTGCTCCCAGTGCTTCCGCACCTGTATCTTGTGTCTAACCATGCCACCTGGCAAGCAGCAGCAGAGCAGAGTCCCTGCTCCCAGTGCTGCTGTGCCTGCATCCCACGCCCCCACCCCATGCTGGCTGGCAAGTGGTGTCAGCACAGAGTCCCCACTCCCAGCACTGCCACGCTTGCATCCTGCATCCTCCCTCCTGTGCCAGCTGGCAAGCAGCAACAGCGCATAGTCACTGCTCCCAGCACTGATGTGGTTGTGGCAGCACTGGGAGTGAAGCCTATACCCTGCTGCTGCTTCCCCAGTCAGTGTGGGGGAGGGGGGGCGCAATGCAGGCGCAGCTTGCTTCGGGCAGAAGGGAGCAAGCAGCAGCAGGGTGTAGCCCTCACTCCCAGTGCTGCTGCACCTGCATCCTGTGTTGGCCTGCACCAACTGGCAAGTGGCAGCAGGGCAAAGCCCCCACTCCCAGTGCAGATGTGAGTGCAGCAACACTGGGAGTAGGGGATATGCCCTGCCACTGCTTGCCAGCCGGCATGGAAAGCCACAGGATGCGGGCTCAGCAGTGCTGGGAGTGGGGACTATGCCCTGCTTCTGCTTGCCTCCTTCCACCCAGAGTAAGCTGCACCCACATCCCACCCCTCCCCTGCCCCAGCCGGGCAAGTGGCAGCAGGGCAGAGCCCCAGCTCCAAGCACTGCCATGCCCACATCCGGTCCCCACCTTCCCAAGTAACGCACCCTTCACTCCGTTTGGGCAGCTTGTCCCAGCCGCAATCCCTCCTTTTCCCACACCCCTTTCCTTCTGCCTCCTCCAACTCCAACAGGCTTACCAGCTGGAGGTAGCTGTGTCAGCTGTTTGTTTAGTCTATGGCTGAATCTCTGAAACAGTGCCAAATCTTTTGGATTTGATTTGGCCAAATCAAATCAGGACAATGATTCGAATCTCTGAATCAAATCACTGTCCTCCGAATCAGCGGAATCTGATGCAAATAATTGCCACTTTGGACCAGCCTACTGGCAACTGTTTCAAGCCATGGGTCAGAACAGCCCAGCTCCAGTCCAGTGTGTTTCAGGTGGCTTTGGTGTATCAGCAGTGAAGGGGCTTTTCCTGTCTCCAGGGCCAGGCAAATGGGGGCTGCTACCACATTTTATCCCCCAGCTGTCTGGCTGGGGTATGAGAACAGCTTCCAGCCAGATGGGAGGTGTTCTGGGGCCAGACATCTTGGAACTATGTTCCCACTGCTGCCACTGTTTCTCCCCAGCTGCTTGCTCCATGGCGGTAGCATGTGTGCAGCTTCCAGCTAGTGGGGAGCTGCACCAGAGCTGGACAGCTACAAGCTGTGTTTGCATTGCTGCCGCTTCTCCGTGACTGGCTCCCCACAATCCAGGCTGTACCATGGGTTAAACTGGAATCTGCTCATCCCCATTTCAGTGATTTTATAGAATAAAATCGATATCTAATAAGTATCTAAAAGTAACTCTCCTATAACAATATACAGTAAGCAGGTAGGATTACATTGTAACATAGGAATAGCACCTAGGATTAACTCAGTGGCATGATTATGAGAGACCAGACACTTTGAAGGAAGACACAAGAAACCATTTTGTGGAATCAGATAAAATGAACAAAAATATTCTTAATCTTATCAGACAGTCATTAGTTTACGAGCATAAATATTCACTTTTTATGCTAATGCCAATTTCCCAGCTGTCTTTATTAGATGAGAACTGGCCAATTTTCCTTCTTGTATATTGGACCAGAAAGAGATTGATTGTAACCCACTGTTAGGGCAGTAACTTGAGGTGAGAGAACTAAAATCAAATACCTGCTCTACTGACTATTTGATTATTTATTCAAAGTAGCATCATAAGAAGAGACTGAAGGAGATGAAGAGATGAGCCTTGCATGTTAGATTCAGGTTAAGTCCCTGCACTCTATGTAACTCTAACCAGGAACTTGAACACGGGTTTCTTAGTGTTTGCTTTAACTATCAGGGTATTGGCTAATCCTGGTTGAGTTTCTCATGGTTTTTGTGAAAAACCTTGTAAGGTCTCAGTCACATGCCAGTATAGAATGGGAAATATTTTAAAATATCAAAATTTTTCATAGGAAACAAAACCAGTTTCCTATCCAACTCTTGTTACTATAGACACCTATAGTGTTACACTTACCATGCTGTTATGCAGAAATCAAGTGCTGTAACTACTGCCCTTCATTTAAAGTAGTTGTAATGAACCTTTACACACCTTTCTGGAATCAGGCAGCTGAAAGAATAGAAACCACCAACGGATGTGTCACCACTTCAAACCAGTTGAATATGAGTCATCAGTGTGATGAAGTCATCAGAAAAGCTAACTGCACTTTATCATGCATCAGGAGATGCATGACAAACAGAACCAAAGAGGGGATACTTCCTCTCAATCGGGCACTGGTCAGACCGCAGTTGGAATACTGCATGCGGTTTTGGGTGCCACACTTCAAGAGGGATGTGGATAACCTGGAGAGGGTCCAGAGAAGGGCCACTCTTATGGTTAAGAGCTTGCAGGCCAATCCCTACGAGGAGAGACTAAGGCACCTGGACCTTTTCAGCCTCCACAAGAGAAGGTTGAGAGGCGACCTTGTGGCTGCCTATAAATTCATCATGGGGGGCACAGAAGGGAATTGGTGAGGCTCTACTCACCAAGGCGCCCCTGGGGGTCACAAAAAATAATGGCCATAAGCTAGCAGAGCAGATTTAGATTGGACATTAGGAGGAACTTCTTCACAGTTAGAGTGGCCAAGGTCTGAAATGGGCTCCCAACGGAGGTGGTGCTCTCCCCTACCCTGGGGGTCTTCAAGAGGAGGTTGTATGGGCATCTGGCTGGGGTCATCTGAACCCAGCACACTTTCCTGTCTATGCAGGGTGTCGGACTTGATGATCTATTGAGGTCCCTTCCAACCCTAACATCTATGAATCTATGAAAGATATAGTTGTAATGGCATTCCAGGAGACTCCTGGAATGCCTACAACAATAGCACATGTAGTGCTGTTCAGGAATTTAAATTGTGTTTGCAAAAGGGCAGGCTGTTTTTGCTGGTTATTGTTTTAGTAGCAGTATGCGCATGTGAGAGAGAAGCAGAAAACACCACAGGAACAGGCATAGGGTGTACACAGACATCAACTTTGTGCCACCATAAAACATATTCATAGTGACACAAAGGCTAAGCGGACAGATCTCCATGCCCCTTGTCATGCCTCAAATGCCCAAAAGTTGTGGCTGTGACATAGGTGGTATGCTTTTTGTGTCCCTATTTTGCAGCTAATTATATATTAGCTTTAAGGCAGAAGGGCATGACCAGGACAGAACTGCCCATACTCTCCAGTTGCCCCAGGCAGACACACCAGGGCATCAGGGGCCTGATCCTGCATGTCTCAGGAATTGGCAGTCTCAGCCTGGGGACCACACTGAAGCTGGCTTTCTCCAAAGATGCAGAGATGCTCCCAAGAGATTTCTGGAGTTTTGGGTGCAACTTAAGACTCGGAAGCATGGAGCTATGGGCAAGAAAACAGGATTTATACATTCTTTATAAATAAAAAGCCTGTACTACAAATATAACTGATTTTATCATTTTACTTTCTCCTGAAATGTGGACTAACTGCTCAGGTGAAAACAGGGTAGCAATACTTATATATCTCTGTGTAGCTTGTTTGTATTAAAAAATTATATTTTTAACAACTGTCTCAGTTTTTTGGGTTCTGTTCTTATTCTCATCAATTCTACCTTGATATCTGTGTAGTTATTCTAGATACTTTATGGTGTGAAATCATTATCAGATACACTGATATAGCTGGGCTAATTATGTAGTGAGGGACCAATCCTGACTGACTTTTATGACTTGAACTCCCATTGGTAGGTGATAGGTTCCGACTTACTGATGGGAGCCCTAAACTGCAACACATTGAGTGCTTCATATTTATTTCACTTCCCTGTCAGAAAATGTGAGCAAGATGCTTCCAGCACCTCATACAATGATACCTTTTGTGATGTGGTATTACCAGATTAGTAGCCAAATAGTAGTTGTTTTACTATAGTATGGTGAAATGTACATTTATGACTATGGGTTGTGTTTATGGGCTCTGAATCATGTTACAGTTCTTAGTTTCTCTCTAAACTTTTTTCTGCTGTTCAGGTCAAAGATGGTCAGCCAGAATTTTCAAAGAAAGTAGCATTTCATCAAGAATTATAGTTGTTTTCCTAGCTTAGGCTTTAGTTTTGTTTGACTTTTTTTATGCAGAGAATTATAAGAAGAAAGAGAGCCTAGCTACAAAGTTTAAAGTGAAAAGCTTGCTTGAATGTGCTTTCAGGAAGCCTAAACCCCCCAATTCAGTAACTGGAGAATCAAAAATACTCTGGGTTGCTTCAGCAATTATATTTTATAGAGACCAGTGGTTTATGAAATGTATTCTATAAGTGGCTGGTCTTGCAAGTAGTTGTTTGTCATAATCAGATTTAGAAGCTATATATTTCCTATCAACGGATGATTGTGCTCTTACCTTTGCCATCACATTGCTGGTAGGAACATAATACATTTCCATGAAGAATGAAAGCTGTAACAGTCTTATCAAACAGAAGCAGCACTTGTTTTGTTTAACAGTGCTGGAAATTAGTTTTTCAGGCACTGATCTTGACAGGTCAGCTGTCAAGAATTGGTGTTTGTATCTATAAATTAATTGATCCTATAAAAAAAAAAATTCTGTCCACAAGAACAAATGAAAGTCAAAATTGACCCACTTTTGAAAAATGAGATGGTCTGAAGCACAAAGATTCAGAGTAAAAATCCCTTTTGGAGAAAGGTTTTCCTCATGTTCCATTTATCAACCTCATCTACATCATTTACTTTTTATAGACTGGAAAATGTACTTCTGCATACAAAATTGTGCAGTTGCAGGCAGAAGTGATATAAAGAAAAACACAAAAATGTTTTTGATATATTCCCCTGTTCATCAGCCTCATCTGTCTCATATATGAGGAATCAAAGCCCTCTCTGCCAGAGCTCCTGTTTTTAAACCAAAGCAAAAACATAGATTTATATTTGTGTGGTATATTTCCTGGTCCTATTTGAAAGTTCCGAGCATAACAGGTATGGCATGGAATAGATTTAAAATTGAAATAGGTTGCTATATTCAAAAGGTATAGCCTCATGAAAAAATCCTTGTATAGATGGGGCAAGGAATTCTTAATTTAGCAATTAAAAGGGGTAATAAGAAAGTATGTTTCACTATCCTTTTCTAAAAAAATTGCAGCCATATCCTTAACTAATGCAAAGTCACCTAACTTCCTTTAAATAAACTGAGATATGCCAATTGATGGAAGATGAGAATCTGATTTTTTTCATGGAATGTTAACAAAAATGAGTAAAATATTGACATCTTTTATGAACAAATATATTACTTTAAATGGAAAAGCTAAATTTTCTTCTAAATTTCACTATCTGTAGCTTTCTTTGCTCAGGGGGGTTACTGCAAAGGCTAGCATATCCCAAGTCAGCATTTCCAAAATTAAATCTCAGGTTGAGAAGCTTCAGATATGGCTTACTGTGGATTTTGGGAATGTCCTTAGGAAGGCAAATAGTACTCATGCCTATGCAGCCTTCAGCACTTGGAATTCTTAAAGTACATCAGGTGTCACCTTTCTTACACTATTCCCATTTTCAGAGGACATGAACCTTTTTCTGATGCCCGCACTAACTCAACTGTCCGTTTGCAACAGTATGACAAACAAAGCATTCACCTGACATGGCGCTATGTGATCACTATTACAGTTGAGTATTCCCTCGTTTCACTTCTAATCATCAGCCTATTTTTGAGCAGACAAAAGTGTAAATTTGTTCTTGTTAGTGGGTTGTGTATAGCCACTGTTAAATTAAAGTTTAACCAGTGACATTATCACCATATTATGTTCTTTCTCAGGAAGATTTTGGCTACTTATCCTAAGGGTTAGGGATGGATCCAGAGGGGCCGCAACCCCCTTTTAGATTGGATCCAGCCTGGGAGCCTCTGAAGACATTTTTAAAGTCTCCAAAGCACATAAGAATCCCCCTCCTTCCCCTTTTTGCTCAAGCATGTCCCCTTTTCATCCCTTCTCCACCCTCCCCTTCCTGCTGCTTCTGCTTTCCCTTGGTCTGGGGTGGGATAAAGCTTTAAAGCAGGTCTTTGGGTTGGCTCAACTGGGAACAGTGAAGGCAAGAGAGATGATGGGCAAGTGGTTCCCCCTCCCTATGCCTGGGGGACCAGGAACGGTGGGGGAACCCACTTCCCTTCCCATTTTCCTGCTACAGCTAGGGTGAACACCTTTTCAAAATGGAAAGGTGGGACATATGTCCACCTCCCTACCTCCTCCCTGCCTATACCAGCTGTACAGCTGGAGCAGAGTGTAATGGAGCAGGAGTGGATATGGGCTGCCTACTATGGACTCAGGGCTCCCTGTCCTGCTGCCTTTCCTCCAGGACCCCTGCACCAGCTGCATGTCCCCTGCCTGCCCAGCAGCAGCAGGGGGCACAACTCCATGCTGCTGCATACCTCCCCCCCAGCTGCTGCCAGACGCCAGGGGGTGCCTTGCCATGGCAGTGCAGCCAGCAAGAGGCTCCTGGGAGCAGGGCAGCAGGGCAAGAAGCCCCCAGCTCCCTTCAGGCAGCCCACATCCAACCCCACCCTGTGCACAAATCTGGGGGCCACATACATCTCATGTTCCCTCATGGGGTGCATGCAACGGTAGGAAGCTGCCCCCACCCTGGCCCCAGGCCTCATACACTGCCCTTGCTGAGCAGTGCCCTCATCCCTTGCCTTACTCTTCCCTTCACTGTGGAGGCCTCAGTCTTTCCCCTCTCCAAAAGACTTACCTGCAGGGAATGGTTCTCCATACTGCCTGGCTGTATTGCCCACCATATTCATGTATGCAGGTGCACACATGCATGTGGTGCCCCCTGCATCCTTCTCCCAGCAGCCCCTTGCAGGCTGGAACTCTGCCAGCCTACAGGTAGATGGGTGGTCAACCTAGCTACAGCTGTTGCTGTTCCCAGCCCACACATACCTCAGCTGGAATGGGCAGGAGTGGTTTTGAAGCTTCTATGCCCCTGGGGCAGTGAAGAAACAATAGCAATAGGAAGTGAAGGGTGAAAGTGGAGGGGAGAAGTGCCTTTGAGCATGGAGGGGAAGGTAGGGACTCTTATGTGCCTTGAAGATGTAAAAAAAAGTCCCCATAGGCTGCTGCAGTGGGTGTTCTTACCAGTTAAGGGGACAGGAGACTGGAAGTGGGGGGTCCTGCCACCTTTGCAGTGCGAGTGACTGCTTCTGCACTGCTCCCCACACCAAATCCTGGATCTCTCCATGCTAAGGATTAACTATGAGTAGGAAGGAATCACAGCTCATAGGTCTTTGGACCATTTATAATTTTAAGGGGTATGTTTTATATACCACAGCACATTATTAATTTTTAAGAGGAAGAACTGACAACAATTATAAGTGATTTGGACCTCTGTATCATGTATTACCCACTAAGAACAAATAATTTCTTGATTTTCTATTCTAAGTGAAAAGGAGCTACTGACTTTGGGGAGCATATTTATTGTGAAGAATTAATAGGCCTTTGGAGAATGACTTCTGCAGTAAGCTTTCTGTCACAAAACTCAATGCTGTTCAGTTTAATGCAATATATTTAACTGAAAAATAGTGTATTTAGAGACAATGAGTATTGCAGGGCTGAGTTTAAACAGGGTGCATCAAACCGTATGTTTCAGGGATTATGGGGTGTTTGAACTTCAGTGGCCTTGATGCTCAAGAGAAAAGGATTTGATAGTCTTTTTTTGGAGACAGAAGAGGAGGAATAGGACAAGGAAAGAAAATAGCTCTTAAAACAAGATTGCAAAAAGATCTAAGAATCTTTTCCATGCAGATAGAAGGAGAGTGCATTGCACATGATAATAACAATTTCAAGGTTTTTCACACAACTATGAACCACAGGGTTATTCTCATCTTTGAGCTGCAGGGTTGTGCAGCAGAAAAAGAAATCTGGTTTTTGTTAAGCAGCAGGAAATGGGAGAGATGGGATCAACAAAGGAGAGGTGGGGTGGTGGGAAGATAGATAATCTTGAGGATTATGCCAAAGAGAACAGTTAGATCAAGTGATTTAAGTGAAGTCATAGGGCAAGTATTATAGATAACAAAGCAGGGTTATTGTGACAAGCACTGAAGAAGAAACGTTCAGTGAAAATGTCCATTTATTGATCTCCTTACTTGTTATTATTACAACACTATTGAGGAGTAAAATATCTCATTGTCTCCCCGCTATCCTTCTGCATATTCAGCTATAAAACATCACTTAAGTGTTTTAGGTAACTTAGAAATGTTTGCACCTATTATTCATTCCATATCCTCTGTGTTATTTCTGTTTTAGTTAGCAACATGGGACTCTGAAAAAGGAATGAATGGCAGCCTACAAGAGCGACGTCTGGGCACTGATTTACAAGGATTGACACTGAAAGTGGTGACTGTCTTGGTATGATCCTATTTGAGTTCAGGAAACAAAATATTCAGAAGCAAAATGATGTGACAGAACATTCCCTCAATGTTTTCCCTTACCTCTTTTAAATCTACGTCATCTACTAAGTCTGACCAGTTGCATAAGAAACAAAGATGCACAGTGCCCTTTTATTTTGCTGTTATCAATTTATGGACAGTCTTTCAATTAAAGCAAGGCTGTGTTCATCTTATGTGTGGTTGGGGGCTGCAGGCCGCACTGTTCATAGGTCCCAGACCACATGCTATGAAAGCTCCATGCTGTGTGGGCTTCCAAGGATGCCTGGTGCATGAATAGCATGACTTCTCCCATGCACAGAGACCCTATCAGCCACAGCTACAGAAGCAATGTAGGGAATGTAGCCAGGTGGGAGCCACAGTCAACATGTTAACCCCCTTAGACCGGATGCAGCTTACAGACTGCCAGTTGGACAGCTGTGATTTAGAGTAATGGGTATTGAGATATAGTGCTTATTTTGAATAGTCTTTTTAGGATAAAAATTATCTTGTGCAGAAAACCAGGCTGAGGCCCCATGCCACAGGCTCAGAGGTTTTTAAGTCCAAAAAGACCAGTCTGATGACCTAATTCCAACTTCTGTACAGCAGAGGTCATAGCATTTCATGAAGTGATTCTTCCATCAAGGCCATAACTTTCTGTTGAGCTAAAGCGTGTGTTTTAGAAGGGTGTTTTTCAAGGCTTCCCTGGAAAAGTCCGTATGTGTTGACAGGGGCCCACTCTCTATAAGCTATTTAGATGGTGCAGTCAAGTGCACACTTACTAAATTTCTGGTTGTAGCTGTGTTGGTCTAAGGACATAGGCAGACAAGGTTTTTAAGGTAAATCCAGTATCTTTTATTAGACCAACTAAATGATATCGGATTCACCCAAAGAACCATGTCTGCACTTAGCAAATTTGCAAATGACACAAAGTTGGGTAGAGTTGCAGATACTTTGGAGGGTAGGGCTAGAATCCAGAATCATGTAGATAGGCTAAAGAAAAAGTCCACCATCAGTCAGATGAGACTCAACAAGGATAAGTGTGAAGTCCTGTACTTGGGATGGAATAACTGCATGCACAAATGCAGACTGGGGAATGACTTGGCTGGGTTGCAGTACTTCAAAGAAGGACCTGGAGGTTACAGAGGACTGTAAGATGAATATGAACCAGCTATGTGCTCTTGTTGCAAAAAAAGCCAACAGCATACTGGGTTGCATTAGTAGGAGCATCACTTGCAAATCAAGGGAACTGATTTTTTCCACTTTATTCACCACTGGTAAGGCCTTGCTTGGAGTATTGTATTCAGTTTAGGACCCCACACTTTCAGAAGGATATGGACAGCTTGGAAAGAGTGCATCACAGAGTGATAAAAATGATTAGTTAGGGGCCTGGGAAGTGAAACTTGTGTGTGTGTGGGTGGGGGGAAGGCTGAAAGAGCAAGAGGAGAAGAGAAGACCGAGGAGGGTTTTGATAAATCTTCAAATACCTGAAGGAGAGTTGCAGAAAGGATGTAGATGGGCTTTTCTCTGTGGCTGTAGAGGACAGGACTAGGAGCAATGGCCTCAAGCTGCAACAGTGGAAATTTAGTTTGGAGATTAGGAGAACCTTTTTGACTCTGAGGGTGGTTAAGTATTAGAACAGGCTACTTGGAGAAACTGGACTCTCCATCCTTGGAAGTTTGCAAGAGCTGGTTGGATGGGCACTTGGCTGGGATGGTTTAGTCAGGGACTACACATGAG
>NW_017728994.1:3785745-3788498 GCF_001723915.1 Gavialis gangeticus | reverse complement strand
CACTTGGCTGGGATGGTTTAGTCAGGGACTACACATGAGCAGGGGGCTTCACTAGATGACCTCATGAGGCATCTTCCAACCCTACTTTTCTATGATTCTAAGAGTTCCAGTTAGCTAAATGCTAAATTAGAAGCAAATCTGATTTGAATGTATTTCCAGAAGGAAATGGCTTGTTTCATTTAATTGTAGGACTGCTAAGCTACTAAAACATACCTGCTAAGGGAATGCTTACTTTATGGCTACTTAATGTGCTCAACAGGGTGACCACATAGTGATATTTTTGCTTCCTAACTGAAACTTTTGCCCATAGCAATTATTTATCTGTTGGCTGAAAGTTTCTATAGTGTGCAGTTTAAAGAATGTAAGTTTCTTAAGTTATGGCTTATGTATTTCTTCTCCTATATCAAAGTGCATTAGAGAGACATGGGAAAATGTATAGATCTTTAGAGCAACTTTTCATATGTTCTTATTTTTATTCCCTCTGGCTGGTAATGGGTGTCATCATATCTTCTTCCCTCCACAGAGGAGGTGAGAAGCTCCACCCATAGAGGACATCTGCGCTACTTTGCTGATATGGCTAACAATGGCTCTAAAAGCAGCAGGGTTGTCATGCCTTTGGCCAAAGAACACACAGTTTGCATCAGACTAAAATATCCCCACATCACAGGATTCTCTTTCCCATAGTTACCGAAGTGTGTTTTGTTCAGTCAAAAAGAAAAGGCATTTAAGGCACCAGCCTTCATAAAACTAGTCATAATTATAAAGCAATTAAATTAAAGTAATAAAAGGGGTTTCTAGTTATTATTTTGGTGCAAACTTTGAATAAATAATCAATTACTTTCTAAGGAAACAAGCTCTGAATCTTGAGTATTAGTATTGTTACAGCAGAAATGTTTTGCTGGCAAGAGTTAGATCAGTTTAGATCCATTTTGTTAAGCATTATTTTAAAGACATTGTTTTCTTCTCAGGAAGAGCCTTTTGTGATGGTAGCAGAGAATATACTGGGGCAACCAAAGCGTTATAAAGGATTTTCCATTGATGTCCTGGATGCACTCGCCAAGAATCTGGGCTTCAAGTATGAGATTTATCAAGCTCCTGATGGCAAATATGGACAACAGCTGCCAAACAGCTCTTGGAACGGCATGATTGGAGAACTCATCAATAAGGTACATAGAGTAGCAGCAGCATAAGAATCAGAGGTCTCTGGGAATAAAAAAGGGACTTACTTTTTTTTTTTTTTTAAAAAAGGTTGTTGAAGTCCTCCTTGCAAAATACAAGCCGTGAATTGGAACTAAATTTCTAATAACAGTGTCACCTCTTTCTTGGGTTGTTACATCTAGATCTAAACTCTGTGCTTTTAGTCCTGTCTTTTAAAATAAGGGCTATAGTATAAAGTGTATTATTGTGTTTACAAAAGCATGTTCTCAACATGTAAAGGTAAGTTTTTCATGTGTAAGAATGGAATGTATGTTCTTATACAGAAATTAGATATCAAAATGTATATACCACTTTCATTCTAAATAAAATATTTTCTGCTATACCGGTGTAACTAACTAAACTAAAAAAGTTTCTGCAACATGGTTTCTATTAGACTTCGCTTTCTTTATAACAGTACCATTTTATAAAGATCAATTGTTTGACCACAAAGAAAGAAGTTATAAATAATGATGCATTGTAAAGAAATGGCTTGAAGGAGAAAGGGAAACTAGTCTCAAGACGATTTAGTCACATAACAATAAGACGACCATATTATTTTCGCAGTCATATTGCAAATCTGGAGTATGTTAATTGAACAGCATTAAATTAACTGAGTAGCTGGTGCAAATCCCCAGGAGAGCTTAAATTGGAAAGTGTTTTGTTGATGTTCTTACCTTCTAACATGGGACAAACATTATTAAAGTAGCACAAGGCGAATCAAAGGAAATAATATCCAATGGTGTTGCCCTTTTCAAAAGAGGTTGCTCTCCTGTCATGCATTCTTTATTAAAAGTAATAGGTTTCTCATTATCTGTTATTAGTGGGAAGAGGATGTTTGAAATGAAAATTAGAGCAAAACAAAAGATCAGCACAGCTGTAAATTATCAGTGCAGGTAGACACGTTCACACACACAGTATCACAACATTTTCAACTCTTTAATATTAGATAAATATGCAGAAGTTCTTACAATTTATCCCTGCTTTTCTGAATTTCATTATTTGAAAATGTGGTTCGAGTTCTCTTGAAGTTTGCTTTTTTGTGAGCTATCATGTAGTGTTCTGCTACTGTTCTCACCACTCATGTCAATGGGCTTTGCCCCAGCACTGCACCCCTTTCCTTTTTCAAAGAAGTTCAGAAACAGGAACCATGCAGAGAGAGCATGAGTACAAGCATGAGTGTGCTTTTTTATGATGTAAAAGAAAGCTGCTTTTATTCTTTGTGGGTTTAATGAACTGGTTTCAGTTGCTTCTTATTTTTGTTCAAACCAGCTTCATTCAAACTGGTTGACTGTTTGAATGAAATTCAATAACAGTTGCTAATTGTATCTCTACAATACCTTTAGGAATTTTATTACAAAAATAAAAGGAGAATTACTGATAACAATTATAATTTTTATTTCCTATCTGTTTAAAAACAATAAAAATTTTGTTTAATTTTGAGAAAATTATCTAGGAGCACATCTGCAAGGGCCCAGCAGGGGACATAATGCTCAGGGGTAACCAATATGGTTTAATCTAGGGCAGATCCTGCCTAACTAACCTGGTTTCCTTTTATG
>NW_017728994.1:3777540-3785734 GCF_001723915.1 Gavialis gangeticus | reverse complement strand
CCTGCCTAACTAACCTGGTTTCCTTTTATGATCAGGTCACAAAGTCGCTGGATGAGGGCATTGAGGTTGATGTCATCTTCCTGGAATTTAAGAAGGCCTTTGACACTATTTCCCACCACAATCTCTTAAAAAAACTAGGTGACTGTGGCATTGATGCCTGCACAGTCAGATGGGTGGCAATTGGCTAGATGGTCGCACCCAGAGAGTCATGGTGGACAGGTCATTTTTTACCTGGAGGGATGTGGGCAGTGGAGTCCCCCAGGGCTTGGTCCTGGGGCCTGTACTGTTCAACATCTTTATCACCAATCTGGATGTGGGTGTGGAAAGCACGCTGTCCAAATTTGCTGGCAACACCAAGGTGTGGGGTGAGGTGGGCACGCTGGAGAGGAGGGACAGAATCCAGCTAGATCTAGACAGGTTACATAGGTGGATGGATGAAAATAGGATGGAATTCAATGCAGACAAGTGCAAAGTACTGCATCTAGGGAGAAGGAACCAGTATCATACCTATAAACTGGGGAACACCCTTCTTGTCAACACAGCGGCAGAAAGGGATCTTGGAGTCACTGCTGACTCCAGGATGAGTATGAACTGCCAATGCGAGAAAGCAGTCAGTAAGACTACCCGCGCCTTGTCGTACATCTACAGATGCATCACAAGCAGGTCCAGGAAGGTGATCCTTCCCCTCTGAGGCATTGGTCAGGCCACAGTTGGAGTATTGTATTCAGCTCTGGGTGCTGCACTTCAAGAGGGCTGTGGCTAGCATTGAAAGGGTCCAGAGGAGGGCCACTTGCATGGTCAAGGGGCAGTGGGTTAGGCCCTAAGAAGAGAGGCTAAAGGGCCTGAATCTATTCAACCTCCATAGAAGACAGCTGAGAGGGGATCTGGTGGCTGTTTACAGACTTACCGGGGGGGACCAGCAGAAAATGGGTGAGGCTCTGTTCCCCCAGGCACCACCGTGGTTACTAGGAATAATGGCCACAAATTGTTAGAGAGAAGGTTCAGGCTGTACATCAGGAGACATTACTTTACAGTTAGGGCTGCCAGGCTCTGGAATGGACTCCCAAGGGAGGTGGTGCTCTCTCCTACTGTGGGGGTCTTCAAGAAGAGGCTGGACAGGTATTTGGCTGGGGTGTTATAACCCCAGCACTCGTTCCTGCCTGGGGCAGGGGGTCAGACTTTATGATCTGTTTAGGTCCCTTCTGACCCTAAGCACTATGAAACTATGAAAAAGCCACTTTCAACATGAATTCTATTTAAATAATGAGTTCAAACATTTTGGGACTTGATCTGAGACCTTGTTCCAGTTTTTAAGGTTTTAAGTCATAGTTTCCTAATATATATTACTGCTTTGTGCAAATGCTTTATGTGTATGAGAAACTCAAATATTACATATGGGTAACAGTAAAGACTCAATATACACAAAAAGCATTCCAATACACAAAAAAATCCAAAGTGTTACAATGCTTAGGGTATGTTGATACTGCTTTTATGGTGCTCATGCTAAGTAGATAGGAATGGGAGAGAGAGCATTTGAGAAGGAAAGATTAAGGTTGTAGGGACATAGATATTCATCCAAATTTCAATTTAAAATAAGATTAGAGAAAGAATGAGTTACGTACATAAGCCATTGGCTATTTTGGAACTCTCATGGTCAGGTGTACAGAATCCATAATTATGTTTACTTTAGAGCCACTCTGCAACTCTGACTGGTTGCATTTCTGTTACAGAGAGCTGATCTAGCCATCTCAGCCATCACCATAACACCGGAACGGGAAAGTGTTATTGATTTCAGTAAGCGGTACATGGATTATTCTGTGGGAATTCTAATCAAGAAGCCTGAAGAGAAAATCAACATCTTCTCTCTCTTTGCTCCTTTTGATTTTGCGGTATGGGCCTGCATTGCTGCTGCCATCCCTATAGTTGGTGTCTTGATATTTGTGTTGAACCGAATCCAGGCAGTCAAAGCACAGAATTCTTCACTGTCTAGTCCTTCTGCTTCCTCCACTCTTCACAGTGCCATTTGGATTGTGTATGGAGCCTTTGTTCAGCAAGGTACTGTCAGTATTCAATAGTTTATAAAATAACATTAAATCATACTCAGGACTTACAGCCTCAGTACAAAAGAGCAGGGTGCATGTTAACCTTTAGAAAATAATGCTTTGAAATGTAGATTACAGAGCTGCTCCATGGCTCAAAGCACATTACAGCAT
Source organism: Gavialis gangeticus (assembly GCF_001723915.1). NCBI lineage: Eukaryota > Metazoa > Chordata > Crocodylia > Gavialidae > Gavialis > Gavialis gangeticus. The sequence continues at coordinate 3,783,521 of NW_017728994.1, read as the reverse complement.
AAGGATAATATAAACAACAGAACCTGAATGGTTGTACACTCCACTGCTTCTCATACCAGCAAAAAATAATTTAAAATTGATTTTTCCCAAGATGTGGGGGCACATAAGTAAGACATTCTAGAGAATTCTGTTTTCTTAAAATATTTGGTACCAAATATAATCCTGATTATGTAATCCTGATTCCTTTATTCATGAGAGTTACTTTGTTTATGCGATGATTTAGTCATAAAAATCTCATTATGTAATCGCACTGAATTCAACACTGAGTTCCCTGCCCCTCCCCTCCAGAAACACCTGGGTAAGGGAGATTTCTGCCGGGCTCTTTGGAGCTGTGGACCTGGGGTCACTGAGCCTTTGTTTAGCCCTTGTGCTTTGGAGAATGGTGACTCTTTCTCTTTCTCACACATCCTGCCCCTCAAGACGCCGCAAGGTGCTTCACCTTCTCGCCTTACTATGTTGCCATTTGATTTGCTGCCTTCTTCTTCTTCCTCTCTCCTTTTCCCCTCATTCGGGCCATCTTTATCACAATGCGATAGGAAGTCCACCACTGTATTCACCTTTCCTGGACTGTATGCAACGCAGAATTGAAAAGGTTGGAGAGCCAATGCCCACCTCATTATGCGGGCATTATCTGTTTTTGCGGTGTTTAACCATGTCAGAGGGGCATGGTCAGTTATCAATTTAAATTCGCGGCCCAACAGGAAATAACAAAAATAGTCCACCCCCCAGCGGATAGTGAGACATTCACATTCCACAGTGAAATACCTTTTCTCATGTTCATTCAGTTTCCGGCTAGCGTAGACTACTGGCCGCTCCACTCCATCGACGTCCTGAGATAAAACTGCTCCTAGTGTGAACGCCGAAGCGTCGGTCTGCAGAGTGAAGGGTAGCGCGAAATTGGGGGTATGGAGAATTACCTCTTGGCAGAAGGCCTGCTTAAGGTCTTCAGAGGCTTAAAGGCTTTCCTTCAACCTGCGTTCCATTCAATGTCATATGACTTTCTGCCCTTAATAGTCTTGACTAAAGGGGTTGCTATCTCATCAAACTTGAGTATAAACCTTCGGTAGTAACTTGCAAGCCCTAAGAAGACCCTCATTTGCTTCTTCATTGTAGGAGCTTGATATTCTCTAATAGCTTTCATTTTGTCAGCAAGGGGTCTCACTCGTCCTTGCCCCACTAAAAATCCTAAATATTTGGTTTCCCTCTTTCCCAGCATGCACTTCTTTGGGTTTGCTGTCAGTCCTGTTTGCTGAGCTTGAGTAAGATGGCCCTTAAAGCCCTTAGATGTTGTTCCCATGATTCTGTGTAAATTACGATATCATCAATATACGCCAAGGCGTAACCTTGATGTGGAGCGAGTACCCAATCGATCAGTCTCAGGAAAGTGGCTGCTGCCCCATTAAGCCCAAATGGCATTCTTTTAAATTCAGAAAGACCCCATGGTGTACTGAAGGCGGTCTTGGGTTGGTCTTCCTTTCTCAAATGCACTTGCCAATAGCCTTTGGATCAATCTAGCGTTGATATAAACTTCACCTGACCTATATGCTCTACTAATGAGCTCACCTGTGGCATGAGGAACACATCAAATTGTGTCAGGGCATTTAGCTTGTGAAAATCTACACATATCTGCAGACTCCCATCCGGTTTTGTAACAGCTGCTAATGGACTACGCCATGGGCTGCATGATGGTGTGATAATCCCGAGCTAACATCTTTTCCAGCTCCTCCTTAATAGGTTGATACCTATGGTACGGGATCCTCTGCCATTTCTCTTATACTACATGACCCTCTTTGGTCACAATTTTGTGTTTAACCCTTGCAGCTTTCCCCGAACTATCCGTGAAGACATCCTCAAACTCTTTGATTGAACCTTGCAGCTGTTTCTGCTGTCCTACCTCCAGTTGCCTCCCACAGGGAACCTATCACAGTGTCCAGGGTCTCCAGGATTGTCCATAACCTGGCGCCCAAATTCCTCCGCCTCAGGGTCAGGAGAAATCAATAGGCCCTCAGGCTCGTGCCACTCTTTAAGAAGATTTATGTGGTACACCTGTTTTTCTCTCTTGGCCCCTGGGCGTAATATCTCATAATCTACAGGTCCCATTCTTCTTAGTACCGTAAAAGGGCCTTGCTAACATGTCAACTTACTTGTTGAACTAGGCAGCAGCACCAGTACCTTTTGCCCCACTTTTAACTCCCTCTCCTTAGCATGCATATCATATCTCTCCTTTAGTTTTCTTTGTGCCTGCTTCAAGTTCTCCTGTGCCACTTCCCTTGCCAACTGGAGGTGCTCTTTTAAATCCCGCACATACTCTGACGCCCCTCTTCCTGTGTTAGGGTGTGTCTCCCACCCTTCTCTCACTACATCTAACAAACTCCTGGGTCTGTGTCCATAGGTTAACTCAAATGGCGAATACCCCAGCGATGCTTGCGGGGCATCCCTAATCGCAAACAGCAAAGGGGGCACCAGCAAGTTCCACTTTCTCAGCTTTACCCGGGTACATTGGCACAACATCCCTTTAAGGGTACTGTTAAAGCGTTCCACCAGACCTTTTTGTTTGGGGGTGGTACACTGCCGTCCTTAAATGACGGATCTGTAACACTTTTCACATGGAACCCAGTACTAGGGACATAAAATTAGACCTCTAGTCAGTAATAATCTCCCTAGGGATACCAAATTTTGCTACCCATATCATTAGTTCTTCTGCAACCCTCAGCCCTGTCATGGCTTGTAATGGGAAAGCCTCCAGAAACCTGGTCGCATAATCTATTAGCACTAAAACAAACTGGTGCCCCACTACACTCTGAGGTAAGGGGCCTACTACGTCTAAAGCCACCCTAGAAAAAAGCTCTCTAACCTCCGGCATCAGCTGCAATGGCACCTTGGGGGGCTTATAAGTGCTCACTTTCTGACCTATTTCACAGACTCGACAGAATCCTTCCACTTCCTCATACATGTGGGGCCAAAACACCATCTAGCTAGGTGGGGTTTGGTCTTATTTTTGCCTCGATGTCCCCCCAAGGGATTCCTATGAGCTAAGCGCAGAAGTGACTTTCTGTAAGGTCTGGGTATGATTAACTGTGCACCTCCTTCCCTTCGGCTTTACCCCTCTTAATCCTATATAATAAACCCTTACACAGCTCACAACATGGCACCGGGTTATTTTGTTCGGGGTGCGTTACCTGCTGGTCAATTCTCTCTTGTTTGGTTTCCCTGAAGGCCGACAGTTCTTCATCACTCTCCTGGGCCTCACAGAATTGACTACTACTGGCCAGTGCTTCTATCCAGTTCCTCTTCTGTCCCTGTACCTGCCCCGACTAGTCCTTCTCTAGTGCCTTCGGCACTATAGAGCAGAGCTAAAACTTCAAAAATTTCTGGCCAATCTCTACCCAATGTCATAGGGTACAAAATCTTTTCCTCCAATCCCACCAGGATTCTTCTGCTGACCCCATTCACCTGCATGTGCAATAAACGGCGTTCATCGTATGCCTTTTGGAGGCAGACCATCTGCACACCAGCATATCTTGGGGCTCATTTCCAGGCGATCAACGATGGGCGAACCAGAGATTGGGCGCCTCCTGTCTCAACCACGGCCTGAACCAGCTGGCCTTCCACCCACACAGTCACCTCAGGTAGGGGTTGTACCATACCTGTTGAACTGTCCCCTACACCACAATCCATCAGTTCTGCATCTTGTACTTTCCTTGGCCCTGTTCAATGATCCACAGGTTCTGTCTTGGTTTCTCTTGGTCCTGATATCGTCCGTAAACCCCAGGAACAGTTTCGGGCTATATGACCCCTTCTCCCACAGGTGAAACAGACCGGCCCCACTGGACTTCCTTTCTGCACCCGTCGGGCTTTGAACATCTGGTCCTGTGCCGCCCGGCTTAGGTTGTGTAGGACTGCTCGTTGCTCTCTCCCTGTGGTTGTACCGCACAAATGTCCTGCCCCAGGGTAGCCTCCACCCCAATCCCACCTGCCACAACTTTGTTCCTTTAGTGGTGGGGTTCAACTACTGGGGCTTATCTGGAGTCTGGGATCTCTGGACGGCAGTCTTCTGTGAGGCTCCAACCTCCCCTACACCTCGCCCTGATACCCAGCCTCGACGAGTTGCTGAAGTCTCTTGGCCTGATCCTCGCCTCTTGATGTAATGGGCACTATGGTGCAGATGTATACGGTCTAACCCGCCCTCGGATTGAGCCAACTCTAAGGCCCACTGCGGCCTTCCCTCCTACCCCTCCAAAAGTGAGAAATGGAAAGAAACCAAAGGAAAACACTGCCAGTAAAATTCCTGACCTCACACAAAATGGGCTACCCTAGCCCTGAGAATTCCCCAACTAACCCTGTCCCGGGTACATATATGTTGGGCGGTTATCACCCCCTGAGTGCCAAACTGGACTACTGCTGGTCCCTCAAGTTCAGCCCACTCTGTCCCTTGCCAGGCAGCTCTAGCCGGTAGGAGCTTGTTTCCTGTAGCCCCTCCGCTGCTTAGGCTCTCTGTTCCCCATCTGGGTTTACTTCTGGAGCCTTCCCATTCCTGTGCCTATCCCATCTGGGTTGCTGACTTGACTTCCATCACCCTGTCTTCGGGGCCATCCCTGCTGTCATCTTCTTCATTCTGAACCCTTGGATTCTCTTCCTCGACTCCTTTGCCGGGAAGAGGGGCATCTGCCGTACTGCTGTTGGCTTCCTTCTTCTGGCAGTCTCCGATGCAGCCTCCTGCCTCGTGGAAGGTCATCCGGACCCTTCTCACCCCTAATCGGGGTTCCAAAGACACCTCTCCTGGTGACTCTGCTCCTGATCTTCCTCCCTTTTCTTCGCCCGAACTGCCTTTTATCTTCTTGGGCCGGCTCCATTCACTCCTCCCCGCAGCTGGCTGCAGTTTCAAAAAGACATGGCTAATCAGCCGCGCAGGTCCCGCCGCCATTTCCGGTCTCACTGCGGCATCAGCTGCAAGTAAGGGAGTCTCCATTTCTTTTCCTCTTTCCTCGCCTTCCCTGTTATGTTCTGGGTCCCAGGGTTCCCCCTTGGCACCTTGGAGTCTGTCCCCTGTATCTTCCCTGCGACACTTTCTTATTTCCTTTATTCTCTCTTTCGTCTCTTCAGTCTGCCTCCTGCGCATAACCTGCTCCTGTCCCTCTTGTACCTTGATCCCACTGCATTTCTCCTTGTGCCACATCAAAGTCTTCCGCCAATTGCAGGGCTTCTCGGAAAGACTTGGGGCAATGGCATATTACCCATCTCTGGGTGTCTTCCTTCAAATCAGCTCTAAACTGTTCCAACAGTATTTGGTCACAAATTTCTTCTTTGTAATTGACTTCGGGTTTAAGCCATTTATTCATAAGATCTATAAGGCTTTGCCACAGAAGTCGGGGTACTTTTTCTTCCTTTCACTTCCTCCCTCTAAATGCCTGCCAGTGTCTTTCTGGGGTTATATTAAGCCTTTGCAATATCTCATCTTTCACCTTATCATAATCCTGGGCATCTAACCAGGTCATGGCCCTATAAGCCACCTGGTCCTATCCAATCAAGAGGACTCCTAATTGTCCAGCCCATCTCAACTTTTCCAATCCAGACGCTATGGCTGCCCTTTCAAAAATTTCTAAAAAGGCCTCTGGATCATCTTTTTTTAGTCATCTTGGGCAACCTAATGTCCAACAGGCCCCTTTGGGCCCAAACCTGGTGCTGAATCAGGTGCTCCTGTATAGCCGTCTGCCTTGCCGCTTGCTGCTGCTGCTGCTGCTGCAGCACCTGTGCCATCAGGCTCATGGTCTGTTGCAAGGATTCTGGCCTGCCTTATCAACACTGGTTGGTGCTCCATTTTCATCCCTCTTGGGAGACCGTTGCACCACTGTCACGTACCTCAGTCACCTGCAGACCCGTAGGACACCGCCTGCTGATCGACTAGGGTGGGACCATTTCTAATTGGAGATCTACACCCCCACATTCACCTGCCATGACTTGATGTTAAAGGAGTTGGTTCA
>NW_017728994.1:3759039-3777296 GCF_001723915.1 Gavialis gangeticus | reverse complement strand
AAAAAAAAAAAAAAAAAAAAAAAAAGACAGGAAAACAAGAAAACAAAACAGGCACTCTTGGCCTGGGTTATTGTTCCGGCTGCTTTTAGCCAAAAGCAAAGCAAATTGACCTTCATGAGGTCAGTCCCTCTTTGGTGGCTCTCTCTGAGCCTCTTGCTGAGGTTGCCACGATTCCCTTTAGCACATTAGGTCCATCTGTGACACCATTTTTGGCTTGTGCCACTTTTACATGTTTTACGGTACCTCAAAATCTATCACGCCCCTCTATTAGGGATATTACGGTACAAAACTCTGGTGGGCTGTGCCAACTCGGTGTGTAAACAAACAGTTCTGAGCCATACTGGGTCAGTAGTCTTTGCTCTAAGTTCCCTCTGTGGGGCTTACTCTCTGCAAGGGTCTCCTACCAGCTCTCCACGTGGCTCTCAGGGTTCCATGCAGTGTGTGTCGGCTCGCTCCTCCTCCTCCTTCCAGTTCTACGCTCCCCCCTCTTTCCTGTCCCGGGCTCTTCTTTATACCAGCGTGGGCGTTCCCTGCCCCTCCCCTCCCCTCCAGAAACACCTGGGTAAGGGAGATTTCTGCCGGGCTCTTTGGAGCTGTAGACCTGGGGTCGCTGAGCTTTTGTTTAGCCCTCGTGCTTTGGAGTACAGTGACTCTTTCTCTTTCCCACAGTGTGGGGCAAATTGTGCCACATTGAATGGGTCCAAAGGAGGGCTACTTGCATGACCCAGGGACAGCAGGGCAGACCCTCTGAGGAGAGGCTATGGGACCTTAACTTGTTCAGCCTTCACAAGAGAAGGCTGAGGGGGGACCTGGTGGCTGTCTATAAACTTACTAGGGGGGACCAGCGGAGTTTGGGAGAGACCTTGTTCCCTCGAGTGCCTCCCGGAGTAACAAGAAATAACGGCCATAAATTGCTAGAGAGTAGGTTTAGACTAGACATTAGAAGGCACTACTTCACAGTCAGGGTAGCTAGGATCTGGAACCAACTTCCAAGGGAAGTGGTGATGTATCCTACCCTGGGGGTCTTTAAGAGGAGGCTCAGCGTTTACCCGCTGGGGTCATTTGAGCCCAGTTTTTTCTCCTGCCCATGGCAGGGGGTCGGACTAAAAGATCTACATGGTCCCTTCCAACCCTACGTCTATGAATCTATGAAAATAACCCTTCCTGGATCTGCATCAGAGAGAGCTAGAGCTCAGGGTCAGCCTCTTGCAGTGTCTCAAAGGGCTCTGAGATGCAACAAGATGCATGTACGCTCTCATCTGAATGAGCCCTATAGGTTGCAAGTTTGTCACATTTCAGCTAGAGACAATAAATTGCTATACTTTTACTGTTACACTTGTTCCTTTATGTCATTGAGAGGGCCACTCCAGTGGGTTTAGTAAAGTAAAATACACGTAAAATTACCTTTAGTAAACACTAGAGGGAGAAGGAAAAACCCACTGTGTTGTACAGGTTAGTCTTTTAAAGGTCAGCAATAATTATGTTGGAAACGTCAGAAAATCTACTGATTATTGAAAATAATAAATAATAACTTGCAACAAAGCTGGGATCCTGGTTCTAGTATTTAAATGATGCATAGTCAATGTACAAAAATATATCGTTGCTCTCTAATATATTCTGACTTTTTAAAACTCTTAAGTGGTAGAGAGGGATATTCCAGTATAGTCTTTATTTTTAAAGAAGTACCTGTTTCCTTTTAGAACACATTCTGTGGTATTGATCCTGACAATTCTGGCTAAAACCCTAGGTGGTTGTTCTTAAAAGGATTTTTCTAAACTCTATGGCCATATCCACATAAGTGTGGATGTTTGGTTTGCCAGGAATAACTAGTAGCAGGATACCTTGTGCCTTGGTGGGTTCCCCACCTTGGAAAATGCTTGTGCCACATGACCTCTGGCATATGGCAGGTTACTCCAGGTAGGACAGGGGAGGCTAAGGCCAGCACTGAGCTGGACCCAGTTGCCTTCCCTGGGGTCCTGAGGGCCTCCTGGGGCTGCAGCAGCAGTGATCCAGCGTGGCTCTCACCAGCCAGGCTTTCGTTTTGAGTGATGTGAGCTGTCCCCATATGTGCTGCTCTTCTTTATTTTATTTTTTTTGGACAGTTTTTTTGACTGTTGGCTATCTAGGGGTCAAACTCCCTCCCCCACTTACCCCATGTTGCTCCCTTGCAGCGTGGAGAACAACTGAATGTGCAGTATGTGGCACCACAAATGTGTCTGTGGCATCACATACTGCACAGCTGCACTTGTCTGGATGAGGGCTATGAAGGGGAAGAAGGAAGGTTGATGTAGGAATTTTTCAAGATGTCATTGAAAGCTGTAATTTTAGCACAATTCAATATTTTCTTTGCACAACATAAACATTAACTTCAAAGAGTCCCATATCTTTCTGGATGCATGAGCACTCATGGATAGAATATTTCTATGAGAGGCAAGATCTCAAATACATACTGGTGTTTGCTTATGTTTAAAGGGTATTCTATTAATGCAGATTGAAGAGTTAATAGAAATGCATGGGGATAATTAAAAGGCTAATTTCAAACAAAGACCAGCCATTGTAGGTGATCTTGAATGCCATTTCCTGAGCAAGTTCACTCTCCTTGCTTTTTTGTAGGTGGTGAATCTACAGTCAATTCTGTGGCTATGCGTATAGTAATGGGAAGTTGGTGGCTCTTCACTCTTATTGTGTGTTCATCCTACACAGCTAATTTAGCAGCATTTCTCACAGTCTCAAGGATGGATAATCCTATAAGGTAAGAATCTCTTTTTAACACAGAGCTGGAACTCGAATTTCATAGAAATGTTTCATCCAATTGAACACCCATTCGTATGAGAAGGAAATAATTCTCTTATTTTCAGTGTTTGCATTTCCCTGCTACAACCCACAGGCAGTTTATTCTATTGATACAGGAACTATTATGACACTTAAATATAAGAGAAAACTTTTGTTTCTTTTAAGGAAAGTATAAATCTCCATATCTGAGACATCTTTTTATGGAAGCTTTCTTCCTCACTATTTCAGGTTCTTGTGTTTACTGTTTTTCTTGTTTACAATCAGGAGGAAATTTGAGATAATGGTATATTATTTATATCTATAAAGAATTGTACAACATCTGGTCTTTCATCTTGCTCATATAATTTTGTGTGTGCAATCGTTCGGATACATAGTTTTGTTCATGCTGTCATTTGCCCTTTCAAAAATTACTGTAAGAAAAAGATTATGAACATAAAATAGCATACACAAAACTACAGGCAGCCTTTTAATATATAAAGACTACATTTGATAATACTATTTGCAGAATAAAGTAATGCTCAAAGAAGAAAAGATAGCAGAATGAGGTAGCAGATGCAATAATGATGTTATTTCATTAGATTTATATAATGATCCATATATGTGTTAGCAATATCATTGTGATAAATGACAGAGCCTTGTAATAAATGCAGTTGATCGTGTCACTTTGACTTCCTTCCCTTGCACTCTTGTCTGTTAATACATATCTGATGAGAGTATTTCCAACAGTCCAAGCCTCTGGGCACTTTCAAATGCTGCAATTAAAAAGAAATCTTGCCAAGGAAATGTTTCCTTCTCTTTTCCACAATGAGGATAAACTCCCCAAAATTACACTTGTATGAAGTGTTGGATGGGTCATTTATCTCGAAGCTTTCACTGGTGACAGTTTCATAGCATGATGTGTATGGCCCATCAGGGTGAGAAATGAGAGCTTTATGACATGGAAAAGGGAAGATTCCCAGAATTGTACCTGAACACAGAACTTGTTTCTCTCCCTAGGAAGGGCTAATGTAAGGAATTCATGTGCTACCCACCAGACTGAATTACTATCTCAGTGTCAGTCGTGCATATTTTGGAGGAGGTATCACTAGAATCCTTCTGTTCAAGTCCTAAAACAGAGGGAAAAGGGACATTTCTGTGAATAGCAGTCACAGTAGCTCCTTGTATCTGCTGTGGTCCTGACACTTGAGAGGATTAGCCGTTTCTTTTCTCATGGGAATTATAGTTTTCCCAAATTCATTTTAATTCACCCTTAACATTTGAACATCAGAATATAATACCATGGTTGGATATGAAGTTCAAAGCAGGGCATATTCCTTTAGGAGTCATTGGTATGGCATAAACAAGATGAACTATCTTTCTGTTTTATACTCTGAGAAAATGGTCAGCCATTTGCCTTTAGTTATGACCAGCCCCTATAAGGTGTTCAAGTTGAGGACCCCACAAAATCAGATTATTTTCTACTTCATTTTTTTCAAAAGGGAGGGAGGGGAGGACCCACAAGGATATAGTGGGGCCCCAAATTTCTCATACATGGCATGGTTAGGACATAAAATGTATTTTCAGTCATTTACTTGAAATGTGATATAGGCCTGCTGTTGACAAAGTGCCAACAGGTAGTTCCTAAACATATATGCACCCCTGTATTAAGTGTTGATATGCAAGGCAGAAGACATCTCAGGTTCATTTGTCGACACCAAGTTGTGCCAGCTATTAGAAAAAAATCTTCTTTTGACTATTGCTGAGCATGATGCGGAATTTGGCTCCTTTGTTATCAACATGGCCTTTTTCCTCCATCTGATATGACTATCAGATGAAGCCTGGGAGAAAATAATAATTTCCCCTCGTTCAATATATCTCTAGTGGAGCAGATTACTGTAAAAATTCTCTGGTAGTCCCTGCTGTTCAGTAGACTAATTATGGTAGACTTCAACTTGCTTATTATTTGGAGTTTTAACTTTTCTTGATTGTCCGTAGACCTTGGATAAGTGAGTCTGCTTATATCTTATTCCAATAGTGTATGAAGGTTTCATAACAGGTAATGAGATCTGAACTAATGGCCAGTTGATGGTATCATAGAGTAACTTACTTTTAACAATGATTTTTTATTAATGTTTTGTATCATAGATAAAGTACAATTTCCTAAATTATCCTGGCATGGCAAAAACTGTTTACTGAAGCATATTATTTAAAATGTAAAAATAGAATATTTGTAAGACTGAAATTACACACTAACTGGGGACTGGTAGAAAGATGTTAGCTCAAAATATCAAATTCTCAGCCTTACTGTAGTTATTTTTGTGATATGAAACAGATGGAACACTGGCAAATATAGTTCTCTGAGAATTATGCTTATACAAAATAAAACTCTAGATGATTTAAAACAGTCAATAAGTTTTGTTTTACCTCCCTGGGCCCCAAAGAAGATTAAGTGGGCAGGATAAGAGATTGGTGACAATGTCCCTATCAACTGGTAATAAACAAGAATGCCTTGTTTCCCGCATTCTCCCCCAAAAATGTTACTCAAATTGCCAATTGCTTAAATTACAAGGGAGACTTTATAAAGGGGGATAAGGCAAGGTGCCACATTTATTTGTTACACATATCTATTTTGATTCTTTTTTCTAATTATATTTTATATACCACTGTACTAAGACGGGTAATGATATGCACTAGTCCAATTCACTTCACATTCAAAGTATGTTTCTTTTTTATCCCAGTTATAAAAATACATAACTGATCATTAAATTCCCATAAAATGGGTTGCCAATTTTTTTTTTTTAATTGTGCTAACCATTTATAGATGTTGTAGTTAGTGGTTTTTCCCACATTAGTAAACTGATCCATGTTTATCACTTCATGGGTCATCCATTTTGTATTTTGCTTTAATCAATAAAGACTTTTTTACTTTTTTATGCAAATACTGATGTGGTAGGTTTCTCATTTTTTTAATAAAACAATGGTTAATACAGTTTGTACACACATTCTGTTATGCTGGTGTTATAAATAATATTTAAATACAAATGAGATTTCTTCTATAGCCTTAAAAACATTTTATCAGGTTATTTACTGAACGCACACACATTACCTTTTTTTTCTAAATCCCACTTTGCTAAACAAGTAAACTTTACAACTTAAAACTTTTATATGAATTGCTGTTTTTTGTTTCAAAGATTAAAACAACTTTCCAGTCCAACTGGACAGAGGTGTTCTGGTTTGGGATCCACAGACAGATTTTTAGAGAGAATATTACTCATAATGTTTATTACATCTTTATGATATTTACATACATTTAGACTATTGCCAACTTAAACTAATCCTTTAAATAAACAAAAACAACACAACATGACAAACAACACAAAACAGACAGAAAAAACAATTTTGTTGTGATGATAAAACCATGGCTTAGGTGAAGAAAATGCTGTTGATGGCCTAGTAGTTCTTTAGTCACCTTTGCTACTAGATTAGATTTTACACTGTAGCTTCTGCAAAAGAGAGAGAGAGTAAAGAAAAACAAACAAACACACACACACCAATCTGCCAAGGAAAACTCCTTGCAGTAAAATATTACTTATATTTACACATTTACAGTGCTGACCTGTACCAAGTTTTTATAAACACCTGTTTTTTTCTTTTTGCCTTAACAAGTTGTTAACACTTTCCTTTCTAAAAGATTTACACTATGTTTGAAGAGTGAGGGGAGGTTAAAAAAAAACAAAACTTTTTTCACCCTCTTTACCAATGAGATTGCAGATATTTATTTCTAGCAGTTTTTCTGCCTTGCAATACACACACAGAACAAACATATAACACTCCTCATTTTTATTGGACCAGCAATAGAAATTGTTGTACTTAACCCAAACAGACCACAGCATGACCTCATGCACTCTGAGATCAGGACCTAACTTTTTTTTAAAGGAACTGTAACTTTTCCCCTTCTTTAAATCAGTTATTTTTAAAATTACATTCTTACATCCTTTTACCTGCTCTAGCATTTAAATGCTGTTAATCTTATTTTTTCCTTCCTTTTTTTTTAAACACTTTTCACATCTCTTTTTTCATAACAGCTGCCTCCCAGACCATTTTTTTACTTTCTTTTATTCTTTTTCTTTTTTTGGCCTTTACTAAAGGTTTTTCTGTTGGGGTATGCTCCCCTTAGCCTTTTCCCAATTAAGGGTAACCCACAAGGCGGTGGAATAGGGTTTTAAGGTGCCCTATATTTGCCCCGCCCATTCCCCAGGGTGATTATTATGCAGCATTTTGCAGAGACTACCCTGCACTAACAGATCTTAACCATAACCCTTTCTAGCCTACAGGCTTCACAATCCATTTTTATCAGTGGCCCCTTCTTCCCTTGGTCTTTGCAAACCTGTCCACCAAGCAAAGCTTGATTTCTCTCTCTTTTTTCAGCTGCACACTTTGTGCTGGCCTTGCCTTCTATAAACCAAAAAACAATTTCTGTCTCTTTTCTTCACAGATACACAATCCAGTAAGCTCTATTCTAGCTCCCTCCAAAAGACCACGGGAGACAAATTGCACACTATGCACAATTCCTTCAGAAAAACTTTTCCTACCTTAAAAAGGAATCTTCAAACTATGCCTCTGCAGAGAAAAAGCAAAACATGCCTCTGATAAGCTCATTGCTCTTTCCCTGCCCAGAGTAACTCAAAGTAATTTGGGGCACTGATTTCTGTTTATACAGCTGTACCCTGATGTTTCCCAAAATAAGCTTTTATGCTCCTGTAACAATCTCTATTTCTTTTAGGCCCTTCACTGTTCTGGAGAGGTGGGGGGGAGAACCAAGTTTCCCCTCACTTCCAATCACAAATTCTCTCCCACTGCCTGAACAGATGTCCAGTAACATACCTTGCCTTTTTTTGTGCCACCAGCTGCCTCTTTTTTTGGGGGGGGCACCCAGGATCCCAAAGTATCTATGTTACATTTCTTTAACTGTCTTTGATTTCCTTGAAGCTCTACTGCCTGCATAACACTTTACCTTGCCATAACTTGCACTTGTAATTTACACCTTACAAACTTCACAGAAAACACGACTGCCCTCATAACCATTCATAAAAAACTAACCCTTTTCAAGGACCCTTTCATTTACACAGCTTTTCCAGCAGAGAGATGACTTTCTCTGCTCTCTCCTAGCTTCCTATTGCCAACACAAGAGGAGGTTTTTACTTAATCCCAAGTGAACCACAGTATGTACTCATGTCCACTACTCTGCATGACCCAGACAAACAAAGTTTTCTGGTCAGCAGTAACAAACCACCTCTCCTGCACGAAACTTACAAACCTGGTTACAATTATTATACAACTTTACCTTACTACAAATTTTAGCTAACCCCTTTAAAATGCCTCCTAACAGTTAGTTAGACAGAGGAACAGATTTTTAGTAGCTTCCCATAAAAGCATCATTGTTGCAGCCTCCTTTTTTATGGAGTGTGGCAGTATATTATATATCTGCATATAGTTCTTAAATTTGTCTTTTAAATCTGCAATGGTACAGGCATCTTTTACTGCCTGCTTTGTCCATGGGCTATGTCCAAATCACTGCAGCACTTGTTTTAAAAGACTCATATCTTGCAGATATGTAGGCAGGGGATCTTTAACATTTTTTTACATCTGCCTCACTCTTTGCTGTTTTTGTTTTGAACATCTTAACTTCCGTTTCCTGTATTTTTCTTACTGCTTGAAGTTAGTTACCATTTGTTATTATTTAAATCCAGTATACTAGTCTGTAAAAATGTGCCAAAAAGTCCAATTTCCAAGATAACCAAGTCCAAAAACAAATTCAAAACCAAAGCAATGGACCCCTCTCTATAGGAGGTCCAGACTACCCTGACAGTCCATAACCCACAAAGTGAGCTTCTTAATTAACCACAACCCAGGTGGGCTTTCCAAGTCAAACAACTTGTCCAAGTATCCAAGTATTCCTCTATTCTTCTAAGTGGTCGGTCTAACCTGAGACCACTATACCCGGCATTTCTACCACTGGGCAATGTGCACACTTTCAAATAGAGAGCCAAACACATATACAGACAAAATTTACTATACAGATAACACAACTGATCAATAACTGCAACATAGAACCTTATGCACCCCCACATGCATTTTCCACCAAAATTGTTACTTAAATTAATCTAATTGTTTAAATTATAAGCAAGACTTTATAAAGGGGGATAAGGCAAGGTGCCACGTTTATTGATTGCATGAATTAGACATAGAGGTTTGGGCACACCATTCATACAAAGGCACACAAATCATCATACACATCATTACACACAGGCATACACATACACAAAACAACCATTTCATACACCAGATATAGTTACCATCAATAGTTGCTCAATATCAGCCCAGGGTGGCCAACCCAGGCTTATTGAGTAGAAGATGATGATTTGAAGATAGCAGATTTGAAGATAACAGCTGGAGCAGGGTGAACAGATGCATCTGTGCTCTGATGAAACAGCAGTAGAGAAAGAGACTCACCCAACTTGGCATTTTCAAAGTGTTCTTTTATAGGGATTGGCATCCTTTGTTTCAGTGCTTTGGGGTTTTTCCTTAGCCAGCTTCTGTTTTTGTGTTTGTTCTTCTTTTGTCTTCAGCTTATGCTAGCCTCGGAGTGTTCTTGTTGCCCGTCTGGCAGAATTTCTTCTTCTGTTATCTCCTTTGTGCCATCAAGCTTCAAAGGGATTCTTCAGCCATTTATTAGTTAGTTACTGGCTGGTAACTTACATTTCGTGCCTTGCTGCTTACATAAACAGTTAAATCTTCTTCTCCCATCTCTATGCCATTCTCTCACCATTCACCCTTTTACACATGCTCATACATAAAGGCTATGCAGAGTTCATTCACTTATGTCAAGCAGAAGGATACAAAATGGAGTTTTCAAGTTGCTTACAGGACAAGACTAACATGGTTATTTTTCGCTATTATTACACTCTATGTTAACATCAGCTACATTAGTTCAGTTCATGCTTCTAGATGCTTAGCACAAGTTATAGCAGCCTAAATGCTGTTCTTATGTATAGTAGGAACCAGACAGTAAAAGATCATAATGAAGGCTAAAAGCCATCTGTTCCCCAACCTGCATTGGTCCCATGTTTTCTGTTTGCTTTTTATTTAAATCTTTTAACATTATGTTAATTCTACTTTCTCTGAAAGCAAGAATGAAGGTACTCCATGACTAGTCACCCTCCTTGCTAAGTTATGGAGATGCTTCCATCTTCTGATCATTCAGAGTGCACGGACATTCCTGCCCCATGTTTCTTCTGTTCCATAACACCTAGTCCCTCTATTCCTAAATTTTAATACTATTTGGCTTCAGTGCAGTATAATATGGAATAACATGTTTATTTTGGTCTCAGTCAGTCATTGGAACTTCCCCAGATAATACCTTACCTAGAACCAGAAAGGAATATGTTAGACCCCGACTCTATGTGGTGCCCAAAGACTAGGGAGATGATGATCCAATTGCTCATGGATCCTGTTACTCATTAGCCAGAGCAAGCAGGGAACAAACACTACTTGCACACATTTTTTGCAATAGCTTTATTTAAAATGGAGACAGCTTTGGGCAAAGGTCCAAGAAAAACAACCAACTGGGGACCTGCCTTCTGTATGTGGTCCAAGTTTCCAAGCCATACAGCAAAGTTTGAATGACAGTGGCTCAATAAACCAAGAGTTTTGTTTCAGCAAGGATGTCATGATTTAAGAAGACTCTCTTACTGAGATGTCCAAAGGCTGCACTTGAACATTTCAGGCAGTGTTGTATTTCCATGTCAATGTCTGTTTTTGATGAAAGATGGTTTCCAAGATAGGCAAAGTGATCCATGTTCTCCAGCAATTCTCCAGTGATTTGAATGGGGGTGGAGGGATGTGTTTCTCCATTTGTAGCAGGTTGGTAAAGAACTTGCATTTTCCTGATGTTTAGAGTTAGGCCAATATTCTTGTCGACTTCCAAGAATACATTAAGAATGGTTTGGAGTTCTGTTTCAGATTGATCAATGACAGCATTGTCATCCATATACTGGAGGTCCATTATGGATGTTGTCATGTTCTTTGGTCCTATGGTCATGGTCTTGGTCATGGTCTTTGATGCTATACACAATTTCAATAATAGCTGACAGTTTGCCCATCAGCTGAGAACTACCAAATCCTCCTGTATTTACTTTCTCTGTTAGGAAACCTGAACCCCCACACTTTGGATAAATTTCTGCTGCTATCTCTCTTTTCATAGAAGACCCTTTTGATTTGCAGTATTGCTGCTGTTAAATTGCCAGAAGGGGAGTGTGGCAGAACACCTTTAGGGTGCTCACCATGTGGCAGGGGCTACAGTAGGCTGGGGCAAAGCCAGTAGGGAAGGCAGCCAAGTGAAGACCCTGAACGTCATTTTAAGCGGGAAGGTGTGTGGCAGAGCACCTTTGGGGTGCTCACCACTTGAGGGCTCTCACAGGCTCTGAGGGGAGCCTCCTTTGGAGGAGCATCAGGGGGAACCTCCCCCAGGAATTACTTTTTAAGGGGGAAGGTGTGTGGCAGGACACTGTTGGTGCCTGCCACTTTAAGAGCAGAGCCAAGCAGCCAGCAGGTTCTTGATTGTGGTGGCCATTTTGGATCTCTGGCTGCCCATATAAATAGGGCAGTTTTCTGCTGGCAGGCCAGACAGCAACATTGCCTGGCTGCAAGGCTTCTTGTATCATCCTGGAAGTAAAGGCAGAAGCTATAGGGGATGGTTTGGAGAACTCCTGGTCCTGGGCATGCCCTAAAACTGCACCTGGCTGGGAGTGGGTGACCTGGTGAGGCTCTCAGTGGTGCAGGAGCTCCCAGGAAATGCCAGGCTAGTTACCACCACGGTAAAAGGTGGGTAGAAGTTCCTTAACCCTAGCTCTCACCTTTGGGTGAGTCATGTAACCATGGAGGTAGTTGGAGCCAGGCAAAGCTATGGCTACCTGAGCCCTGTGGGATGCAAGACCTTGAGAAGTGAGATCTAGGGCAAGGCACAGCTGAGGCCACCCGAGCCCTGTGGGGTGCAAGACCCTGAGGAAAGGTAGTTGGAGCCAGGCATGGCTACGGCCACCTAAGCCCACCGGGGAGGGAAGCCCCATGGCCCCAAGTAAGGAGGCGGTGTGGAGCCTCAAGTGAGGGGGCAGAAATGAGTAGTGAGGGAGCTGTGTGGAGCCCCAAGTGAGGGGGCAGAGATGAGGAACCCCAGTGAAGGGGGGAACACCAGAGGGCTGAGAGCCCAGTATGCTTTTATATATATAGCACAATGACAAGCTGCTCCAGGAGGAGAGTGAGAGTCCCTGTGAGACTCTGGAACACCAGCCATGGTGTGAGTTACCCCTTCCCCACAACTGGGTGAGTTAACCCAGGGCCGGAAGGCAGAACCAGGAGTGAGGTGGAGCTGTAGGCTCAGAGACCTGATGTAGAGTACCCTTGATTGGTCAATGCTGAGGCCAGGACCAGAATGGTAAAAAGGGCCAGGGGCCCACCACAAGGGATGCCCAGAGCTGAGGGCCTGGGGTCCCAACTGGCCTTGGAGGTGAGGCCAGGGCCTGTGTTGCCAAAGGTCTTGGGGGGGACCATGCCCAAGAGGGGAAATAGTTTCAGGGAGCTAGGCAGCCTGGGATGAGGGCGGGATAGGCCGCCTGAATGGAGGGATCTTAGAGGGGTCCTGATAGGAGGATTCTGGGGCCTAGTGTGGGGCCAGTGAGATTAACATATGTGGATGCCATTTGCAAGGCTTGGGCTGTGGTGTAGGGAAGGATCAGAGCTGCAGATAGTACCCCCTAGCATTGGGGCAAGAATAGGCAGCCTCCCACCATAATTAACATTGTAATTAATTAAAAACAAGGCATGGCAGATGAGTCTGGTGGGTGGCGTGCCCAAAGCCAAGTGGGAAACTAGCACTGTGGCTAGTTAGGGACCCCCACTCTGCCACAGGGAGAAACTAGTATTATGGAGCAGCAGTAGCAGCAACGTCATTAAGGTTTTCATTAGAAACCTGATTTTCTTCTCAAGCCACCTCTAAAGTCCCCAGTAAAAGAACTATCGGCTTCAGAACTGGCATGCATGATCTGTGACTAGCAGAGAACTGAAGTGTTAAAATAAAAAACCACCTGTCATTCTATTAATACACCCTTTCCCTTACCACATACACATAATAGGTACAAAAAAGATTTCTCAGATAAATCACACATGATGTTTATTAGAGCTCAGTGAAACATTGCTGTAACAAAGTTGAACTGTTGGAAAGCAACAGTTAAATGAATGTGCCCATTATAAAATTCAGAACAAATGTCAGCAGGCATTTAAAGTTTGGCAGCCCCTTGCCTACAGACCCCTTATGGACTACCTAATGCTTTCAAAAGTTTTAAGGCATTCTGATTGGCCTCAAGCCTTATTTCCCCTTCTTGCTCCTGGTTTATCTACATTGCTCTTCACCCTGTGCATCCATCCATTCTCCCTGAAGACTCAATGTTGACAGCACTGAGGAGCATTGTAACAGGGGACAATGCTCCAGGGCTGTATCCTAGGTTCTGTATACCATAGGAGCTCAAACTGTGAAAATAGATCTGGACTTGGTAGCTTATCCTTTCCATCCACTATACACTGGTTTTCACACTCACAGAATTATAAAATAATCAGACAGTCATAGAAAAATAGGACTGGAAGAGACCTTGGAAATTAATCTAATTCAACCCTCTGCTCAAGGAATGATCATTCCTGTCTGCAACACCCCAAGCCAAGTATCTTTCTAACCTGCACTTAAAAATGTCTATATGCTTTTATCTTTTCACCTCATTACTCTGAGGTACCAATCAACAACCTTTCTTTCCAGTTATTACTCTTTCCTACATCCTCCATTTTCTTGATCTGTTCCCAACTCCACAGCACTGAAAAGGGAGGAGTAGGAAGGGACATAATTCATGAAGTGTGCACCATTTTCAGTAACTCTTTAAATCGTTATATTCATAGATAAGCTGCAGAAAGCAAGGCAGTGAAGCCCTAGTTGGTTTCTAAAAGTTGGTGAGCATTTATACCTCCATATAATTTCAGTGAGAAGAATGAGTCTAAAAACCAAATGTATAAGGTCCTGATATTGAACCATTTGTGATGGAGGAGCAGGTGCATATGGTGCCCCAGAGATTTGTGGCATCTGGGGTGAGGTCCTGGAAGTAACTTCTTTATCAGCATCTTTGTCAGTCAGACTAGGAGACACCAACCCAAATTGTATCTTGCCAATGACCAATTCTTAAGCTTTTTTGCAAAGCAAGAAAAATGGAAAGCAAAAGCAAAAATATTAGTGAAAACTAAGAATTGGTATTAAAATTGAAAAGAAAAAAAAATGTCCAAAGGTACTTTAGTTAAAACTAAATAATCACAGTTCATTCCCAGCTTAATTTCAAGTATTTTTTTTTTTCTTGGCTAAACTCAAGTGATTTTAATTTACTCTTCCAGGGCATGTGTAGATGAAACTATGGCCTTAAATTAAAGCAGCAGGTTTTAAAAAACACCACTTCAGTTTAGGGATGATTCAACCCCTGTGTCATGCGCACACCTGCTGAACTACCTGCTTCTCTGGCAGGGAGGAGAGAGCGAGCTTCTGGTGGGCAAAGCAGTCCCTGGGCTGTGGGGGGGAGATTCATGCTTTCCTCTGCAGCAGTGGTGCCCCCCAAATGCCAGGTGGGACCTGCCCACAGGCACCCAGCTCAGGTGATCCTGGGGGTGCTGCAGCTACTAGGGAAGCACCAGGCTCCTGTGCACCTCAGGCAGGCAGGCAGGCTCCAGGTCTGGGGGGAGGGGAGGAGGGAAAGATCAGGCTTGCCACTTCCCTTGGGCGGAGCTGATTTCCTGGGATGCTGTCAGGCTGTCTGCAGGGTTTCCTGCAGAGCTGTGGAGCTGCACAGAGCCCAGTGCTTTACTCCACAGCTGTTGCGGCAGCAATCTAAAACTTCTCAAAGGAGTTTTAGTTTGCTGCACCCCAAATCATTTAAGGCGCATTATGCCGCTTGCATTTCCTACAGTGGCTGAAATTAATGCACAATATGGCATTGAGGTGTACAAACACTGACACCATTAAAATGGTGCAAAAGCACTTTAAAGTGTCCAGCAAACACACCTCTCATTTTGTCTACACACGGCCCTGATTATCAGCGTCAGAACTGTGTGGAACTAGGAAATCTTTACTAAGGCAATCTACCAAAGTTATTCTAAATTTCTGAAAGAGAGATGATTCTTTCTTGTACCTGATATGTTTCCTGACATTCCTGGAATCCACTCTCTGTCCTGTCATTTGTAATTACCAGCTTAATTGGCAATGTTTCTTTCTTCCTTTCTTTTGTTTTCCTTTTTTTTTTTTTTTGCTTCTTGTTAGCAAGGGTAATTAAGTACCACACTGTAAAATCTAGGGCAGAAGAAAAAGAATTTACACTGTTGTCGAATAGAAGTTAAATGTGTTGAGACATTATGAATATTTCAAATGCATCTGTGCACCATTCATCTGCAAACAAGGAGCGTATTATGTACATTTCCTAACCACATCTGTTGTCTCCTGATTTCTTTATTAGTATCTTAATTCCCAAGATTGTCTGCTTTTTGATGAGAGCTGAAGTTTCAGAGCTTGTTCCCTGTCCAGATTGCTAAAGGACGGCATGTGCTACTGGTTAGGAGTTGGGAGAATTCAAGCTGCTTCTTCATCACAGACATGCTGTGTGCCACTGGACAGGTCATTTAGCATCTCTTTCTCATGAGTGGTATAACTAGAGAGGGACTATTCTGGGACCTGACCGGGGTAAAGAGGTGAAAAAAAATGGCTTTTACCACAGCTGTGAAATTGCAGGCACAGCAGTGGTAGCAACTGGAAGTAATCACTGGCTTGTGTACAGGAGCCACTCCAGATATACAGACTTCTCCTTACAATGCTGTTCAACATATTTTCCCATCGTTACAATGGAAATGATAATCTTTTCCTATTTGTTATAGTTTATAACAAGATAAATGGTTACAGTTTGCAAGGTGCTTAAACACATTGGCAATAGTAATGGCGTCCACAGAAGAATCTAAGATACGTCTATGTTCCCTGAAAATTAAACAAGTAAACTAAAACATATATACAAGAAAATCATAGGAAATTTTTAAAGAAAAAAAAACAGCTGGAAGGAAAAAAAAGAAAGAAAAGAATGCAAGGCTTGCTTCTTAGAAGAAAAGTTAGTCACAGGGCATAAGGAAAGATTTCACCTGAACTAATGAAATGGGTATAACAGGGTGGCAAGAAATAACTCATAGGAATCTATCCTTGTTCAGATTTTGTATTGGAATTCTGAGGTTCCAAAGCAGCCTTTCTGTTAATAGTGCTCAGTATTAAGCTTTTTAAAATTTCATTTGCTTTTCTCATATCAATTTTGTTATGTTTAATTTTAAAGTGTCCATGTAGCACTTCAGGCATGTTGGAAGGATTCATGTGTGAATGAGTATTATAAAAAATAATTACAGTCCCATCATTATTATTTAAGGCCTGCAAGAAAAAGTTTGAGTCATTAAAAAACTAGATTAAGTGCTCCCATAAAAGGGAAAAAGCTGAAATAAGTACAAGATTCAAGTGAGTTAGCTGGGGGAAAAATCCCTCATCAGCAGTACAGAAGCTTTTTTTCCTCATCCTTCTCTTCAAAGAAACACACACACAAAAAATTCTTTGGAAATACTCTGCCTGCATGCTATACAAGGATCGTTATTCAAGGAGATGTCAGACAAGGAGGCAGTGATCCAAGGTTTACCATCTTTCTATGCTACAGCACTAATCACTGGACAAAGTTGTTACTAGATTTGCTCATCATTTTGGGATGCGCTTATTAATTAGGGATACATTTTTAGGGTCTTTGTAATTCTATCAGTGTGCTGCTTGTGTTACTTGTGTTTCTATATGAAGCTGTATCTCTCCCTTCTGCAAGTCCTCATTCCCAATGGAGCTATCTTGCAGTACTCAGTTTCAGTGGGGCTGGGTTCCTCCAGCCACTAAATCAGTCAAACACACACACACACATACACACACAGAGATTAACGTGACATGCCTGAACTGGCCAGGTTGATCAGCATGGACAGGCTGACACCCTCATATGCCAGGAATCAGTTCATTAAGGTAACAATAAAATGCAGTCAGACACAAGCACACAGGTAAACAGAATACCTCTGAATCCAGCTGGGTGTCTAGCTGACACCCTCATGGGCCAGGATTCAGTTTATTAGGGTACATCTGAGCCGAAATGGGTCAATCACCCTGTACAAGCTGATCCCTTTATGTGTCTCAAACTCAGCATGTCCCAATTTTTTGCTTTAACTGTCCTAGTAGTGGTAGCCTCTTGATGAGCAGACCCCACAGTATTTCTGGGCTTCACAGGGATTTTTGCCTTAGGTAAAAGAAGCACTGCTGCAGAGCATGTGGGGAAGGAGAAGTAGAGAAGGAAAAATATATCCAGTTACCACCAGTTTGACTATAAAAGTTATTTACTGCTAAATATATGAAATTTATAATGGTACTAGTAGTAATGGACATTCAAAAGAAAACAAACAAAACAATTGCAATATTAGGCTAGTTTCATTGAGTATTTGGGGAAACTTAGCTCAAGCTTAACCAATACAATTCAGGTTCAGAAATCTATGCCTAGAGAGAAAAAGAGAGAGAGAGAGAGAGAGAGCAAGAGCTGGAATCTCACTGTTCCAAGGCACTCGGGTGATCTGTTGACAAGTGAAGTTCTCAGCATGATCCTTGAAGGGAGACCATCTGTTTCTCCCAGCTTCTCGAGAACAACAATGGATGGTGTCAGCGAGATTTCTCTCTCTTGAAGCACACTGGTTGCTGCTTTTACAGATTTTTATACCCTTGGTTCAGCTTCTTCAAAGCATTCTTTTAATTGTGTAAATAATTGTTTTTTGTATTGACTGATTAGACTGATTAATAATAAGGAAAAACATAAGATTAGATTGATTGATAACCAGGAAAAACACAAGGTTAAGAAGTAACCAGACACTTAGGAGCCAGCTTAAAATTTGGATATACTGGGTGGGATACCTCATTGTTTCTTCTCAGATGGCTTGCAGCGTCAGGGTTTTGTATCTTACCTGTTGTGAATAAGCCTCAGTTTAGCATGACTCTCAGATTTTACTGTAGTCTGTTAAAAGACTTAAGGGGATTATTGGAGTGTTCATAAACTTTGTGGGGAGGACATCCACCATTCATTCTGGGAAAGGTATGACAGCATTTGTGGTCAGGGCTCCAATGGGCTGGACATTGTGATGAACCCTTAACCATTATTCAAATGTTGTCCATATCCCCTCTGACTCGGTCTCTTGCCTCAGCATTCCCTAACCTGACAACCGAGTTTTAGTCAATCCCATAGTGGGACCGGGGAATGCATGGCCTGAGATGCCTATTAAACTTTTCTTCTGCTTAGTTCTGGTTAAAT
>NW_017728994.1:3756822-3758915 GCF_001723915.1 Gavialis gangeticus | reverse complement strand
GGGGGGGGGGGGGGGGCGGAATAGAAAAAGTCCTTTTGTAAGTCTAGCAAGCTGGGTGCCAGAGCTCTCTCAGGAACACAGAGCTGACAGGTAACAAAGTTGCTCCTGTTCATTTGCTCAGTGTTGATACCCAGTAATGAAGCTTTCCTGGAAATCCCCAGACTGTACAAAATATAGCACTTTTAAGGAGCTCCATGCTACTAATGAATCCAAATAGTTCAACATTAGTTAACTCTGGATAGTAACTAGCATGCCATTTGGGCCTACAGGAAATTACATAGATAACAAGCACTTTACAGAAGAGATATTTGCAAATTCCAGATCTGAGAGCACCGGTAAACCAAACATACCTTGCATATCTGCAATTGCCATTGTAAAATTAAGTTTGTAGTAAAGGTGGTTTCAAAGCTGATGTGGAGGAAGTTCATCGTCCCTTGTATTGTATCTTTTAGGCATGCACATTGTAGCAATGTCTGTCTCAACTTTTTCTCTTATTTGAAAGTTATATTATTGAATTAAAGGAGTCAGTGTTCATATACAGATTTAGTTAAAATGAATATTTGGAGTAGAGGTTAAATCAGGAAAACAGTTGAGAGATGACTATGGCATACGTTATCCTAGTTGCCCTCTTGATCATTTGACTTTTTCTTATTTTAAATGCTGAAAAACTAAGAAGAGTAGTTATCCAGAGTTGATACAATCTGGGGGGTTGGGATGTACATTTTCTGCTGCTTCCTTCAAAATAAAAAAAGACCCATATTTAAGGTTTTGTTTTTCTTTTTAATATAGCTTGCTTCTCTCGAATGAACATTTGCTCAATATTCTGTGTCATTTTCAATGGTTGATTTTTTTTTTAATACCACTCACAAGTATATTTGTGTTGGTTTCTTTATAATGAATCAAGAAGTAACCTCACTTATAATGAATTCCATGAAGTAACCTCACTACACCCTTGCCATATTTTTGTTTTATATTTTTATATTTGTTTCTCTATGACTCTTACAAGAAAAGATAATGCAGGATGAAGCAAAACAATATTTTTTCCCAATAGAATTTTTATTGTCCTATTGGTCATCTGTAAAGATACTGATATAAAGCCCTGTTTGAACCAATAATAAACTCTAATTCAAAAGGATGTTAAAAAAACAATGATTACTACAACAGTTCGTGTAGAGCAGTTTTTAAACTTGCAAACATCTCCTAACTAAAGATTACCACAATCATTTCAGGGCTTAACTAAGACTTAAAAGAATGACCCTGTTTTCTATTATGGAGATTTATTCTGGCAGAGGACCAACTGAATACAAAGTAGACTATCTGCTATTTTTGGGTTTTTCTGTTTCACCAGTGCAAGAGTATATAGTGTGCCATGTCTTTAGATACATGGCTTCAATTTTTGTATTATCGTAGTGCCTTCATGGCTATTGGCAATAGCATAACTTGTGGGGTTGGAGGGCAGGAAGGGGGCAAGCAAAGCAGCAGCTTTTCCCCTCTACTTTCCACCCCAACTGTCAGTACCCCAACAGCAGCAGAAGCCCCAATCTGTTGTTGCAGCAACAGTCAGGTGGGTGGACTTGCAGTGCTGTTGTAGCAGACCGTGCTGCAGCAGCAATACCCAGGAACTTTCTCCAGGTTCCCAGAGCAGTAAGACATGTCCCTCCCCTCCCACCACATTCACCTCCCTCTCCTCTCTGATGCTCCTACCCCCACTTTCCAGCAGGGTTTCCCTGGTAGTTACAACTCTGCTTATTGACAGGCTGCATCCACATGAGCATGGATGTATGGTTCCCTGTGGGCAACTAGCAGTGGGACACCTTGTGCTGCTGCTAGTTGTTCCTGGGGAAAACCTGTGCCATGCACCCTCTGGTGCATGGCAGGTTACCCTACATGGGGTAAGGGGAGCCTGGGGCCAGCACTAGGCTCCGGGGGCTGCAGCAGTAGCAATCCTGCTGCTTGGAGCATGGATGGGAGCCAGAGGAGGCTCCAAGTTTGGGTGGCACGTGTTGTCCCTGCATGTATCACTCCACCTTTTTTTTGCTTGTTTTTTTTGATCCCTGGATATCCAGGGGTCAACCCCCCCCCCCCCCCCCCCC
>NW_017728994.1:3754397-3756812 GCF_001723915.1 Gavialis gangeticus | reverse complement strand
CCCCCCCCCCCCCCCCCCCGTGATTCTCCCTTGCCGCATGGGGAACACCTGAATGTGTGGTACGTGGTGCTGGAGACACGTCTGCGGCGTGACATACTGCACAGCCACGCTTGTCTGGACTTGGTGACACATCTCATTGCATCCCCTAGATACTGCCTTCCTTAGGAGACATCATCAGTTTTATACTGGGAAGTGAAATAAATCCTGGGCCAAAATGTTGCTTTTTTCATGGAACTTTCATTGGAAATGAACCACTCAAGAAAAAAAAAAAGATGTATATATGTATATATATCATAGAATCATAGAAACTTAGGATTGGAAGGGACCTCAGGAGGTCATGTAGTTGAACCCCCTGCTCAAAGCAGGACCATCCTCAACTAGACCATCCCAGCCAAAGCTTTGTCTAGCTGGGTCTTAAAAACCTCCGAGAATTAAGATTCTGGGTAACCTGTTCCAGTGTTTTACTACCCACCTAGCGAGAAAATTCTTCCTAATATCTAACCTAAACTTTCCTTGGTACAACTTGTGATTATTGCTCCTTGTTCTGTCATCTGCCACCACTGATAACAGTCTAGTCTCGTCCTCTTGCAAACTCCGCTTCAGGTAGTTGAAGGCTGCTATTAAATCCCCTCTCAGTCTTCTCTTCTCCAGACCAAATAAGCCTGGTTCCCTCAGCCTCTCCTCATAAGTTATGTGCCTCATCCCCCTAACTATTTTAACTGACCTTTGCTGGACTCCCCAATTTGCCCATACCCAATACTCCAGATGTGGCCTCACCAGTGCTGAATAGACAGAAGCAATCACTTGCCCTGCTGTCAACACTCCTAACAATGCAACAAGGGCACACTGCTGGCTCATATTCAGCTTATTGTCCACTGTAACCCCCAGGTCCTTTTCTGCAGAGCTGCTGCCAAACCAGCCAACCCCCAGCCTGTCCTGGTACATGGGATTGTTCCTTCCTCAGTGGAGGATTTAGCACTTGTTCTGGTTGAACCTCATGAGATTCCTTTTGGCCCAATCCTCCAATGTACTTAGGTCACTCTGAATCCTAGTCCTACCCTCCCATATATCTACTACTCCTCCCAGCTTGGAGTCATCTGCAAACTTGCTGAGGGTGCACTTGTAGCAAAATCCCCAGTTTTTCTTTTTTTTTCTTTTAAAATGCATTCCCTCCCCTTCATCAACCCTTTCTGACTTTTTCTTTCCCTCTCTGTTCCCTATAGATAAGTATAAGTGAGCTAAGACATAAGATAAGCTTCAGCATTTTATTTTGGTAGCAAGTTCTACTTGTTTCATTTTTTCTCCTTTTTTTTGTATAATTATTATGTTTATATTGATTTTACTGTTCTATATTACTGTTTTACTTGTACTGTATGACTTAGGCCTACATATGTAAGTTAGCATAAGTCATGTCAAGTTTCCATTTTGTTTTTCAAGTCTCCATCCTGTCCCCAGGCCTGGTTGTGTAACCCATGACTCACACCTATCCCTCCTATGTAACTTGGTTCCTGAATGAATGGGGATGAATGAGGGTGCTTGAGAGACAATGGCCGTAGGTCTAAAAATAGCTCCCTCTGAATGACTGAACCATCAACACCAATACCTGGACCAACAACCTTGCCCTTGGAACCACCCATCAGCATTCAAGAAACAAAAGATGAGGCAACCATTGTGCCAGGCTGCACACGCTCAGTAAGAACACCTGGAGCCCTCTGGGACAAGACTGACCTTGCCTAGACAGGACCTCCCCATAGGAGATCAGAGGTAGTCTGACCCATAAAAAGGAGTAGTGAAAGACTGACTCCTTGGGACACCTTCTCCATCTGGACCAGCACCATGCCACACCACCTATCTACCCAGAAGCCCTGGTGGCAACCCCCCACTGGACAACACCTACTGGACAAGGACCCTTTGCCCACCTGGATAGGTAGGTTTCCCACCCCTTCTTCAACCAAGGACTTGGACTCTGCTTCTTTTCCCTACCTGGACTCCAACCCTTCCACTGAGTCTCTTTCTCCTGCTGCCATTGTGAGTGCTTGTGTGCGTGTGTGTCTGTGAACCAATAACTTCATGGGGCTGTGTAGTGTGTTGTCTGTTTAATAAAACAGACCCCTAAGTTGGGTTTTACTTTACTATGGTTTGGCTCTGCTCCAATCTCTGCTCCTCGCCCCTCTAACTTCTGTCTCATTTCTCCCTTTCCTGCTTCTGGCTCACTGCCACCTCCAACACCTGTCCTGAGCTCCTCTCTGCCTCCAAACCCCCTGTTTCTTTGCCACTGTCTTATCCCCACTGCCTTTTCCTTTTCCCCTGAGCAACCAGGTTTCTGCCTCAGTTTCTTTCCTGGCTGTCTCCTCCTTGCCACCACTTATCTGCCCCCCCCACAATCTCTCAGCTGTCTGCCTCAGTTTCCAGCCC
>NW_017728994.1:3749241-3753906 GCF_001723915.1 Gavialis gangeticus | reverse complement strand
CCAGGTCATTGATGAAGACATTGAACAAAACCAGCCCCAGTACTGACCCCTGGGGTACTCCACTTGATACCAGCAGCCAACTAGACACTGAGTTATTACTACCATCTAAGCCCAATGCTCCAACCAGTTTTCTGTCTACCAAAGGAAATAAGAACTTTTTTGTGTGTGCTGTGTAAGGGCATTAACATGGGGAATAGGTCTTTCAAATGAAATATTTATAATTTTCAATTATGAAGTTGCATAATGCACAATCTCATGTAGATTAGAAAGTAGTAGTAATAGGCTTTCACTTAAGAGAGTGCAGCAGCCACAACAGAAGACTGAGTTGCATTTTCAAAAGAGTCCATAATTAACAAGCTTGTATTTTATTAAGGTGGATTGCTGGTTCTCTTCCCCATACCCTTTCTCTTGTCTCCATCTCCCCCCAAAAATACTGAGCTTGATTTGCATCCTGAAAGTACTACTTGAAGCCCTTTACAGATTCTTGGCTCTACTTTGATTTTTTTTATTCACTTTCATTTGAGCAAAAAAGTATATTAGCTTCATGCTCCAATAAATCTATTTTAAATTTTAGAAAATTTGTCATGTTTTGAAGACCACAAGTCTGCTTATCTTACAAAACTCCCCAATATCTCTGCATTATCACTATCCTGGCATACCATAGTCATTAGCAATAAACAACTAGTATTTCTTTCCTGTGTGGTTACAAAAGCAATATATTCTAAGTCTTTGTGATACCACATGTTCAATGGGAATAAGATTGAATATGAACATAATACCTTTGTATTATAATATTATTTTGGTTTAGATAGTTTAAAAAATGCAGCAATGAATCTATAATACAAGAGAACCCTTGCATATGTATTGCTCCAAACAGAAAGTAAATGCCTACTTTTTATTATTGACACAAGCTCCAGGCAGAGTGGTGAGAAGCAACCAACATCATGTTCATGCAAGTTAGTCACTATTTAATATTTAAATATTTGATCAGAAGATAAGTTATGGGGGTTTTTTTGTAATAAGTGAGCTTTCTCTCCCAAACTTATCCATGTAACCATTCCATAAGCTGGCCTTCCACAGCCTGTTTGATGAAATTTAGTGCACTGTATAGGTTATATAGCCTTCCATTTTCTAGGTCGTTAAAGAAAGGGAACCGTATAACCCAAATATGGAAACTCTTGAGGTACTTTTAGAATTCTCTGAAAATGTTTTTGAAAGCCTTTGTTAATTCTTCCTTCATATAAACAGCTTTTCCTTTTTCTTAGCTTGATGTCTTTCCTGTATCAGTGCTTTACTGGGTATGATCTCTGTTAAAAATGAGTTATTGGAGCTACCATTTGACAGTGGCAGTATCTTAGAAATTCTGTTTCACTGGCTGAATGGACCAGTGGTTGGCAACCTTTCCAGGCTGTGGGCTGAATTGACCCAACTAAGGAAGAGGTGGACAGGTAGGTGAGCAAGTGTTAGAACCCACCCCCTGGGTGCTTTTCTCTGCAATGGCAGAAGGAAAGTATCCACAGATGGTGCTTCTCCCCACAGCAACAGGGAAAACAACTGCTGCTCAAGTGTATGCCCCCTGCCCCAAATATTGCCAAAATCCAATGTCTGCAGTATTGGATAAAATATGGGATCTGGCCTGCAGGCCACACATTGACCCCTAGAGTAGGCAATTGGATCTCAGAGGATTGCAATTTAAAAGCAATTGTTTTTTACTCTGTTCATACAACAATAAATTGTGTTCATAGCCTTAGTCTCTCTGATTGAAAGACCTAGGTAAAATTGCCTTCAACAATTCATAGATTCATAGATGCAAGGGTTGGAAGGGACCTTAACAGATCATTGATTCCAACCCCCTGCCTAGGCAGGAAACAGTGCTGGGGTCAGATGACCCCAGCCAGATGCCTATCCAGCCTTCTCTTAAAGACCCCCAAGGTAGGGGAGAGCACCACCTCCCTTGGAAGACCATTCCAAATTTTGGCCACCCTTACCAGGAAGAAGTTTTTCCTGATATTTAGCCTAAATATGCTCTCTGTCAGTTTATGACCATTGTTCCTTGTTACCCCAAGAGGCACCCTGGTGAACAGAGCCTCTCTGATACCTTGCTGCTTCCCTCTGATGAATTTATAGTTGGCCACAAGATCACTTCTCAGCCTTCTCTTGTAGAGGCTGAAGAGGTCCAGGTCTCTTAGTCTCTCCTCACAGGGCTTGTCCTCTAAGCCCCTAAGCATATTAGTGCCCCTTCTCTGGACCCTCTCGAATCTGTCAATATCCTTCTTGAAGTACGGCACCCAAAACTGGGCACAGTACTCCAACTGTGGTCTGGTCGATGCTGCATAGAGGGGAAGGATCACCTCCTTGGTTCTATTTGTCATGCATCTGCTGATGCATGATAAAGTGTGGTTAGCTTTGCTGATGATTTCATCATACTGATCACTCATGTTCATCTTGGAGTCCACTATGCCTCTGAGATCCCTTTCCGCTTCTGTGCTGCTGAGAGGGTCACTTGCCAGCCAGTAGGTGTGCTGGATATTTTTGTGCCCGAGGTGCAGCAGTCTGCACTTGTCCTTGTTGAACTGCATCCTTGAACTTTTGCAATTTGTCTAGGTCTGCCTACAATCATTCCCTACATTCCTGAGTGTGCACTTCACCCCACAATTTAGTATTGTCCACAAACATGGACAGAGTACACTTCACACCCACATCCAAGTCACTGATGAAGATATTGAAGAGTACCCACATCCTTCCAGGTTGATACCGACCCATATACTACCCCACTCTGGATGTGACCACTGAGCCAATTTGCCACCCACTAGACCATGTAAACATCTATGTCACAGCCTCTTAATTTATTTAAGAGAGTGGAATGCGATACTGTATCAAGGGCCTTGCCAAAATCTAAGAAAACAACATCCACCTCTACTGCGTCTAAGCGTTTTGCGACCCTGTCATAAAATGAAACCAGATTGGTCAGATGTAATCTACCTGCTATGGATCCATGCTGGTTGCCATGCTGCATTATTTTTGCTGCTGGACTTCTACAAATATGATCCTATGTAATTTTTTCAAAGACTTTTCCAAGGATGAAGGTGAGACTGACTGGCCTATAATTACTCAGATCCTCTTTCCTCCCCTTCTTGAAAATAGGGACCACATTTATCCTTTTCCAGTCCTTTGGGACCTGACTTGAGTGCCATGAGCGCTCAAACAGCTATGCCAGTGGTTTTGCTATGACACTGGCCAGTTATCTCAGTACTCTCAGATGAAGCTCATCTGGGCTTGCTGGGGCAAGGCAGGTCAGCCATTGACAGGGCTGGGAGAGTGGGTGGGGGATGGGGGCTTGTGGCAGAGCCCCCCAGGCAGCATGGGGGAGTGGGAGCAGCAGGAATCCCCCTCTCCCCTGGCAGGAGCCCGTGAGTACAGGGCTTTTTTTTTTTTTTTTTTTTTTTTTTTAAGAACTGGGATGCTGGGGCTGGGCCTGGCAGCCATTGACGGGTCTGGGAGAGTGGATGGGGGTTGGGGCCTTCCCCCCTTCTCCAGCTTCTCTTTTCCCACCCTCTACTTACTGGCATGGTCCAGCTCCCTGCAGCTGTGAGTGGGGACTACCCAAATCTCTGAAGCTCTCTGAAGGAGATTCAGCTGCCAAATCAGACTGAATCTCCTCTAAATTGAATCAGCACCTGAAGCTTCACACAGCCCTAGTATTTATCTGAAATTTACAGGAGGTTTGGGATTAAAAATAATTTGTTAAGTCTTATTTCGTTTTCTTCCCTAGGGTGGTCAACTTCTCAGCTTGTTCCATTCTTGGTCAGATGCTGTCAGTCATCTTTTACATTACACTATGATAGTAGAATCCTAGAATCTTAAACAAGTAACTTCAGGATTAGCTAGTCCAAACCCTTATGTGCTGTCACAAACTTTATGCCTAGACAATCCCTGCCAGAGTTTTACAAAGCCTGTTTTTTAAAATCTCCAGCAAAAGAAATTCCATAATGTTCTGGTTAATCTTTTCCAGTGCTTCACTAACTTTATGATTGCAAAGCTGCTCTTGATAGCTAACCTAAATCTTTTTTGCTACAAATTAAATTGACCTCTTCTTGTTCTCCCCTCCACCACCTGCAGACAGAGAGAGCAAGCAATCATCATCTTTTTTGCCACCCCTTTCTGTCAACTAAAAGTCTGTTTCCTTGCGTTCCCCCCAGGCTCCTCTTTTAGACTAAAGACACCCAATTCCTTTTAACTTTTCTTCAAAGTTTACATTTTATAAACCTCTGGGTTTCTTTCTGCCATACTCTTGCCAAATTAGTTATTTCCCATATGGCATGCATTTGATTTTTTGTTCCTAAGCAGAAATTGACACTTATCTTTTGAATCCATCCTACTGGTTTCAGGCCATCATTCACTTTGTCAAGTTGATTTTGAATTCTAATCCTATTTATAGAGTGCTTCTGACCCCTCCCAGGCTGGTGTCATCCCACATTTTTTAAGTATACCCTATTTCCCACCCAGGCTTTTAATTGTAATATTGAATAGAACCAGGACTAGGATACACACCAAAAGATCCCACTTCAAATGCCCTCCACATCTTACAGTGAGCCATTGACAAGTTTTCTGAATTGTAGTTTACAATTATGCATCCACCAATGACACACTTAGCCAGCCTTTTTC
>NW_017728994.1:3746011-3749230 GCF_001723915.1 Gavialis gangeticus | reverse complement strand
AATTATGCATCCACCAATGATTTTATATATATACCACTTCCCCTTACTTTTCTTATGAGTACAATATAAATTCTCATTAAAATCAAGATACATCAAATCTAATGCTTATACTACATTCACTAGATTGGTTATCTTGCCAAAGGAAAAAAAAATAGATTGGCTTGACACGATTTATTTTTGATACATTATTGTTGGCTGTCTTTATCATCTTATTATCCTTTAGGAGCTTATAAATGAATTGCTTAATAACTTGTTCCCGACTTGTTTCAAAGATTTAAGTTAGACTGACTGATGTACAATTTCCTTTTTAAAGATAGGCACTAAGTTTTCCATTCTCCAGTTCTCTGGGAACTTTACTCTCTATGAATTCTCAAAAGTAATCAATAATGTTTTAGAGATTGCTTCAGGTAGTACTCTAGGGTGAATTTCATCAGGCTCCAATGCCATGAAGACATGTATTTATCTAAATATTTTTTAACCTGTTCTTTCCTTTCTGGCAAGAGCCTCCTGTCTCTTTGACATTACTTTTGCTAAGTATCTCATCACAACAAACCCTTTTTTCTGAAGACCAAAGCACTGAATGCTTCAGCTTTCTCTGTATCATGTTACTTGTTCTCTTCCCTTGCTAAGTAATAGATTAAACTTTGTCTTGCGTCTGTTTCATACTGAGCTTTTTCATGTTTCTTTTCTGTCCCTTGAGTTATAACTCATGTTGAGTCCCAGCTTCTCTGATTATATCCCCTCATGCTTGTCCTGTTTCTTTACAGTTATCCTAAGTCATGCAAACTGATTACTTTTCTTTGTATGTTTCTATTTTGTTAGGTTTTTAAACAATTCCTGATCTATCCATAATGGCCTCTTCAATAGTACTATAGTTCCTATTTTTCCACCATATTGGGAGAAGTTGCAGTTATACATTTCAGTGCAGTACCTTTCAGAAACTACTTTCCCATAGTCCTTTCTTTCCTAGATTATCCTCCCAGGAGACAACGTTTCAATTTCTGAGTTCTCTTATCCTTATGTGCCCACTCTCACTGCTGCCTTCCTTTAGAATAGTGAACTCTTATCATTTTTGTGACCACCTTCTTCCATATTACCTTGCGATTTTCAGATTTTCAGTGAGGAAGATCCCTATCAGGCAGAATTATATGAAAACTAGTTGCTTTCCTGGCAGCGTTCTGTACTTTCTGAAGTAGCGCTGTTCCCAGTGTATTTCACAAATTTGATAGACTGCCCCTATCCTGCCATGACTAACTTCTACTATCAGAGGCTTTTAAAATCTAACATCCTTTATAAGTAGAGGTAAATTGCTTGCATAATCTCTGATCTTGTCAAATGTGTTGAGAAAAAATTGGTTCAATTTTAAGAGATTTTTAGGAAGAGAGGAATTTGGTTTCCTAATTTTCTGGCAGTTTCATTGTATTTTTGTCTACAGAATCTCTTCCTTTGAACTGTTATATATCATGTCATAAATGGTATTTTTGAAGACAGTACAGTTTTCTTGGGTGAAACAGTTTTTAACAATGAAAAGCTTACTTATGTTCTTTTCATTTCCTGTGCTTATCTGCATATGTGCTTCTCCTCAGAGGAGTTACATCTCAGATTCTTCTGTACACAGGAGAAGAGTTATTTTACTATAGAAG
Source organism: Gavialis gangeticus (assembly GCF_001723915.1). Lineage (NCBI taxonomy): Eukaryota > Metazoa > Chordata > Crocodylia > Gavialidae > Gavialis > Gavialis gangeticus. Next base: position 3,747,587 of record NW_017728994.1, on the reverse strand, counting down.
ACAATGTTTGGTACAGCTGCCAAACTTCCATTATCATAAACATAATCATACATTGTAGGATTGTTTTTACTCATAAAGTTGGATTCAGCACAAGAAATTTGATCACTGACTTTATCTCACCAATTTATGAATATACACATCAATCTAATGAAAAACTAAAGGAAAAGTACCGATAAAAATGAGGGAAACTTTACTTCATTTCTTTTGTATTGAAACAACCATTTAAAGTCAATATTTTAAACTACATGATTAGTCTAGCCCAGTACAAATAGTTCTTAACAAGACAAGGAAAAGCCCATTCTTTTTTAGATGCCATGCTGTCAGTAATGCAAATATCACATTCACTATTGAAGTGAGACAGTTGTTTCTACTGAAGAAAGGGAGGGAAAATGCAGCTTCTCCTTCCTATTTTATGTCACTATACATGAGGGACAGAAAACAAGGTTTCTTTCAGCTAAATGCTTTCCCTTTGAATCCTGGGAGTGAGAAAGCTGATCACCAGGGTTTTCAATTATGCACAGTGCACTTTGAGATATGTAACTGGGTGCCTATTTTAAACAAAATGAATAATATATGATGAATGATATATGTTTAAAATGATTTTTTGTATTTATGAAGAACCCTGTGTTCTGACCCCCCCTACACTATATAGTGCATGCTCTAATGACCGTACATTTTCTCTTCTTTCTCTCAACTTCAGCTGGTTTCTTTTTCTTCTAAGAGCAAGGTGGGAAATGCATGCATAAATGAGTATCTATATATCACTTAATGCCTATGGCATAAGTGCTAGCAGGCCATTTTTTCAATCCTCCTTGACTATGAGATTAGTGGCTCTGACAAAAGCAAAGCCCCAGTAGAGTCCAGAGTAAGTTCATCTCAAATTTAATGGGAAATCTCCTGGATTCTGTAGCATTCCTGGTTTAGCAGATTGGACATTATATGGCATCTTGTGTTCAATTAAAAAAAGTTGAGCACTGCCTTACTCAAGAGGTAATTTCACTGACTTCAAAGAATACTGGTTCTATTTCTCATGAGAAGGCATCACTGTTTAGCAACATGATATCATGTTTGCTCATTCTCAACACTATTTAATAAAAAAGCTATTTATTTCCATTCTTTCATCGATTTATGAAACCACATTGCAGGAACAACAAGATTGTATGAAATACTTACGATATCAGAAGAGAAGACAGAGCATGATTGTTTTCTTTGGTCTTAGTCATTACTTTTCATGATGTTTTTTCCTTTCCAGATCTGAGCAGTAGATGAAATCTGTACATCAAATAGTATAAAATGCATCTGCATGAGTAATAGCAATAGTTTATTTTCAAGTGAAAGCCTGTCATTTGCCAGATGTGTTTGATTCAGACAATATGATTTTCATGCCAATTTTATGATACATTTGATTTAAGTAAAGTGACTGAAAGCTGCTGTAGAGACTGAGTTGTTGTTAAACACCAGCTGTAGTTTTTCACTTTAATTAATATTGTATGGAGTAGAATATCTTGGTTTAATTAACACATTAACACTTTGGGGTATTCAAGTAGAGGTCAGAGAGATCTACTAGTCCTTAAAA
>NW_017728994.1:3735585-3746000 GCF_001723915.1 Gavialis gangeticus | reverse complement strand
ATTCAAGTAGAGGTCAGAGAGATCTACTAGTCCTTAAAAAGAAGTAGCTAATTCAGAGTAGCCCTTGAAAACCCACTCAATTTCTTTCAGAAAAAAAAAAGCAGCCAGATGGTTCCATAGAGGTTATATTTTCTGCATTTAATTTACTCTACTAATGAAAAATAAAGGATGGACTCCACTGATTTCCTTACTGCTCCAGTTAAAGGGATCAGTTCTGGCAGATTCCTGTGACTGACAGGAGCTACCCTTTAGATCCACCTCTTAATTGTTCCAATCTTGCTAGTTTTGGACCTGGGCCTTTGGAGTGGGGGGATATTCCCATTTAACCAAGACTTTTACTTGGTCAGTTTTGAAAATCTGGCCATTGATTTAGGGGCCTACGTATAGGTTTACAAGTCTAATTTTAAACTCTTTTTAGTGCAAATCTTTGTAGATGATCTGCCATTATCCCTGTGTTATTTATGCTAAGGTTACCATGAAAAGGGACTGGACTGGGTTTTTTTTATATATGGGTTTTTGTTGTTTTCCTCCAGCTATCCACACTTGAAGTAATCATCACTTCCAATGTAGGGAACATAATACTTGTTTTTTTACAGAAATTATTATTATCACAAACAATAGGGAACATAGGATAAAAAAAAGACTGATCAACAAAACTGAGAAATACCAAAGCTGTTAATGAATTCTGGAAGATCACACATGAAAAGTAAGTAGTTGTCACTGTTGGCTCTGGATTTAGGACCTTTGTTCTTTGTTGTTTAGGCTTTGTTCTGGGGGGAAGACTCACCCTCAGACTGACCATGACCTTTCTACTCAATAATAGACAAGTTTATTGATACACAATGATAACAGAAAATAAACAATATAGACAATAAAAAGATTCTATATATCTACCAAATCCTAAGGCTGTCATGAGAATCAAAGTACATCTGGCCAGGAGCAGTCTTCACTTTGAGGCTCTCTCTTAGGTGTCAGATGTCAACATTTCAGCATCCTGGAGGTGTTAAGCCAAGGACCCTCCCCCCTATCAGTGGGGTGGATGAGATGGGTTGGTGGTGTGCCCTCTGTCCATGGATGGGCATGAGGATCCAGGCAGGACAGGGAGGAGGGACCCTTTGCTACTCCAAAGTCCTTCTTTTGTATTCTCCTTCCCTCCTGATGACTCCTGATGACTATTCATCTGTGGCTATCACTGATTGGTCTCTTTGTGTTTGTCACACTGTCCACATAGCTCATCACATGCACACATACTAATTTGGTCTTTCTGGGATTTCTCCTAATTTGGTCTGTTTCCCCAAAATTGGAAAACTCCAGCCCCCTGCTCTGGCACGTTGCGAGCTCGTGCCACCTTATCTCATATTATGGAACAGTGTGGTACATACTTCCCCTCCCCCCACTCCCCACCCTCAGTTCTCAGGCTATGTCTCTATTCATTGCCCTTCTTGTGTTAGACAGCCTGTCTGCTTCAAAGGCTGTGTGAAACTATGTGTGCATGATCCAGGTTTTCAAAAATCAGTTAACCCCTGCTGCTCATTCTGAACCATTCTAATGCATATATCTATACTTATAAATCAATTCCCAAAAAGCAAATATCCAAATACCATTCTTATGCCAACAGTCACCAGGCACTCACAAGTGTTAAACCACAATTCCCAGTGTGAGATGCAGGCAGGGTGTCACAGGCCAGCTGGGCACTGTGAGTGTATCAATTTAGTTGCAGGCTGACTGAATGCTGCAACTGTATCCGCCACTGGGCTGCTTCATTTGGGATCGAGGAGGTGGAGTTGAGAGTGAAGCAAAGACAAGTTTCACTTATAACAGTAAAAATGAATTTTACTTATAACAGCAAAAAATGTAGTTTACACATATAACACTTAGTAAAAAGATTAAGCTAATAAACAGACAACATAACAATAAAAGTTAAAAATTGACAGTGATAAAAAAAACAAACAGATGAATTGACAAAGAGTTCCTACTTTGTTAGCAACTTATTGATAGTCCCTCAGTGTCAGGTACACATCAAGTTGATCCAGCAAAGTCAGGTGTCCCCGATCCATGCTGTTGGAGGGAAATACAGGGGAAGGTCCCTCAGTCAGGATCTGGTCCTCGCTCACACTAGGAGTAAAGGATCCGGGGGCATGGGACAGCAATGGCTACTATGTTCTGTCCTTCCAGCTGGTCACTTAACATGTGTATTCCTTTATATCCTGTCTTATGCTAATCTGTTGGCTTTAGATCCACTCACAAACTTACCCTACAGCTGTTACCCTATGGGGTTAGAAGGTGTTAGAAATTATTATAATAGGTTACTGCCCAAGCTTGGGTTTACCCAATAAACAAATTAAACCACATTAGTTTGGGGTCTGAGATTAGCATTTTTCCTGCCCAAATCCATCCTACTTAAAAAAAATTTAAGATGTGTTAATTGTATCTTGTGGTTACGTTCATTAATCTTACTGACCTTTAAGCAAAAATTTATTAAATCAGCTAAGTGCAGTTTTATTCTTTAGTTCTGCTTTTTAAAACTTGTGTCCATCTCATGATTGATACAAACAGTTATATATAACCTTATGGTTATACTCCAGACAGGCAGGAAGCGTTTGCAGGAAGCAGTTTCATAAGATCTATTTTAGCCAATATTTAATATGTGCCTTTATCAGATACTCTCAAAAAGCAGATTTCTTTTTTGCTGTAAGTGGCTTATTAACCCTTTTGGTTCTGGCCATCACAATCCACCCCTTGCTTTCTGAAGTATCTGCTTTATAAATATGACTTTTGCCAGGCGGCATATATAACATCAGTATGAGCAACAACATTTATTTTGGCATAAACACAAGGACCAATCTTAGAATAATAATATCTGAGGATTATAGTAAATAGTATTAGTCCTATGATTAAACTTATTCCTATTGCAAACCAAGAAAAGGGAGCACTTTTAATGAAAGTATACATTTGTACAGTACAGGCTACTTCATACCACTTACACAGCGAGGGAATGTTAGTAGCGCACTTAATTTTCCCTCCCTCTTGGACTATGAGAGCAAGTTGTTTACCTTTTTGGGCATCTTCAAACAAATTTTTGATGTAGGCCGCTACTTTATTCCACCCTTTTACTTGGGGGATGTCTACATCTTGAACCCAGGATTTTGGAAGACTTAGGTTAAGGGTGAAACTTTCTAGCTGGATCTTTGGCCACATTAGCTTCCTGGCCTTGGACATTTAAAATAGCTGATGCTCCTTGAAAATCTTGAGCTTCTGCACAGCAGCTGGTGCAGGAGGTCCAAAACATACTGTTGGGATAGTACAAGTAGCCAGAACCTTTCTAACAAACCCACTGAGCTATGGTAATGTAGGGAGTCACTAATAGAGGTGTTATACAAACCATGTTGGGGGGGACTATTGGGCCAGCCTGTTCATAAGGTTCCCAAGCCTATCAAAATGTCATTTACAGGGTACACTGGAGATTGAGCTAAATACTTGGGGACTTATGGAATTACAATTTCCAAAATGGGACGATGTAAGTCCCAGTCTCATATACATCCTCCCCACAGTCCTGTTGTTAAGAGATGGGCAGTGGACTATGTCCTGTTTGCTACCCCATGTACGACAAAAAAGCATTTTGTCTTGCTGCACCCCTCCCATCGTGTGCTCCACATGTCTCGGTAAACTAACAGTTGGGTTAAAACTGGGGGTAGTCGATGGCACTCTAAGCCAGCAGGCCATTCTTTGTGTCTGAGATCTCTCATCACCTGGGAGAAGTGAAAGTTAAGTAAAAGCTGCACCTGGGCACACGCAGTGCTCCAAGTTTGATTAGCATCAGCTTGAAAGGCTGCATGCATTAACAGGTAACTTATTTGTGCTGCTTCTTGGCCAATGGTTGCTACTAATTCATCAGTGTATTTTAGGGTCATGTTATCAATCATACCCCCTTTAGTGAGAAAACCTATTGCTTGTTGTATATCCATGATTCCTTGGGTGTTTTTCTGAGATTTATCTATGTTCCAAACTCCCATAGCTGAATTAAACCTGTTCCACATGTGGTTTAGGATACCTCTTTTTTTTCAGATACTTGGAGGCTGTTGGGCTATGGGTTGGAAAACAGTTGGCCAAGTCCAGTGCAACATTTTTTCTGCCAACCGGGTGCCAGCAGAGCAGCTGGGGAATGCTGTTCTGATAAACCATTGCTCAGGGTTAAAGGTGATACAGGCATTAAACAAGAAGGCATTAAGGAGAACTAGAGCTCTGGTCTGGGACCTCCACCATGGGGTGACATTAGACAAGCGAGGTAGCAGATACACTTGTGGTGGCTCTTTTTGAATTAGCAATGTGCATCCTTGCTTAATGCAAAAAATGGATAGGGGTTTTCCTGTTTGGGTGCTTAACCATTTCCCTTCTTGTTTCTGGGATTGGTTAACTTCCCAGTGAGGTTGGTTTAGTTGCTGGAGTGAATCTCCACCTGTGTACTTGAACGTACACTGTTCAGGTACGACTATGGCATGGGTATCTTGCTAAAATGATTCTGGCACAGTGCCCCCCATGGACTTGGCCAGTTTTTCTGGGTTAACTAGGGCTGTGCCCTGCAGACTTTCCCAGACTGTTTTGCAATATGCAGCTATGGTATATTCAATTCCGTGAGCATGCCTCCTTCATCCATATGGCAGAACCACAAAATACCCGGAACATGGGACGTGTTGGCTTCCCATTCTGTGGACCACCACTTGACAGCATAAGAGCCATTTTTAAACCACCATAGTACCTGGAGGACCACTGTATTTGGTGAGCTGTACACCATTGTGCCAAAGTATCATCGGGCAGGGGGACTGCTGGAGCTATTGTTTGCCATGGAGGTGGGGTCGGAGGTTTTGGTTGTCTCTTTGGGCTCTGGGTGGTTGTAGAATTTCAAGCTGCAGTGTTGTAGCAGTGGTCACGTCAAGACCCAGGGTGGGCAGCATGCCTGCAGGCAGAATATCACCAGGGCCATTGGAAAAACCACAACAATCTCCCCCTGTCCCACACTCATTTTTCCTGATTCTGGCATATGGGAGGAAGCTGAGTAACCACCCTGTCCCACAATAACATTGATAGATTTCCCCTTGCCAGTCCACAATCCACCAATGATGACTGAGAGGCCAGTTTCATACTTTTTTGATTGCAGCTGGGTGCTTCCAGTATCCCAGTGTGTCTGAGGCCTTGGCAGTGGGTGCGATCTGTGGTGCGGGAGCATACAAATGCCCCACATTAGTCAAACAACAGCAAACAACTAGCAGTCCCATCATCATATACCTTTATCAGATACTCTCGAAAAGCAGATTTCTTTTTTGCTATAAGCTGCTTATTAACTCTTTTGGTTCTGGCCATCACAGCAGGGGCTTTCCTACATCATACCCTCTGCTTGGCTCTGAGGCACCAAAAGTTGAGTTCAGGATGTGCTGCCCCTGCATGCTTCCCCTTCTCCATTCCTGCTATGCTAAGCAATGAGGGCAGTGAGCCATGCTTGCAAGTCCAACCCTTGACCTGCTTTCCTCTATTTGCCTTCACCCTGTGCTCTGCTGAGTGGCAGGGCAGTGATTGAAAAGCTGACATGGCTGGTAACCATGCTTGCAAATTTGATTCTTGGCCATCTTGGCTTCCTTCTGCATCCCCCCAGATGAGCAGCAGGGACAGTGATTTAAAGCCAGAAGGCCTAGGACCTTGACATTGGAGGTTTTCCCTGATCCCAGCTCTGCCACAACAAAATTCCCCTGCCTAGCCTTCTCTGTTCTGGGTGACCCAGGATCAGTGTGGAATGAGGCAGGCCACCGTGCATCAGCCCAGTGGCCAACAAGCCAATTTGCAGGATGGGGTCATTCTCCTGGAGCTAGAACACTCATGGGGATGTTTAAGGCAGTTATGGCTTTTCAGCAGCTGCCACTTGACAGTCCCCTTCCAGGGCTGGGGAGACCACAGGCTGTCGCTTAATGGCTGCCTTATGGGTCGGAGTAGCCTAGGAAACATTCCTCTAGCGTCCTTTGACTGGAGAGATCACTTCTGAAGCTCTCTAGTCATGGCAGTGGAGGAATGTCTGTGCAGTCCAGTTCCTGGGCTATTTTTCTACTGGAAGAAGATACTTCCTGTAGAAGTGAATGTTTGTACCCAGCCTCTGTAACTTCACAGGAATTTAGCATTAGAAGCAAGGGCGGAGTCCAACAAGAAATTTATGAATCTTCCTTTTCCAACAGCATACATGGAGCTTATATTTTAATTCTGCAGGGCTATCAGGCAGCAAGCTTAAAAGTCATGCTATTTTTGAATCTAGAAATCTGTTGATGTGGAACTGAAATTTGCTCATTCAGGGCCATTCACATATGTAATTCTGGCAAGAAAACCTCACACATTTCTGAAGCATGTTGATTTTTTGACAAACAGTGGCTCTAAGAAATTGTTTTGTCATTTGGAATGTTACATTTGCTTCATCAGGAGTCAGTTTGAGTGGTGAAGTGAGTAGTACGCACAGTAATTTTATTTATAAAGAGTCTTATTCAAACATATTAAGATTATTAACATTATTGGGCATTGAACACCATCCTATATAAAATAGCCCTGCAATCCTGCAATGTATGACATGAAAGTCGTTACATGTATATGGGGGGTGCAGGGAAGGAGTGTGCACACAAATGAAACAAAACATTTCCTGTTTCTGTATGGCATTAAGTCTGATCTAAACAGTGTCTTGGGATTCTTATCCCATTACTTGGATTAGCTTTTATGTCCCTACAGATTTATTGTTTCATTATTCTCTCTAACCCCATCTGCCTCTCAGCACTACCCTCTCTCTTGACAAATAAAAAATTAAGAAACAAAATGAACAAAATAAAAATCAAAATTAAGGCCATTCTTCTAGCTCTTCAGGCTCAGACAAAAGAGACAATTTTTTTTCCTTATCTGGCCCCTGCAAGCCAGCCCAGCACTGCTCCCAGTGCTGCTTTCAGAATGGGGGTGGTGGGGCAGAAGGAGCTTGTTCTGGTTGTTCCCCAACTGGCACTGGAGGATTGGGTGAGTAGCCTGCAGCACCTCCAAGGTCGGGGGCTACAATCCACCTCCCATCCCCGCATTAGAGCATGGCTGGGAAAATCCCAGAACAGATCTTTATCCCCTGCCTTCTCCCTTCCCATCCTGAGACAGAAAGGGAGCTGGGGTGGGGGGCAGAACTAGAGGAAGAGGCTGCAGAGATGCAGCTTCTCTCCCGGGTTTGGCTCCAAACTGGAGCTCAATCCCCCACCCTCCATACCCAATAGCTGATGTCTGTTGGGTTGGGAGGATCAATTTAACTCATGGCACTTTCTGTGAAATTCCATGGGTCAGACCTGGGAGCTGCACTTCTGTCTGTGCGTTTCATCCTAACTCAAAACTTTTTATTTAGATCTAGCTGAAAAATGTTCAGTTTTGCTTAGAATTTCAAATTTTTGGAAAAAGTTCAAGTGAAACCTAACTTGAGTTAGAACTACTAACATTTCACCTAACATTTAATTCAGAGTTGAGATGAAGCTTAATTTCAGTTTTTGCAAAACTGAATAATTAATGGTGGAAACACCAAAACAGTTCAGCACAAAGAATATTTCTGCATTTCTAATATGGCATATGCTTTTCAGACTTTTGAGTTTTGCTGGAAACCCCAGTTTCCCAGCAGCTGCCACAGAGCCTAGAAATGCAGGCTCTCCAGCAATCTTCCAAATAGGGACTGACGTGATGGGAAACTGGGAAGTCCTAGAGACAAGCAGTCTGCCTCCAAAGATACTAGAGAACCTGGGAATCACCAGCTTCCTGACAAACTACCAGACAGAAGCCTGGGAGATAAGAAGCCTGTTAGATAGTCAAGGCTCAGGTAGCTTTCCAAGCAACCAAGAAACCATGTCTGGAAAACATCTGCCATCTGCCACCTGCCTACCTCTTCACCCTTCCAATGAAAGTTTCTATGAACATATTCCCACAGTATGTTCCAGTTCTATTGAATCTGTGCTTTCCATTGACACATTGTTTCATTAGAACATTTTTGACAAGTTCTACTTTCACTGGCCAGCTGCAATGAAATATTTTTTAAATATTTTTTTGGAAAATGGGAGATGCTCATAATTAAAAATAGATCATGATCTGAAAAATGTTTAATTAATTGTGTTTGAACTTATGGTAATTTTTCTTGTTCCATATGAAAATTTGCTGTATAGGGGCATGTGTAGATAAAATAGGAGCCCAAAATTGAAATGGTGGATTATAAAAAACAATGCTTCAATTTATGGCTGATTAAACCCCTGTGTTGTGCACACACCCTGCTGACTTACCTGCCTTTCCAGCAGGTAGGGGAGGGCGAGCTGTCAGCGGGAAGAGTGGTCTCTGGGCTGCTGGGAGGGATGGTGCCTCCCTCTGCAGCATCAGCAGCCCCCCTCAGGCAGTACCTACCTGCAGGCACCCAGCTTGGGCAGTCCTGGGGGGCACTGCAGTCACAGAGAGAAGCACCAGGATCCCATGCAGCTCAGGCAGGAAGGCAGGCTCCAGGGGTGGAGGGGGGAGGGGGGAGATCAGGCTCACTGTTTTTCTTGGGCAAAGCCTGCTGCCTGGTGCCAGGCTGCCTGCAGGGCTTCCTGCAGGGCTTCCTTCAGAGCCATGGAGCTTCATGGAACCTGGTTCTTTGCTCCATGGCTATATGGGGAGCAAACTAAAACTCCTTTGAGGAATTTTAGTTTGCTACCCCCCCAAGTCATTTAAGGTGCATTATGCTACCACATTTCCTACAGCAGCTGGAATTAATGTGAAATACGCCACAGAGGTGTGCAAACACTGACACCATTAAAGCAGTGCAAAAGCATTTCACTTACTTTAAAGTGTCATGAACACATGCCTCTCGTCCCGTCTACACATGGCCTAAATGATGCCATCATGGTGGCACTTTACTGTTGGGCACAACCTCCTGTCTTACTGCTTTCCTTTCAAAAAAATCATCTGGGATATTATTTGGCAAGGCATCTGCCAAACTTTTGTAACAGTTATACAGAACTAAGTGAAATGCTAGTAGTTCTAACCCAAGTTAGGTTTCACTTCAATTTTTGTCCAGCATGTGAGGCTTTGATGATAATTAAACACATTATTTTACTTCCTATCTGCAGAAGAAAGAATCTTCAGTGGATGAGTTTCTTGATTGGCTAGAACCTGATCCAACTACAATTTGTTGTTTGTGGGCACTTGCATGAAGTAACATTGGCTTGATGAATCTTATCACCACACATAACAAAAGCAGGATTGGGTCCTTGCTTTGAATTTTCACTTGTTTCTTTGTGAAATCTCTTATGGTGTAGGATATATCTGATAGGTTCCCACTAAGCAGATTTTATACCATGTAGATTGGCAGTTCTTTTTTAAATTGTAACATCTTTGGGACATGGATCAAATTGACTATGAGCCTTAGGTACTATCACAGTATAAATGTAAAGTTACAATTATCATGATGATATAATGAAGATAAAACCTGATGCCAATTATAGCTGATAGGAAGTAGTATTTATGTGAGCTTAAACTCCCATGTTGAAAAGCCAAACCTGCTGATATTAGATGTTTTCAATAATTGCTTACATACTCCACTCTGTGTTCAATGCTTGTCCCCTTTCAGTTAAATAAGAACAGGGTTTGACTCTATCTTTGCATAGTTTATGAAGCAGGACAATAAGGTTGTTTCTTTTACGTTTTCTTGCCTTTGGCAAAAACTTCACAAGTAGTAACTCCATCTGTGATTGGAAAGTGATAGTTCATTTGATTGTGTATGGATTTTTATGCCTGTCAGCTAAGTCTTAGGCATCTATAAATACAGAAGTAGGGCCCAAGGCTTAAGAAATGTTTGATGCTCCAGCACGTATACCTAGTAATTTATTAATACTAAGAAACTATTAATAAGTAACAGGTCCATTTATTCACCTTCATATTTAGTTATTTGTTTTGTTTTAGTTTTGTGCTTATGTGATGCTAGATTTTGTATGATTGTTGTTGTTTGAGGTCCCAAGTCCTGCAATGAACTTTGTACAGGATGAGCCTCATTGGGTGTGTCCACACAAGCACACATGTGCCTATTGCCCCACCTCAAACCCCTTTGTGGTGGGGCAACAGGCATGTGTGGGAAAAAAGAAAATTTGACCCCTGGATATCCAGGGGTCTAAAAACAGTGAAGTATAAAAAGCAGGGCAGGGCATGGTCAGGGACCCTGAGGCAACTGGAGGCTGGATCCTCCATGGAGACGCTCTGGCTGCCAGAGCATCTTTATGCTTGGCCCTCACCTTAGTGCTGAAACACACAATGGGCCAGGCTGTGTGTTCAGCACCAGGGCTCTGGTGCTGGTGAGTAAGGGGTCAGGGGGGCTGGAGAAGCATGGAAGGGACTGTGGGGGGGACACTCCC
>NW_017728994.1:3688744-3730585 GCF_001723915.1 Gavialis gangeticus | reverse complement strand
CCCAGTCCCCCTGAGTTGATAAATATGCAACATTGACACTGATGAGGAGCAGGTTTTGAGGATGCTCAGTGAGTGTGATGTTAACAAGGAGGAAGAAAGAGTCATGGTACAGGCAGCAAAATATTACCTTCTAAAGAGAACAGGATAAAGTTTGTCTATATGCCAATGAGTAGGGCTGTGCGAAATTGCACTGGCTGTTTCATTTTGATGCTATTTCAACTTGTTTTGAGTTCGAAACAGCGAAATTGAAATGAAACAGAGGGCTTCAAAACAACCGCAAAATGAGATGAGGCCAGGCAAAATGTTTCAAAAGTTTCAAAATGTTTTGAGTTTTGAAGCATCAGCCAGGTGGTGGGAGGCATGGGAGAGCCAGAGCTGCACTCTAAATGGCTCTGTGCAGCCCCATGTGGCTCAGCCTGGCAGGGAGCACAGCCCTGCCTCTCCCCATTTCCCACCACTGGGCTGTGCTCTGATCAGCTCCACCAGCCCTCTGGAGCTCAGCCTGGTGGCAGGAGGTGGACAGAGCCAAGGCTGCAGTCTGCCTCCTGCCACCAAGCTGAGTTCCAGGGGGCTGTGAGCTATTGGGCACTGAGCCCAGTGGAGGGAGATAGAGTGCAGCCTTGGGGCTGCACCCCTCTTCCCTCCACTGGGCTGCAAGCCACTGGGTTCCCCTGCCCAGTAAAGGTGAGCAGAGCACAGCCCCCTGCCCACCTCCACCAGGCTGCAAGCTGCTGGGTTCCCCTGCCCAGTGGGAAATCAAAACTGTTTTGACAAAATGAAATGTAACAGTGCTTTTGAAATTAAACTAAACTCAAAGTGAAACACCAGTCCATTGAAACAGAAGTTGAAGTAAAACGGTGCTGTTTCACACAGCCCTGCCAATGAGCCTTATTCATTTTAACCCATGCAGGTGTCACTGTCCCCAGTTCAGGCCAAATCTGAATCCAAATTGAATATGGCCCATTTCATACAACCCTATCAGCTTCCACTCCAGTGAAGCAGTTTCTATTGCCTTTGGAACTGTTTTTCAGGAAATGTTCCCCATGCCCCTTAGGATTCCTACATATACTGCTAAGAGCAAAAACATACCCTGTGTGATTGAGGAAACTAGGCACCCAGCTAATAATTTTGAAAATGGAGGGCTTCATGAAGTTCTTGATAGGATATCTTTTGTACTTCAAATGTGTGTTAGAGTACAATGTAAATACCATATTTAACTGAACCCAAGATGACCCTGACTTTAAAACAACCCCCCAGTAATTAGATTATATACATGGAAGATTATACATTTGTTATAATGTTCCATGTACAGAATCCAATGATTGGGGGGTTGTCTTAAATTTGTCCCTAACCACAGGAGGGCAGACAGTCTGACCCTAGCACCTTGGTCCCCCACGCTTGCTCCCATACCCATGCCCTTTCCACCTGTCCCCCATATGCCCTCTGATTTGCCTCTCCTGCACCCTGCTACCTGTCCCCCACACCTGATCCCCAACCCTTGCTGATGCCTGAAACCCCATTCTGGCCACTGCCTCATCCCTGACCTGATCCCCCATGGGCTGTGCTCTCCCATCCCCTGATACACTGCTCTCCCATTCCCTGACCCACACTTCTGGTCTGCAGCAGTGCAGGTCAAGGGATGGGATAGCAACATGCACTGCTGCCTCATTCCCTGATCCACACTGTGGCTGCAGCTGCGGCTGCTGCTGCATTCTCTGACCCAACTTCTGCTGGTCAGCAGTGAAGGTCAGGGCATGAGAATCAGGCATGTCAAAGGATGGGGCAGCAGCATGTTGCTTCCCTATCTCCTGATGTGCGCTGCTGCCCCCTTCCCCACTGTGTTTCTGCCTTATCCCCTGCTCCATGTTGCTGATCAGGCAGCAGTGCAGGTCAGGGGATGTTGCAGCAGCGTGAGTCAGGAATGGGGAAGCAGTGCAGGCCAGGAGACAGGAAAACAGTGCATATTGCTGCCCCATCCCCACCAACATGCTGCTGCTCATAGGCAACTGGTAGGGAGTGCACGGGGGTGCACGTGCCCCCCACAATGGGGCTGGTGCTCCCAACGGCCGACACTGGTGCTGTCAGTAGGACTGGTACTCCCTGACAGGGCTGCTGCCATCAGCAGCTTCTGTGGGTGCCCCCCTCCAGATTTACGAGGCACCAATCACTCATAGTGCCACCCTATTACCCACTCAAACTGCTGCCCCATCCCCTGCATGATCCTTGATCCGATACCGTATCTGCACTGCTTCCCTATCCCCCATATGATTACCCCAAATCCATGACCCACACTGATGGCCCATCCCCTGCCTGATCTCCCACCCATGCTACTACCCCATCCGTCACCCAACCCATACAGTCACACAGCCTCTGCCTATCCTGCATGCAGGCTTCCAGCCATCCCAGACCCTAACCCTGGCCCCTGACCTGTACTCCCCATTGGCCTTATAACAGAATATGCATCTCATTTTCCAGGTACTTTGTTTTTCTTCCATAATATCTGTATTCTATGTAAGTTAATACTTATTAAATACTGGTTTAAGCAAAGGTTCAAAGAACTTGCTGTTAGCTAGACTGTGTAGTTGACTTATGGGTGGGTTGTTATTGGTTCTAAGTGGGGTTAATGTTCTGTAGGTTTAGTCTAGAAAGATAATTAAAGCAGGTATCTAACTTGAGTATCTTAGTAGTTCTGTAGCAGTTAATGTGATTTTAGTCACCCAGCAGTGATCTCTATCATGTCTTTGCTGGTCTTCATCATCTACAAGCAGTGGAAGGAACACCCATAACTCCTCACTGTCCCAGTGATCAAGGCTGGTTATAATTCGGATGGACTACAGACTACATATGTTCCTTGAAGCCATCGCTCCTTCTCCATAGAAAATGATAAGTTAGTTTGAGTTTGACCAATGCCATCTGCTTCAGATTTTGAACAGTGTTCCACAGTTGAAGATAAATTCCCTTTTAAACTTCTCCTTCCTGATACTACCATTCTCAAACAAATGACATTTTACATGATTGGTTTCAACCCATGTATGTTCTGGGTTTTTATTTTTTATTTTTAGGAAGATAGCAAAATCAGTTCAGCTGTTTCTTTTTTACTTATAGTTCAGCTATTTTACTTTTTCAGGTGTGAGAAAACATGCTTTTCCCTGATACATACTGATCAGAAATTTAGAACTCACATAATTCAAAATCAGCTGTAGCTCAAAATTGTAAATGCATATAATTTCATACAGCCCAATGAGTTCTAGAGTTTGAGGCAAGTTCTAAGAGAATGTAGATATTTAAAATTTAAGAGTGTTTGTAATTGGAAATTTACAACATGTAGCATACATTTCTTTTTTCAGGTTTCATTTAAGTAGATCAGCTTAGAACACTCCCTGTATAATCAACGTCATTTCACTTTAATGGTAGCTTTAAACTGAAAGCTTAGCTGCATTGAACTAACAGCTTAGCATAGTACTCTGAAATAAAAACTTACCTAATTGGCCTCTTTGAGTGAAAGTACAACTTAGAACTTTCCCCTCCCAAATTGGGAAAGTAGTAAATGTACTTTACTCTTGCAAACACTAGGCGTATGCAGATATCATATAGCATAAATTACCAATATGAGTTAATTCTGGGTAAGAGAGGAGACCTATTATTGCAATGTTTGACATATAATATATACTGGTATGAAGGAAGACCATATTTTTAAAAGATCTTCATAACATGGAAGACTTAGAGATCACTTACCAGTTTTGAGTGTTTAGTTTCTCTAAAACTAGATATGCAAGTAATTCAGCATATGCAGAAATATTGTGGATTTGGTAACTGCTGTAGTAAAAGTCTCCATGAAAGTGTTATACTGCAGCAATCCCCAGTGTAGATGTATTAGAACATTGGCAGTAGTGAATACTAATAAGAATGTGTCTCTAAATTAAGGATCTGTCAGTATTCTTATTATCATCTCTGGTTATCCCCTAAGGCTGCAGTATTTATTTACAAAATGCTGTATTTATTACTATGACATGAATTCCTATTATTTTTGATATGACATCACACTGATAGCTTGGATGACTAGTTTACAGTACTTGAATTTACACACAAGCATGCAAATGTGCAGCATTCTACAAACCTTTTATAAATTGATCTACAAAGCAAAAAAATAATGAGGAAAAAATATTGTTGCCTTTTACTCCACTTCTCTTCTGTGTAGGGACCATCTCAAATTTTTAATTGGCTTGATTTTGTACCTTTAGAAAACTCAGGTCTTTATTTTTCTGTACTCTGGATGACTTTAACCTGATCCTCAAAGGGCCTTAATAATAGTGATAGCACTAATAACCTAAGGTGCAGATCTTCCACATATCTAGGCTTCAGTTTTTATTTCTCTAAAGCCAGGAAAAGATTTACTGGTTTACTTATGTCTCTATATCTTTCTACCTCTAGTTTAGAGGCAACTTATATAACATCAAACAAAGCATTTTGCTATGATAGCTTATTCCAGTTTGACAAATCGAAATTGTCAGCATAGCTGAATCTCTGTTAGGGATTTTGCTGATATAAAAATGTCATGAATGTCAGTAGATACTGTTATATTGGAAAAATGTCTCAGGTGTAGACCTGGCCTAGTACAATTATAAATTCTAATGTAGTTATTCTCAAAATATTTGTTCTCATATGCATGGGGCAGAATTCTTTCACCTAGTGGCCAACTAAAGTGAAGTTTGGGACCCACTTATGACTGATGTGTGAGAGAAATTCTAATATCCTTTCTGACTGCATAAGTGCACCCATTATAGGAACAGGAATACCTTCCAGAGATGCGCAGACAGTCTCCCTATTCCTATAACTGGTTCATGCAAATGTTCAGAGGGAGTAATAGGTGGTAATCATTCCTACACTTCAGTTGTGTAACTCAAAACTAACCAACTCAGAGTTAGTTGCAAGCTGCACTTTGGTCATCTACGAGGTGAAATAGAGCAAACCGTGGACAGAATTCTAAGACTTAGCAATTAACCCAATCAAATTAAAACAAATTAAACATGCAAACAATAGCTATATGTTAATGGCATGAAAAATAATTGAAGCTCCATAGTAACTTGTATCACAATCACACAATTGTATTCTATATGGTGTAGCATATGCTAAATACTTCTGAGCCAAAAATTCAATTTCAAAATATATCATCCTAGAAACATCTAGATACCTTGTTGTTTTTAATTTACCAAGCAAATATCTGCTTGACACAATTGGTTACAACATAATTACCTGTTATAAAAGCTACAAAATGAATATATATATATGAGCAGAATTTTCAATTTATAGATATAATAAGTAAAGAACATTGGCTATTTCTGCTTCACTAGGTTTAATGTTAATCACACTTAAATACAGTCCCTTAATGGATTTTAAAATACAATAATTTTGTGGTATGGTTAATGGGGCATACTGCTTTTCTATAGATTGTTTATTCAAATATTTTCAGGCATTATTTACAAGAAGCATTTTTTTCTTGGGGTGGTAAGAGAGTATGAATAACTAGGTTCAAATAACACCTGTTTACAAAAGAAAGTAAATTCTAGACATGGTGACAGAATCTGGCTGTAAAACATGGCCAGAATCTGACATTCAGTTAGAGGGAAGATTAGTGAACACTTTCATTATTAATGGAAGTATCTGACCAAACAGGTACTATATTTTAAAGCTTAAAATAAAGAGGTAGGAAACAGTAATTGGCACACTGTCCTGATAGTGTTTCTAACTCCTCTTCCTTTTAGTGCATTTTTTGCCTCAACATAGTCTTACCTCTCCATGGGCAGATTGGTAGGCTGCCTACCTCTCCTGCCAAGAGAATTTTCAGCATCACTTTAAATTCCAGGGCTTTAATAAAATGCAATTCATTATTTTGAAACAACTGAAATGCTTTGTGTAAATTCCATGGCCTAGATGGTATCATTTCCCTATCATAGGAAAATCTATGAAAGAGGAAATAATCATTTTGAAGATAGCTCCTAAGGTATAGCAAAGGAGTAGCTATGTGCCTGGGGCAACAGTGATGCAGAGGGCAGTGCCAGTTGCCACCGTGCTGATTGCTACAGTGCAATCAACTTTCCCCCCACAACAAAGAAGGTGCCTGGGGCTGCTGCCCTAGTCACTACCTCTCATTCATGCCTACTGGGTAGTTCCTACCTAATTATTCAATTTGAGAAGTGGGTTATGGTATTCCATCACCCATTCAGACCACATCCACAAATTTTCTCATGGGATAATCTTTTCTGGCTCTGACCCTCAGTGATCTACTACTGGGCCCATGGGTTTATATTTATGAAGGAGCTGTGCTTCCTAGGACTTGCCTCAGTCATTGTCTTTCTCAGGATCTGGCAAGTGGATCCTGTGGACTATGCAGGAAAGGAGCCAAGCTCAGGTTGTTTTGCCTCTTCCAGGGAATCTCTGGAAACTCCAACAGTGGATTAATGGATCCTACAATTTCTGTAGATGTGGGTGAGAGAGGGAGGGAAATTTTATAGCTACCTCACTCACATCATCCAAAAGTAGATTGTCCTTATCCATTACAAGTCTTTCCCCCATTGGTATTAAAGTCATTCTATATTCCTGTCTTTCATAATGCAACAAAGTACTTAAACATATCAATGTAAGGCCAGTATAGAATATGTGTTTACAACAGCATTTGAGTAATTTTTCCCAGGGGAAATAATAATAAATGAGGTAGACCAGAGTACAACCTTTATACTAGACCAGAGTTGTATCTAAGCCAGGAGATCAGACTCACATTCTGATTTCTGCATTACGTTCTTTAATACTCAGCAGTTTACAGGCTGTTAATTCTATATGGCATTTACCAATCCAAAGAAATAAGAGTAGGTTTGGGGTAAACTACTGTAACTGATATAACACCAGGAATTGCCCAGATCCACAAATATTTATTGAGTATAGACTGATGCTGGTTTCATATCATTACTTAAAGCTGCTTAACAGCTTAAATTGATATAAGTCCTTAAAGCAATTTAAGAGCTTAAACCACATAAAATGCCAGAAGCAGTTTAAGAGATTGAAGAATTTTATTGGGGTAGATGAAGAATGCCTGGTGAGCAGGTACCTCCTTGAGGGATGTTCCAAGGGGCTGGTATGTGCATGTGTGTGGAAAGGGTGTCACAGATAAGATCAATATAACCCAATGTGAGGAAGTGGAAGTAATGTGATATAAGAAAGATATGACCATAAATAGGTATTCTGTTTATAGCATAAACTGATTGAAATCAACATAGCCCCATTTTAATAATCTCAACCACAGAATACAACAGCTAATATGAAAGTGCTTTTCCTTAAAAAAATAAATGTGTCATAGAACTGGAAGGGAAAATAGTGAATGTCATTTTTTTAAAATCTGTTGGATACTGAAAGTCATATAGTTGCGCTATTATCATGTTCTATAAAAAACATTTCCTGCTCGTCTGACCATTAGCAGCACACTGAATAGATATTAATAGAAAAAAGGAAAACTTTATTTTGAATGTTTTGGCTGAAAATAGTGGATTGGCACCATGAAACAGTCATTTATTCATTTTGTAGATGTTGGCACTGAAATAATTTAGAGCAGTTCTCTATTTAGTCTTAGCTGGAAATTCTTTGTGAGGTTTTGCATTCTTCAGAGTATGTTTTTAGTTATATTACAAGAAAAATAAAAAGTGTGGAAAAAGATTTCTCCTTCCACCCTTCTTTAAAACCTAATTACAAAAAAACTACAACCCTTACAGCAGTTAAAGCAAAAAACAAAACAAAACAAAAAAACAGAAGACCTTCCCCTGCAATTAAATATAATTCATGAGAAATAGTTAGAAAGAGTTTTTTACTGAATTTATGAATGTTTTAATTTGTACTATATTAAAATTTGCATTGATTGTGCACTAGTTCTTTTGTGTAAATTGTGGGAACATGATTCTTCTTTAAATATGAGAACTTTGCTTCCATTATTTAAGCATTTTAAAATATTGTTTTAATTTGTAGCATCTTTGGTATAAGTAGCAGATCTTCAATATAGGAAAGAGGAGATGGCAGTAGAGTTTTTTTTCCATCAGGGCCCTCAGCTGTGGATCAACACTTGCAACTTGGTCAAAAATAGCCTGGAATTACTGATCTTCAAAGGGTCTTTGCTAAGGTTTTTCTGTTGTTATTTGCTTTTTGTTCTGTTTTATTCTTATATTATATAATTCACATCAACAAAGGAACTTACAATGTTAGTTGAATGGACATGCAAGTGGATATACATATAAAAGACCTCATTTTAATTGTAGTAAAAGATGCTTTACATCTCTCTAGGAATGCAAAATAGGTCTTAAAATATTGATAAATTTTATTCTGCATGACTGGAATGTAAGGGTAAAACCATACATTGTATTTCTCCTGGGACAAAGCCTCTTATCCTGGGATTTTACAGGCCTACAAGCCCATTGTCTGAGGTTCAGTAGCTGTGGGAATTCAGAGATAATGTTTTTCCTGAGGAGGATCATCACTAATTTGAGTTAATTGCCATTCATTCCAGAGACAAATTGCATGCTGCTCCCAGGTTTTGACTCAGGTCAAGCAAAACTAACTCAAATGTGGTGTCTATTTTTATCCTGAGTGCCCCATATAGCTGAACTCACTTTAGTGCCCATTTCTGTAGCCAGAATGGTATGAGGAATGCGTGAAACTAAGCTCTGTGTGTATATGAACATCATGTATTTCACAGGGGAAAAGATTACTAGAATAAAATAAAAATAGAACACATTCTATTTATTTAAAACCAATTTATTGATATGGAGGTAAATTTCATACCAGTAAATCCAGAGTAATTCCAATAAATTCCATAAAGCATCTCATATTTACTCACATCTAAATGAGATCTGAATTGGTAGCTTTGTTTTGTTTCTTCTTGCTTCAGTCACATTTTATGGCACTTGACTCTTGAGAGATGTAGTTAGCTGTGTTAGTCTGAAGTCAAGTAGAAGGCAGGGTAGGTATGCACCTTATAGACTAACCAAAGTATGCAGATAGAGATAGAGATAGAAATATAGCACAAGATTGCATGGGCTGAAGCTCACTTCATCAAATATTGCTTAAGTCCAGACACATAATTTTGATACATTGAGTGCTAAGATGATTGCTATCTCTCCACACAAGCTTCTCACTGAATAAAAGCCTTAGGTATAATTCAGTCTCATGTGATTTCAATGTAGCTGAACTACACTTTGGGTTTCCTTATGATGAAGTAAAGATATATGCATATGAGACAAATTGATAGTGCTTTCTTTCTTTCTGAAGACAGCCATAGAAACAGATAATTTAACTAATGAAATGTCTGTATTGTACCACATAACACTAACATTTCACTACTGCTTGAATTTCAGAACATTTCAAGATCTGTCCAAACAAATGGATATATCATATGGTACAGTCAGGGACTCAGCTGTGTATGAATACTTTAAGGCAAAAGGGACAAACCCGTTGGAGCAAGATAATACATTTGCTGAATTGTGGAGAACAATCAGTAAGAATAATGGGGCGGATAATTGTGTATTGAACCCTTCTGAAGGCATCAGGAAGGTAAGAATGGGTTAATAATAAAGATGTTATTTCTCTCTTTCTTCCTCCCTCTATCTCTTCCTTCCTTTAATGAATCTATATTGTTTAAATAGGGTTAATAAATACTATCATTCCATCTTTGACCAACTATCTCACAGAACTCAGATCACCAATTAAGAAAGATTGCAGTAAGAACTACAACTTCTAACCCACTTGTTTTCATCTTTCCCACAGTCAATTTTAAGACTGAGGTTAGGATTTTCCTAAGTATCTAAACACCATTTTTTAAAGTGACTTTAGAATCTGTCCTTTGGCTTCAATGTGATTTAGACTGATAAAAGCCTTAGGGCCCTGTTACACCTTACACTGTAAGCCAAACCAAGGCTTAGTGTTGTTTGGTTTAGTGGAGCAGTCATACCTTAAGGTGAAAAAACATCTTTGACTGTCCTTCACCTGCACAGCTGTGACTTGCCACTAGAGGCTTGGTGAGCAGGGGCAGGACTAGGAGCTAGACTCACTGCTCCTGCCAATCAGAGTGAGTGCTGCAGCCCCAGAGTGCACTGGTGACTGTGCTGCCTCCTGCAGCTGCCCAAACCAGCTTGGTGCTTGAGCTCTGTGGAGCCTGGACCTTCTTTTCTCTGGAGCCTGCTGCCCCTACCCCAGCCACTGGCTGGCTGGCTGCTACCTGAGATCCAAAAAGGATCAGGCCTCTCAGAGCTTTGGAGATGCCCAGCCTCTCAAAGTTCTGATAGTGCCTAGCCACATAGGCCATATGTAGTGGGGGGGAGGCACAAGGGGGCACATGCCCCCCCGAGATTGGCCACCACCGAAGCCGTCACTGGTTTTTGCAGGTGGTTGCTGCCCCCCCCACTACTGATGTGTCCACCAGTGGCTGCAGGTGGTCCCTACTCACTGCTGCTAACACTGTGGATAGCTACTATAGGTGGTCCCTGGTTGCTGCCTACCACTCACTACCTCCCCCTCCCTTTGCTGCTGACACTGCCACAGCCACCTGTGGGTGGTCCCTGCTCAGCCCGCCCTTGCCACTGATGTCACTGTGGCTGCCTGCAGGTGGTCCCCACTCACTGCCACCATGCCCCTGCCACCACACCTGCTGCCACCGCTGCCTGCAGGTGGTTGCTATGTCCCCCCAGCCTCCAGAAGCATGTGTCATTCATGACCAACCATCCAGCAGCCCAGCCAACAGTAGCACAGAGTGGCAAGTTCTGGGGGAAAAAAAAAGGATTGGGCCCCCAGGACCCAGACATATGTCCTGGCAGGGCCAAGCAACTGGAGCAGGGTGGAGCTCAAAAGCTGCAGCGTGGCAGCCTGAGACTAGTTCCTGCTCATCCATGGTCTGCTGGGCTGTGTAGAGTCCAGCTGCTAGCTCTGCCTGCCTGGCTTGCCTAACAGGGGCCACGCTAGGCAGGTGCTTGACGCCCCTGTGCCCCTCGTAGCAGCTGGCAGCTCCAAGTATGGAGTGCGAGGCTCAGCACTGTTATAGAATTCATAGGTTTTTAGGGGTGGAAGGGACTTCAGTAGATCATTGAGTCCGACCGTCTGCCCTGGGCAGGAAAGAGCGAAGAAGTTCTTCCTGACGTCCAGTCTAAATCTGCTCTCTGTCAGTTTGTGGCCATTGTTTCTAGTTACCCATAGGGGTGCCCTGGTAAACAGAGTGTGTCCTATTTTTTGCTGCTTGCTGCCCCCCACCACGCCCCCTGCTGCTTCCGATGAATTTGTAGACAGCCACAAGATCACCTCTCAGCTTGGGATGGGAATGCACAGAGCGGGTGGGGAGGCTGAACTGTTCATAGCCACCTCTCAAGCCCAGCAGACATGGGAATCTTTAACTGAAGCCCATCCAGCTTTCTATGCATCTCCTTTTTTTCCAGCTATCTCTTTTAAGTAAATATTAGTTGTTAGTGCATTCTTATATAAAGCAATGTCAACCCCAGTCAAAAATAGGGGTTTTCTTTGGTGTTTTTGTTTGCTTTGTTTTGATTTTACTTATGTGGCGGGCATCATAATTTGTCCCCATGTCTGCTTTGTTCCCATCATTTTCACTAGGATTACTCTATGCATTTCTAAAATTTGACTCTTTGGTGGCTCAAAACAAAAAGATCAAGTGGAAGAAAAATCTGAAAGCTTTTGTGGCATTTTTGTTGCTGTGGAAAATTATTCTTTTTAAATAAGAAACAGTTTGTATATCCATAGTAACCATCTCCCATGGTCTCAAGGCACAGCTTTTAAAAACACAGATGAAAATTACACAAAGGGTATTCATGTACTGCAAAACACAGACTGCTGAGAGAGACAAGCAAAGACTTTCTTTAGTTCTAGAGCGATATGAGGAGCATTGATTTGGCTCTATTTTGAGGCATGTGGTATCATAAGAATGATGTTGTAGCCATGATGGTCCAGAAATTTTGAGTCTTACACATTCAAGAGTGTCCCGCGATAGGAATTGCTTTGCCAGCATAAATTGGTGATTCATATTGAGCACTATTCTGTCACAGATACTGGTGCAGGATTTCCATAATAATTGGATTGGGCAATATTGCTTCGTAAAGGAAATTTCTCTCTGACTCCAGCTATTCTCGACATTCACCAAGAAACATGCAGCTTTGTGGCTCCTGTAATTAGATAGTAGGTAATTGCAATCTCCCATGCTGTTCACCTGGGCATCAGGTATGGGGGTTCCTCTCTGATTTCGCCGTTGCTTTGGGGAAGAAATAGTTCTGTTAGTAGGGTGACTTTGGTCGGTTCCCCGGGGGTCTCACCTTCCACATCTTTGATGGAAAAATAATTCTAATTGGGAGGAAAGTGGTTGGTCCCATCCCTCCTGGTGCCTCCCTTTGGTCATCCCAGCTGTTCTTCCTGCTTGGGGCTTCACCTCCCCTACACCCCACCTAATGCCAACCAAAGATGTTGTCACTTGAACTGTCAGAGTTGGTATACCATACGCCTTGGTGCTTTTGCTCTCTAAATTTATGGCAGTAGGATCGGGACATTGTTTTGGCCTGATTGTTCCCTACCATCCCTTTGCCTCGTCTATGCGTCCTCCTGATCAGGTGTCGTCCTGTCCCCTGCCATGTCATTCTCTCTTCGGGCTTGGTACTTGCCGTGGGCCAATCGTGTATGGATCCTTGCCCTACTTGCTCCTGCTGGGCTCCAGTCTACATTATGGTCATCAGATATCCACAGAGACTCCATCGGTAAGTCCTTGAGCCCTCTCTGCCCCTGACCTCTTGCACAAAACCCTTCCTGGGGCAGCCACCAGATCCCTGCACTAGGACTAGGTTCCAACTTGCCTCTGGGCCAGTTGGGAACTTCACTTCCAGTCCCCACCTCTTGTCTTCCACCTGGTCTTTTATCCCAGCTCCTGGGGCCCGGCCAAGCAATCAGTCCCGGCACACTACCGTAAAGCATGCCCACACCGACGGGGGAGCTGGTCCTGGCTCCTTCTGGCTTGGGTATTTTTTTTCTCTTTTCTTTTTCCTTTTTCCTCCACTCACTATGGTTTCACTTTCGCCATGCTCCATTTCCGGTGCGGGGTCCCACTGTCTCCGCTCCTCACCTGGCAGAGGTAAGTTTTTTCCACAGTAATATAACTGATTACAGTTCTTAATCATATACATTCTTAATTCATTTGTGAATTTCACAAAGCTATTTGTCTGCATAAAATCCTGTGGCAATGAGTTCCACAGCATAATTAGACAATTTAATTTGCTGCCTTTTTAATTTTGAGCATCTGTTTCTGTTTGGAATAGAATGAAGTAATGAAGTCCCTCTATAATGTTTATTCTTTAGATGTACACATGGCAAGTCCTCCTCCTTTTTCCCCCTTTCCAAGATAAATGGCCCTAGACTTTTTGATATCCCCCATTGTGGAGGCCCTTGCCTATAACTATTTTCATTGCCTTTTGCTGAACTTTTCTTATTTCTGTTTTATCTCATTGAACAGGAGGGGAATTAAACCATATATACTGTCCAAGATGAGAATGTTATGGATTTATAGAATGCTATTGTACATTTTTTTTCTCTCCCAATATCTTTGTTATTTTTAATCTCTTTTGCCTATCTAACCATTTTTAATATGTTGTTGGTACTTCTCAATATTGTTCATGAGATATTAGTATACTTTCTTCAAAAGTTCAGTGCATGTTGAATAGGTTAAATCATTTTTATCAATGTGTGTTATTTGTACTTTGTCCTCTCTAAATTCTACATATCATTGGGGCATCCAGTTGCTTTATTTTTTCTTACGTCCTCACAACACTACTTCCCTTTTTACAAACATGCAGTTATTTTTTTGCCATTAGAAATGTTTCTACCTAATAATTCACACCTAATGGTTTAGAAAAACCTGTCCAAATATTGACCTCAGGGGCATTTCAGTGCTAAGCATTTTTTGCTAAATATTGGCTAAATGTTTTTTCTGCTCTTTACTTCCTAGTTCTTAAGCATTTATTACCCATAAGAAGAGTTAATTTAACCTGCCCAGTGCTTCCATAGTTGTGCTAATAATCTCTTGCAATGGATTTTATAAAATGTCATATGGAAGCCTACGAAGTTAGACTGCTAATGATGGTTCTCTAGCCATTATTTTTGGAATTCTTTCCCCAAATAGGAAAGGTTAAAATGAAACATTTTACTTTTACAGAAGTCAATTTGATTTCCCTTCCTCTTGTACTAACTTAGGTACATTATTAATTCCCTAATTAATATTCTGAACTGATGTTCTCATACCAAAGTAAAGCCCATTTCTCTATATTTTCTTGAAACAACTTAAAAAGGGATACCATCTTACCAGTTCTGCGGTCTGATGGTATAGTGGCCATTTTAATGATGTGACATTTTGAGATGATGAATGTGTTATTTTGTTTGTCATTTAGGATCCCTTTCTTCTTTTTTCCCATATCATAAGGAATGACGTAACGAAATTTCTTGTTACTTCTCTGCATCATCCATAATTGTCTCCTTTTTATTTCAGGAGTCTAATAGAATCACTGAATCACTCATAGCCTTCTATTCGAAGAAGAAATGTGGCTGGTTTTCTTTTACTCAAATTTTATATTAAACTGCTTACCTGTCAGTCAGAGCACTTGTCTCATTCTGTCAGCTTTATTTTGGCAAACTTTGAGCTAGAGTGGCTATGTTTTTGTCCTACAAAACAAAATGAAATTAAATTAAAAATATTAAAGGTTTCATAGTTTCATAGATGTAGGGTCAGAAGGCACCTAAGTAGATCATCAAGTCCAACCCCTGCCCTGGGCAGGAATGAATACTGGGCTTATATGACCCCTGGTAGGTTTGAGCCCATATGTTCCCAGCTAGGTAATTATCAACCTTCCTCTTAAAGACCCGCAAGGTAAGACCCAACACCACTTCCCTTGGAAGTTGGTTCCAGATCCTAGCTGCCCTGACTGTGAAGTAGTGCCTTCAAATGTCCAGCCTGAACCTACTCTCAAACAACTTATGGTCGTTATTCCTTGTTACTTCAGCAGGTGCTTGGGGGAACAGGGTCTCTCCCATTCCCCACTGGTCCTCACTGGTAAGTTTATAGATGGTCACCAGGTCCCCTCTCAGCCTTCTCTTGTGAAGTCTGAACAGGTTCAGGTCCCATAGCCTCTCCTTGTAGGGTCTACCCTGCTGTCCCTGGATCATGCGAGTGGCCATCCTCTGGACCTTCTCGATGCAGGCCACATCCCTCCTAAAGTGTGGCACCCAGAACTGGATGCAGTACTCCAACAGTGGCCTGACCAGTGTCGCATAGAGGGGAAGGATTACCTCCTTGGCCCTGCTCATGATGCATCTGTGAATGCATGACAAGGTGTGATTAGCTTTACTGACTGCATCCTCACATTGGCAGCCCATGTTCATTTTGGAATCAATAATGACTCCAAGATCCCTTTCTGTCACTGTGCTTATGAGAAGGGAGTTCCTATAGGTATGGTTCTGGCTCTTACTGCCCAAGTGCAGTACCCTTCACTTGTCAGTATAGAATCCCATCTATTCTCATTCGCTCACCCCTGTAACCTGTCCAGGTCCAGTTGTATCCTGTCCCTCCCTTTTAGTGTCCCCACCTCACCCCAAATCTTGGTGTCATCAGGGAATGTGAACACGGTGCTTTTCACCCCCTTGTCCAAGTTGCTGATAAAAAAATTGAACGGTATGGGCCCAAGGACCGAGCCCTGGGGGACTCCACTGCCCACATCCCTCCAGGTTGAATATGACCCATCCACCAGTTTATAAATAAAGCAATATAAAAACTAAGAAGAAGGAATATTTCCTCTTTAGAGGAAAAGTATTTTGTAAGTAGAGGAAACTTCAGAAGACAAATTGTCCCCAATCTTATCTCCTCCAGGATTTCTGGAGGTTGAGGAGTGTCCATAATTAAAGTTTGAAACAGGGATGTTCACACAGTTCACACAGTTCACAGCCCATGAAGCCATATCATATGGCCTGTGGGTCTTCCTACAGGTCTAAAAACTTGGCAGTGTGGAAGTAGTGACAACATTACATGTAGCTCCCCTGCTGCCAAATTTCAGACCCATGGGGAGTCCCAGTCTCACAGGTTGGATGATGTGGCCCTCCACGCTAGATTGCCCTGGCATATGGTGGGCTGGGTACACAGTAGGATCCGGTGTGTGGGATCAAGCTGGTGAGTGGCTAGGTCCAGCATGTGAGACTGAGCTGTGCATGGTGACAGACTTGTGGACCTACCTCATACTGGATCTCGCCTGTTGACTGGTCCCACACTACTTCCATGGCCAGCAGGACAGGAAGGTTAAGGCCCGGTGATTAAAAATTCAGACTCCTGAGAAAACTAATGCTGTTCAGTTTTGATAACACTGGGTAGAAGTTGTTGTCACAAAAAATATATTTGATCCACAAAGACCCAGTAGACTCTATTTACGTGTTTCACAATCTCAGAAGGATACTAAGAATAGCAATATAAATAAGAGAAAGACAGAAAACAGAAGGCTTCTTGCTACCTACCTTAGCTATTCAGGGCAAGAATTTTATTTTTTAGGAAATTGCAGGGATCAGGGCATACTAGAGGCCATAGCAACATGAATCTTCTTCTGAAACTGCTTTGTAATTGAAATTGAATGCTGAAGGAAGATTATGTTTCCCCATGTACCTATGGGATAGGTAGGAGATAGGCTATAAATATTAGTTGTCTTTCCTCCCCTGTTGACTGGAAGCTCAAGAGGGTTGCCTGCAGAACCCTCTTCAGAGGTAGATGTGAAAATCAGAAGACAAAAAGTAGAAAACCAAAAGAAAGAAGGGTTTCCTCAATCTTCATTGTCACTGTCTTGTTTTTTGCCTTTCTTTCTGACTAAATGATGTGGTTAATAATAAATGATACTTTCTTCTGCCCAGGCATCTAGATGCATATAAATATTTTTTTTTATCTAAAGAGGAGATATTCCTTCTTCTTAGTTTTTGCATTGTTTTATTTATAAACTTTCTTGTGACCAAATATTTGGCTGTGTCTAAATTCAGTATGCTTCAAATCCATGTTAATATGAGGTGTGACAGACAGGTAGAATCATTTTTTCAATTTAAAGATATATCAGAACTACACCATTGTATATGGCAAAACAAGTGTGTGAATAACTATACAGTATGCACATACACATATGAAAATATGTTGTCATAAGCACCAGTAGGAATGGTAATAAAAGATTCATGTTGTCCCAAATCAGGCAGAGATCCTACCAGAATGGTTAGACATATGAAACCTGCAATAGACACTCCTGGTAGCATGGGATTAGAATTATCTAGACCAGGTGTTCTCAATCCCCGGGCCATGGCCTGGTGTCAGGCCACAGCAAATTGGCTGCTAGACCAGAAGTGGCCATGGACCAGCAAAATGTGGCCCCCCAGAGCCAGGTGTAGAGGCTGTGGCTCTTTCTGCAGGGCATGCAGCAGTGCAGGGTTTCCCCCCCCCACCTCTGCCTGGGGGGTGGGGGTATCCTTACCTATCTTCTGGCCAGAAATTCCAGCCGCAGTAGGCTGTGAATGCTAGGCCATGGTTTGCCAGACTGTGGCCACTTCTGGGCTGTGGTTTGCCATGCCACAGCATAAAAACTTTGGAACCCCCTGATATAGACACTATAATGTTTGTGCTATGCCATAGGTTTCAGGGGATGGGGTACTCACTCAGACCTCCGTATCTTTGGGGTTCTGTCCTTGAGTCAGCATTCAGCAGACACTAGTTGGGTGATAAACAGCTTTATCTTTATTAGGAACATGATTCAGGAACTCACATGCTCATAGCTTGCAGGGAGAACAACAACAACCCACCACCAACAGAACCACACCCACAGTGCATCAAGGGGAGAGTCTGGGTCATCGCACTTCTGGCCCCTTAAAGGTACATTACATATACCACATCCCCCTTCTTTACTCTGGGAGCTCCCTCTTAAATAGTCGGATGTTTGCCAGGGGCTACTTTAACTCAGAATGTTTCAGGATCATGAAGCCAGAGGTTGCTAGCACTTAGCTCACTGGTGGGCTCTAGCCTTTACCGCTATCCCATTATATAGTCCTTGTACTTCACAGGCAATCTCACCGCACATCCACTCTTAGTTTGTGTGGTGTCAACAGGTATTGGTGGGTTCTCTGGAATGGGATAAATCTCTTGCTCCTGGTGGTATGGTTCTTCTTCTGCAGTTTGTTCTGCTGCCACCTCTTGAGGTACATCAACAGGTTCTGCTGGTACTGACGAGTAATCCTTTCTTAAGTGTTTTCTGTTCCTCCTGTAGACATTATCACTTGGGTGTTTTACCATATAGGAACATGGCTTATCCCTTTTTGCTATAACAGATGTTGGTATCCAACCTGTACTTGTTTGCATCCTTACTTTCTCCCCCTCTCATAGAGGTGGTGAGAATGCAGCAGTTCAGTCATACTGGTTCTTTTGGTACCTTTAAAGGTTCTGCAACTTGTGGGAGGCATTCAATAGTAGTCTAGGAGTTAGCACTGTTATTGTAGCAGGGAGGGTAGTGTGCAAAATTTTCCCCATCAGAAGCTGCACTGGAGGATATTCAAGATCGGTAATAGGTGAGTTTCTCAGATTGAGTAAAACCATATATAGATGAGACCTGTCCTGCAAAGTCTTCTTAAATATTGGCTTGATGGTTTGAATTGTGTGTTGAACCTGACAATTGGATTGTGGGTATCCTGAGCTAGAATGGGTGATGGTTATGCTCCAATCAGTCAGAAATTGTTTCATCATGTGACTTGCAAATGGCAAATGATCACAGGCAATTTCTTTAGGTATGCCATGGCAAGCAAACACAGACTTCATTTTTGGCCACTACCATGCCAGCTGTCTTGTCTGGCAAGTGCAAAACTTCAGGATACTTGGAGTAGTAGTCGACTATGATCAAATATAACTGTCCCTATAGGTCAAAAATTTCTGCTGCCAGTTTTAGCCAAGGCAAGTCTGCACTCTCATGTGAGATCATGGGCTCTTTTTGAACACTGGGTTGAAGCTCTTGACAAGGGGTGTGGGGCAGGACACCTTTAGTGCCTGCCACTTTAAGAGCAGCAAACAGGCAGCAGCCAGATGCCTGATGAGGACAGCCATTTTGGCCCAAGAATAAAAACTTGACTGTGTTTTGCTGCAAGAAGGAAGGAGGAAACATCAGGCTGAGAGGCTGCTCCAGCCAAAGTCAGGAGGTAAGGTCAGGGACTATGGGGTGGAGGTGGCTAAGACTTAAAACTGCACCCTGCCAGAGAACAGTGTACTAGTGGGGCTCCTAGTGGCATGGGAGCCCCCAGGAAATGCCAGGCCAGTTACCCGGTGAAAAGTGGGTTGGGACGCCTTAATAACCCCAGCCCCACATCCCTGGTGGTGTTCTAGCAAGCAGGGGGAGCCCAGGGCTCAGTTAAGGAGCCCTGAGGAAGAGCTCAGGATGGAGGATGATCTGGGGATGCACCCAGGTGGCAGAGGAAAGCCTGGGGGCATAAGTCAGACCCTGTGTGAGAGGGACGATGAGTAGAGAGACCCTGTGTGAGAAGTGTGATGAACAGAGCGTCCTGTGAGTGTGGGTGAGTGAGAAGGCTCAGTGCAGGCATAGTGGTCTGGTGAGGGGCTAGGAGCAAAATAGGGCTACAGTTGTACAACTGCTCAGTCAACGCTCAGGTGAGGGTAGTGGGAGATACTCAACAGACTGCACTGGGGCTGACTGAGGTGAGGAGAGCTAAGCCCCAAGTTGCGTGAGGCCAGGTGGCATGAGTGGGGCCCCTAAGAGAGGGCACTATGAAAGAGACTGGGTGAGAGCCAGCAGAGTGAGTGGGAGCCTGGTGAGAAAGGGCTGTCATGTGAGTGGCCCTCTCAGGTCTGTAGAAAAGAGCTACAACTGTGTGCCCAGTTTGCTATGGCCATAGGCCAGAGAAGTAACACCAGAAAGACATTGGCAAGTCACGGGACCTGTGTAGAGGCGGTCGGAGTGGGTATTAGGCCCTCGTCAGCAGCTCAAGAAATGGGTAGCCTCCCATCTTAGTAACAACTCTCATATTTTTGCATCAAGGCATGACAGATGAGTGAAGTGGGCGGTTACCCCAGGAGCAAGGCAGCCAGTGAAGATCTGATGAGGAGGCCAGCCTCTTACAGGGAGCAATCTGCAATCCATTGCTTAATGTGGTCATTCATCTTGGGCCAATACATGATTTGTCAAGCTTGCGCTTTTGACTTTCTTTGCCTTGATGGGGCAAGTGAAGGAATGTCAACATGTTGGTCCTTGCACTACGTGGAATGATTGTCTTTGGCCCAATCACGAGCAAATCATCCTCAATCTGGATTTGGTCTCTGATAGGCCAGTAAGGCTTCAGTTTAGGTCTAACTTGTTTTTGCCTGCTTGGCCACCCATTAAGATGCTGAACTCTAAGGGCTTGTAGTTCCTTACCAGAATTCGTGTGATTCTGTAACTGCTGGAGCAACTGGTTAC
Source organism: Gavialis gangeticus (assembly GCF_001723915.1). NCBI lineage: Eukaryota > Metazoa > Chordata > Crocodylia > Gavialidae > Gavialis > Gavialis gangeticus. The sequence goes on along the minus strand of NW_017728994.1, from coordinate 3,710,051 downwards.
TGAGTGGCTGTGTTTCAGACAGACTGTGAATCACCTTTTCTGAGTGGAAAAGATCAGGGTCAGGGGGAGGAACAAATGTTGTGGCTCTAGAAAGCATGTTAGCCGCTAACATGTCTTTGCCTTTGGTATAGAGAATCTGGATGTCATATTTCTGGTGTTACAACAGCATCCTCTGTAGCTGTGCTGGAGCCTTTCCTATGGGCTTTGTGAAGATCACTTCCAGGGGTTTGTGGTCTGACTGGACCCTTACCTGGGCACCATATACATATTGGTGGAACTTCATCATGGGGAAGACAATTACCAGAAGTTCTTTTTCAATCTGTGCATAATTTCTCTCAGTTTGTGTTAGAGCAGTCAAAGCATATGCATTTGGTTGATTCTGCTGAAACACATGCTTCTAAGCCATCTTTGGACATGTCAGTTTGGATCTTCAGCTGCTCTCCTGGGTTGAAGTACTCGAGCACAGGTGCTGTTGTGATGGTTTGCTTGAGCTTATCCAGGGCTGCCTGATGTTCAAGTTCCCATTGCCAGATAACATCATTCCTGAGAAGCACTCTCAGTGGGGCTGCCAGGCTCGACTCATGTGGAACGTATTGCGCCAAGTACTGAATGGCTCCGAGTCTCTGAAGGCCTTTTTTGTCTTTTAGAGGGGGCATCCTGTTGATGGCTTCCATTTTGTCATCGTCTGGTTTGACACCATCTTTCGAGAAAATACGGCCATGTACCTAATGCTGTCAACTAAAAACTGTATTTTGTCTTTATTAAACTTTACTCCTTTCAGACGTGTTCTCTCCAGGACTTGTTTCAGGATAGTATCATGTTCCTCTTTGGTAGCTGCTGCAATGACCATGTCATCTGTGATTATGTGGAGTCCTGGAATGTTACCAAAGTACTCATGATTCTTCTGTTGGAATGCTTCACTAGCCAACTTAATATCAAAGGAAGGTGATTGAAGTGGTACTGTCCCCATGGAGTGTTAAAGGTACACAACTCTGCCAATTCCATGTCCAGTTTGTCTTGCCAGTAGCCATCCTTTTCATCAAGAATGGTGAACAGCTTTTTATCTGACAAGTTCGTTTGAACATCCTCTACACTGGCATTGAAAAGTGCTGCCTCAACACTGCCTTGTTGAGGTCTCATGAGTCTAGGCAAAGTTGTTGCTAACCATCCTTCTTATGTGTGATCACAAGGCTATTGACCCAGGGTGTGGGCTTAGTCACTTTCGTAATGATTCTCATATCTTCCAGCATTGTGAGGGCAGTATTCAATTTGCTTAGGGTTGCAAAGGGAATTTTTCTACACCCATGTGCAACTGGTGGTACCACCAAGTCAATATAGATGTGGTGGGTACTGGGAAATTGTCCCAAGCCTTTGAAAATGTAAGGATATAGTTTGAGAAGATCTACCTTGGTTCTTTGTATTGTCTGGGCCATTTCATGGACTCTTCTACTTCTGAGCTCTGTAACAAAATCATCTATGCCTGCGGCTGCATTGTATCTAAGTTACCAGAACTGATATCTTTCAAAGGGTTTTTTCTGGGTTTACAATAGTTCTTGAACAGCAACAACAACAGCAACAGCAAGCACCTCCATGAGTTGTTTGTTCTTAGGGTCTGCAAACATACCTTGCGTGTTATTGTAAATTTCTAGGGCTTTATCCCTAATACAGTGAAGCATGACTGCAATTTTATAATACTCTGCCTCTTTCTCCCCATTTGCGACTGTAAAGTATAATCAAAGCTTCTGTTTTCATCTCCTCCAATTCTCCACAAGATTTTCAGTGAAGGACAATGCTGGTGGAGGTTTGAAATGCTCCAATTTTTTTGTCTTTTTTGGAATGATAACTGTAACCCCTTACTCAGGCTGCTGGTAACTCCACCAAGAGACAGGTCACTTCTGACACCATATAGTGATTGCTCTATGCCATAGGGTTCCAGGGGAGGGTACTCACTTAGACCTCCATACCTTTGGGGTTCTGTCCTCAAGTCAGCATTCAGCAGAGACCAGTGGGATGGTAAACAGCTTTATCTTTATTAGGAACTTGATTCATCAACTGTCCCACACATAGCTTGCAGGGAGAACAACAACAACCCACCACCAACAAAACCACACCCATGGGGCATTGGGGTGAGAGGCTGGGTCATCCTACTTCTGGGCCCTTAAAGGTACATTACATATACCACAGACACAACCAGTGCCAGAGATTGGGCTGTGTAGCAGGGCACTAAAGGTGCCTGCTACTTTTGGAGTAATAATGAATGAGCCCGGGTGCAGGTTGCTAGGGCAACCAGAGGGAGCCACCTGTTAGCAGCCAGCTGACCAGAAGGGGCAGGGCCTGGTTCCTATATAAGTCACAGGCTGAGGACAGGCAGGCAATTCCCTGCTGGCAGCCAAGGGGCAAGGAGCTCTGCCTGAGTGAGAAAAGAGAAGAGGCCTGAATGCACGAACAGCTTGATACGGGTAAGGGATGGAGCACCCTTTGGGGTGGCTCAAGTGATGTTTTAGCCAAGTGGCATGAATTGATGTTATAGCCCAGGGCTGTTGTAACTGGTGGCTTGGGTGAGGCTATAAGGGGATGGAGGAGGCCTCATAGGGGGTCCATGGCAATGTGGGGACCCAGGCACCAGAGAGGGCACAGTATTGGGGGTGTGCTGACTTCAAATGCAAGAGAAGTTGCTTCATTGGGGGTGTGCCAACCCGAGCATCAGAGAAGGCACAGCATTGGGGGTGAGCCAACCCGAGTACCAGGGAGGATGTAACATTGAGGTGTGCTGCCCCTAGCCCCAGAGAGGGGGCAGTGATTTTACGAGTGCCTGCTAGGCGCAGTGCGAGACAAGGACTGCGGAGAGCCCAAGCGCCAGGGAGGTGCAGTGCAAGACAGGGCTGTGGAAAGCCAGGGCACCTGTGACGCGCAGTGCGAGACAAGGCTGTGGAGAACCTGAGCACCAGAAAGGCGCAGAGAGAGACAAGGTTGTGGAGAGCCTGAATGCCAGTGAGGTGCAGAGCGAAACAGGGCTTCAGAGAGCCCAAGTTACAGAAAGAGTGTGAGACCAAAGAACGTCGGTTACATCAGCGAGGCTTGGGGCGTGGTAAAGGGGTGGTTGGATCCACACATAGCCAATAAGGCTGGGGTGCACAGAAACCCCATTACAGAAATGGGGCCAGTGTACAGGAGGAAAACCGTGTCCAGGGAGTCGAAAAGGCAGCCTCCCTAGTATATACTTGACATCAAAGATATGGCGGGTAGGAATTGAGGGTGCTTTGTAGATTGACTGGACATGGGGCGTCAGGGGAGATCACAGTGACCCCTAGGATGCCGTCCTGTTACAGGCAAAAACCAGCAGGCAGACAAGCTTATTGCTAACACTAGTTGGCTATGAGTTATTGATCAATACCCATTTGCAAAACCACATTTGTGTTTCCATTAAAATATGTTACCAACTGATTTTAAGTCCTGCCTGCCTCAGGTAACCCATACTTTGCAGTGCTTTGTTTATTGTGCTTGTAACTGTCTTATTGTAGAAAGATGATGATGGCTTTCCTGGATATCATATGAAGTAAATATTTATCCCCCGTCTATTTTCCATTTGCACCAAAATTCCCCTTTTTGCCTTCCCAATTCAGGCAGATGTGCATGAAGTGTCAGCCACGGTAATATATTGAGGATACTGAGGTTTTATTATGGCAGTGGGATGCCTAAAAAGAACTAGTTTTTTCAGAGTGTTTTTTTTTTTAATTCATATGATACATTGTTTAATATTTCATTTTTGATTTTGGCAACAGGATTTGGTTTTCTTTCAATGAAGAGTCATATCTAAGTGTTTCTGTAGGGCCTGTGCTGTATTTCAGACTACAATGTTTTGTACTAATATAGCAATAGTCATCTGAAAATATCTCAGACATGTAATAGAAATTACTTATGTTTGCCTGGGCTTTGGGGCATTGGGATTCCTTCTCAGCTTTCTGCAAAATATAGCAAGTAACCAACCACTTTTTTGTGTTAAACCCAAAAGCAAAGGGGCTTCAGGGTATTTTGTTTACCTTGGCACCAAAAAGGTTGGACATTCTAGGACTTGGGTCACTGTGAGACCAAATAAGAAAGTTCATTTCTTTTCTTTTCTTTTCTTTTCTTTTCTTTTCTTTTCTTGCCTGGGTACTATCCGTGGGAGGACCACTCACACATTTTTGGATGATTGTCATGTTTGGACACTTGTCAAGTTCAGAGTGATGTGGTTGTTTATAGTCAGATGCTGAAGTGACATGTGTTTAAATAACTGTGTGAGTCTCCAGCAGGTAGCAAATGATACCATGCAACATCTGAGGGAATCTTATAGAATTTTAGTTCTATCCAAAGCAGAACATACATGGAGAATGAAAACAACCTGAAGAAATGGCTAATTCTGCATCAGAACTGAGGCTGTTGTTTTGACAGAGCTTGAGGATAACTTTTTAAACAAACGTATGATGACATACAGAAGTTCAGCTTCTTGCCCTGTCTGTCTTAACTGATGATAAACACAAATGAAAAAAAAGTCTTCAAAGACTGGATCTTTGATTACTAATTTATTTGCATTAGATTCTCCAGCCCATCTGTTCCACTGTGCTGTATATGTTCACTAGAGACTTAAAAACATATTACTTAAATACGTTAGGAAACCAAAGATTAGTTTAACCAACCTTTTTATTGAATTCCCATCCAGAGATGTTTCTTACATCTTATGATAAGTAAGGTGATTTACATTCATCTGGTGTGCTGCACACAGGCACTGGTTTGAATCCCAATTAAGGCTGACATTTCAGAACAACTGCCTGGGTATATAGTAAAATAAGTCAATATTGGTCCCAAATAGAGCAAGTGGGAGACTTTGGTGCCTCTTCCTTTCCTGCCTAGCATTGCAGGACTAGAGCAGTTCTTTTCCTTGGCTTCCTTTATTTATTTATTCATTTGGGGAGAACTGTGATGCTGTTGTTTTGTGACTGACAGAAAATACCATTTAGTATTTGTATCGGCCAAGCTGTGTAAATGTGGAGAACTGGTCAAATTAAAATATGCTTACTAATCAGTGTTCCTTAGGGAAACAACATCTAGTACTATCACTTAAGGTGATGGCTTTGATTCATTATTAATTGTTAGCATTATCTATTATTTAAAGACTTATCCAAGGCTTACCCTTGACCCTGTCATACACACAAAGTCATGGAGCAAGGCTACTACCCTATGGGATCTCATTTAAAAAGTGGGAGACTTCTGGGGTGGATGTGAAGTAAAGGAAGCAATGCCAGGAACATTAGAACAGTCCTAATGTGTTGTAGGCTACATTTTGTTACAAACTAATGAAATGCCATTACTGGGTAATGGAAATCTCAACACTTCTTTGAGACTATCTTAAGTCATAGACCTACTGTATACACTAAGCTTTATTTATGATGCATTTACAGGCAAAGAAAGGCAACTATGCTTTTTTGTGGGATGTAACAGTGGTGGAGTATGCAGCTCTGACAGATGATGACTGTTCTGTGACCGTCATTGGAAACAGCATCAGTAGCAAAGGCTATGGGATAGCACTTCAGCATGGCAGCCCCTACAGAGATCTCTTTTCCCAAAGGTAAAACAAAACCATGCTTGTTCCACATTATTCTTCTCTGAAACAAAAACTCTCACACTCAGTTGAGGTGAACTTTAGCTATGCCTGTTTTTAAAGTGAATATCTGCCATTTAAGGTTCTTTTTTTTTTCCCCTTAAATTTTTTTTTGTAATAGACTAAATCAGAGAATGGGGAACATTCTCAACCCAGCAATTGCTGTTTGTGTTCTCATGGAGTGAGTAGGAGGGAGTCAGAAATTAGTGGAGATTTGGCTGTGCTCCCAACACTCCTGGTATTATGTATACTATCCATTAAGTGTCGGTGCTGGTTATCATTTCCAGAATACTGGGCAAATTGGGAGGGTGACTGAGTTTTTCTCAGTAACAATCTATTTTCCAGGCTGCTCCTGAGGCCATGAAACAATATGCTGTCTCAGATGGGGGGCTTATGATAAAACAACTCAGACTTTAAACTGTAGGGCATACAAGTCAGAAACACAATAATGCTTGTTATGCATCATAGTACATTAGGTGAATGATAGTCACTCAGTGATTATATAAGTTCAGTAAGGGTATTGTTCTTCTGTATCTATCAAGTTCAGTGATCCCAGTAGCTAGTGGTCTATCAAAGCCATTTAAAATATAGATATATATTTTCCCTTTATGCTTAAACAAATGTGCAGAATGTAAGGGATATATATAGTCTTAGAAAGTGGCTGAGTACAAAGCTACAAGCAGGAGGCTAAGGCAGGCTGGCTGTCCATGTGGATTATTATTAAATGAGTTTTTTATTAGAAGTGGTAAACCACCAGCTGTGATAAGCTTAGATTTTCATGCTAACCAGACACAAAGCTGTCTTCTGAGGAAAGGTTGTTAGGAAACAGTAAACCCAGATCCAAAATGAATCATTCATGGAGGGATGGGGCACTTCACAAAGGGGAAACAATGATTAATTAGCAATTGTTAACATACTAATCTGAGCATAAAATAACATCATTATAGTAAAATCTTTCTAAATGAGCGATATTTGCTATAGTGCAAAGCAGAAGTAAATGAACCTATAGTTGCTTAAGTAGTTTTGTAGTCAGTACTGTGAAGGAATGGTAACAGTGCACAGAACTGCAGGACCATATCAATGCAAATAGTATATTTCATGAACAGGGTCCAAGGCACTAATTAACTAATGCAATGTCTTGTAAATCAGAACAATAGTGGGTCACATTTATGTGGGGTGGTCTTTACTTAGGGCAGTTTCGAAAATCATTTTGTTTTCAAAGCTGACCACTGAAGGCTTGCTGCTGCAGTGAGATACTACTGAGTAAATGCTCCTCAAACTCTTCCGCATTTTTAGGAACACATATATTTGTCCTAAAGGATTCAGTGTTAGTTCTGTTCCTTATAGAAAGTTATCCTTCTAAAAATGGTCCTCTTCCAATTGTGCTCATGCTCACAGCAAGTGAATGAGGGTTTATTTTTTTTAAATCAGAAAGCATATTTCATTGAATGTAGACATAGATAGAGTGATGAGGTCCTGGAATTGTAGAACTCTACCTGTCCAACTGGAGAATTTCTGTCCTGAAGATAGAAGGCTATTGAATAACACAAAAACTCTGAAGAATGGTCATTGGTGTTTTAAGATTCCATGACTGCAGAGATGTTAATAGACACACATGTTACAGAAAGCCCTCGAAATAATATTTGTGTTTCATATTTTCTACAGGATCTTAGAATTACAAGAGAGTGGAGATTTGGATGTTCTCAAACAGAAATGGTGGCCACGAATGGGACGCTGTGACCTGAACAGTCATACCAATGCACAAACAGATGGAAAGGCACTGAAGCTTCACAGTTTTGCAGGAGTCTTCTGCATTTTAGCAGTAGGCCTTCTTCTTGCATGCTTGGTGGCAGCACTGGAGTTGTGGTGGAATAGCAATCGTTGTCATCAAGAAACACCAAAAGAGGTCCATAACTTTTATTCTTATCACAATTAAAACTAGAGAATATAAAAGAAAGTGAGAACAAATTGAAATGGTGGGTTTTTAGCTGCTCTCACAAATACATCCACTCTATTAGCAGTACTACATTTTTGTATAGAATTTTATAGAGTTTTTAAAATGTGATTTTCATGCTCATGGAAGGTGCCAGATTGATATCCCCAGAGAGTAAAGTCCTCTATTTATTTATAGATCACCTACAGCATGGACAGCAGCAGTGCAAACTTCCCCACATTGCCCCACCAACGTGCCTCAACCTTGACCTGAAGAGACTACATATAGGAGTTAAGAGTAGTTCAGACCTCATGTCCTTGGCCTCTGCTAGGACTGGCAACAAAGATACAGACTGACACCAAAAGTGGTACTACTTTTGTGATTAGGAATATTGTCCAATGGTCATTAAGAAGCAGCTCATTCTACATAGGCCACACAATTGCCATCAGATGATAACAATATTTCGTCACAGATCAATTTAAGCCAAATTTGAACTGGTGACCTTAGCAAATTCTTTATTCTATTACTATTTCAAACAGACATCTAGCTGCCCATGCTGTTGAACTGCTTTCTCTATTTTTCAAATCATATGCTTTGTTTCTAAAAATAAGCATCTCTGAGTAACTGCCTTACATATAAAATATTTTACTTAGAAAAGTCTATTTGAAATTACTTGTTTACAAAGTTTTTTGTACAAAGTACAATGCAATAATTAGTAACACTGTCATAGACTAATCAGTCCATAGGCAGTTATCTTGTATGAAGCTTATTTCCATTTCTATCAATTAAAATACTTAACAAACTAACCTCTGGTAATGTTTTGAAACCTTGCAATACTTTAGAATTTTTCATCTTAAGTTCGTTACAAGAAAATAACAGCAGCAGGCAGCACTGCAGCTGGAAGCAAAGTCATAGCCCATGAATTCCAATTTTTATTTCTAGGGTTGCCATAAGTATTAAAGTAATTGACGTATGTATGATATATAAGCAACTCTGGCAAGTGGGATCTGAAATATACATTACAGTCTGTAATGTTATGAAATACTTATCAGTAAGATTCCACTCCTCTGAATTCCTACTTCACCATTATTAATTTATCCATGAAGTCTTCTGTGATAAACATCTATATCATGCTTCTGGGTCAACCCATGAACTCACTTGAACACGGTCCTCAGTGTATATTGCTGAAAAGGAAAACTTTTTCCCTTACCTAGCACAGCATTATGAAAGTATTCACAGTGAAAACATAGGTGAAAATAACCTTGCTTGGAAGCACAGATGCATATAATTGTACATACAGATCTGGTGCAAGCCTTTTGCCTTTTCCCCTGCTATCTTGTAGACCTCATTCCCACTACATCTGTGGCGGTCCACTCCCCTATAACTTTGCTTAGCATGCCCCTATCCTGTAAAAATCTAAGTATATTTGTATCACTTTGCTTTGGAGACAGGATCAGGGATGGAAGGGGTAGTTGTTTGTAGTCTTCTAATATTGTTTTGTGTTCACAAGCATTAGCCATGGTTGGGTATGATGTATTCTGGTGTGTATTCTCCTCTCAATAGTCAGGGAGTCACAAGCATAAATCTTGTAAATTGAGATGAGAATATGCCAAAAGTTAGAGTTAAACATAGAAATAGTAAAATCAGTTTTAGATAACTTCAGTCTGTTTTCTTTCAAGTTGTTTTGATCTATATTTTATTTCTATTTACATCTCTGGGGGAAGGATCTATTTATATCATCTTTAATATTTTAATTCTTCATTTCCACTTTCCTTTATTTCTTTCTCTTTCTGGATATTTAACCAGAATTCTTACATACTCATTCCCCCTGTCTGTCTTGACATAGTTTAAAATATATTTTAGTATTTCTCACTGTTCTAAATGATAGCTTCCATAGCTTTCTGGTTTTTGAATGTTTGGTGCCACTAACAATTGTAAAACAACAACAATAAGACAAATATATACTATTATTGTACTCCAGCAAGATTGCTTACCTGTGTGTATGTTAATAAGTGTTTGCACATTTCAGTGGAAGCCATATCCAGTGTCAGGTAAACAAGATAAATTAAAGGTAAGCAGGACACATAACAGGTCAAGAAAAGATTGATGATTGTTCGGAAGAAGAACAAGTTTGCATAGATTTCTAGAAGTAGGCATTCTGTTTGGGCAAGGAAGTTCTATATGTACCAATTTAGACATACACAGCAACCTAGATGAATTGGATGTGTAGAAGAAGATAAAAGAAGGCCTCTTCTGTGGCTGAAGGACCTGAGTCATGAGTTTGGACATAATGAGAACACATAAGAAGAGGAGAAAGATTTTAAATTTCATGCAGTGATATGCAGGAAGCAAATAAAATGGTTTAAGAACGACTGAAAATTAGCTAGAGGAGAAGGTAACTTTTACAGGTACTTAGATAATGATTAGGAATATGGTTACATTTCTAAGCAGATTAGCTAGAAGCAGAATTTTGGAGGTACTAATGAAAAGTGAAATAAAAACAGATTACTGAGGAGGAGAAAGTAACTGTACTCACAGTGAGATATAGCCAAGGTGGATGCAGTGCAGTTTTACTGTGGTGTTAATATGAAGAGTGAAGACTTTGAAAATATTAAACAGAATGAAGTTTCAGAAGTTATGAAAGGAAAGGAATATGGAGGAAAGGAAAAAGGAGTTCAGAAAATATTTAGAATCATAGAACCATAGAAAATAGGGTTGGAATGGACCTCTGGAGGTCATCTGCCCCATGCCAGAGGCAGCATTGCTCCTATCCAAGCTATGCCATATAAATCCCTATTTAACATATTACTACAACTATATAATCAACCCTGTTGCACAAATACAAGCCATAGCACCCTAACTTGTCACAGGTAAAGCAGGGGGACAATGGTAGTCAGTGTCATGCTGCTGCAAGGATTGTTAAAATATGCTTGAGAGAAGGAAGGGGCTACATCCCCTGGTACAGAGGAAAGCAAGCCTGACCCCACATTCCATGCTATTCTGACCATGGGGTAAAATTCCATCCTAATTCCAAATATGATTTGGTTTGACTCTGAGAGGAGGGTCAAAACCCTTTTGCTAGGAACCTGCGGGTTTTAGTTTCAGCAGGAGCACACCAATCAGAATTTCCAATCTTGGCTGCAGCCAACACCAAATGCTTTTGAGGAAGGTGAAAAAAAAAAAAATCTGACACATCACAAGAGGAGGGGAAATATAATTCCTTCCTGGTCCATATGGCAACAAGCAAAACCCAGAAGCATGGAAAATACTCATAGTATAGCACAAGTATACCTACTTCTAGATCACCTCAGACCAATGCTTATTCAACCTCTTCTTGAACATCTCCAGGGATGGAGATTCCACAACTTCACTAGGTAATCTATTTCACAGTTTTAATAGTGAAGAGGTTTTCCTTGATAACTAATATAAACATACTTTGCTACAACTTCAAGCCATTGGTCCACATCCTGCTCTTTGCATCAAGAGGTAAAAGATGTACTCTCTCTTCTTTATGGCGGTTCTTCAGATATTTGAAAACTATTATCATTTCCCTTTTAAGTGCCTTTTCTATAAACTGAACATGTCTGTTTCCTTTAGCCTCTCCTCATATTGTCTTCCAAGCTTTTTATCACTTTTGATGTCTATTTCTGGACCCTCTCTGACTTTTCCATGTCCTTTTTAATATGTGGAGTGCAAAATGGCACACTCTAGGTGCCAAGTAAAGAGGCACTTTCATCTCCTGTGTTTTGCACCTAATGCTTCTATTGATGGAGCCCAAAATCACATTCACTTTTTTTGCAGCTGTATCACAGTGCAGACTCAAATTAAGCCTGTGATTGACCAAGATTCCCAGATCCTTCTTTACCATTCTGATATCCAGCCAGGTGTCACCTGTTTTCTATTTGTGCTTTTTGATTTCTTTTCCTAAGGTGTAGCACCTTGCATTTGTGAGCATTAAACTTCATCCTGTTAGCTCTAGCCCATCCTTCTAAGCTGTCTATATCCTTGTGAATTTTAACTGCTCTCCTCCTGTGTTTGCAGTCCTTCCCAGTTTTGTTTCATATGCAAACTGGTGGCAGAAGCTCTCTATTCCAGCATCCAAATCATTAATAAACACATTGAACAGTACTGGGCCCAGGACAGAGATCTGTGGGACTCTACTCAGACCTCACAACCCAGATCCATTTATAATTGCCTTTTGCTTGCAGCTGTTGAGCTGGTTGTCTATTCCTGTGTAGTTTTGTCTAGCTCACATTTCTCCATTTGTTTATAAGGACATGTGGGACTTCGTAAAAAGGCCCGCTGAAATCCAAATACACTATACCACTGTATTCCCTTCATCCATCAAACTACCTTTTTGAAGGAAACCAAGGGTTTTTGTCACAATGGAGTTTGCTGGGGCATGGTAATTACCACTCTCCAGCCAACTCAATTAATTGAATCAGCTCCTATGCACTGTGATTACAGTGCATTGGAGCAGCCTTGCTGCATGTGTAAAGGTGCCCAGTATGTGCACAGTAATTCATGTTGCCTGCTCATGATAAGCCTTTCCTTCTCCACGTACTTGCAAATGGACTTCTTTATGATATGCTCCAGTAACTTCCCAAGTATCAAAGGGAGGCTAACTCATCTACAGACCAGTCTGTAGACCAGTTAGCCTGTTAGTTTCCTGGATCCTCTTTTTTGTCTTTTTTTAAAGAGGAACACTATGTTGGCCCTTTTCCAGTCCTCAGGCATTTTGCCTCTCTCCCATGATTTCCCATGATTTATTTATCACTTACCTATTGATTCTCTATCCTACAATGCAAGAAATAGCAAGACTTCTATCCAGAGAAATGAAGACTGCATTGACTACTATTGTTCTAAGAACAGAATAAAAATCACCCATCCTGGATTTAATACAGGACATTTTTTTCCTACTCAACACATACTTCATAAGTATTTCTATTGATTATTTCTGTGATAAACTTTATGGGTGCTTGCAGACATAAAAGAAACAAACAAAAATGCAAAAATGGAGCTTTATTTTAAACTTGGTGCATTCCTGCACGAAGCCCCATGTATGCCCAGAAGAGGTAGCTCATTACTTTAGTCCAGCTCATTCGACATCTGTAAAGATCAGATGCTTTAGCAGGGCTTTCTGGCACTTTTATCTAATAGCTCATTGAATCAACTTTAGCTAAAAGCACCAAAAAGCCCTGCTGAAGCACTCAATCTTTACAGAAACTGCAGAGTGGGGTTGAAGTAACAGGCTGCTTCTTTCAGTAAAGCGCTTTTTTTTTTTAACATCTGCAAGCAGCCTATATGATCCTTTTAGGTGCTTTGCTTCATCCCAAATAAATCAGATTAATGAAAGGAGAATTATCCTCTGATGACATTAGGAAAATGGTATACCTGTGATACTATGCCAGGATCTCCCACACAGATTCATGATTATAGTCTATTAATACATTTGGCAATTTTACATGGTGCTAATTACTTCCAGTTTAAGGGAAATTTATATATAGTCATCTTTCCTTAACTCCATTTTCTAGAATTTATAATCAATATCTTTTGATTACTGTTGATGACCAGCTCTCTTTAACAGGCCATGAACACTACAGAAATCTCAGAACACTTTCAGAAATCTTAGCTTCAAAGCTGTATGACAAAAGGCCATATTTAACACCATTGATGTTTAGTGGTTTCTTACTGATCTACAAAACTTTATACCTAATATTTGGGTATCATAAACTTCAGAAGTTGTAAAAAAAACAGGAAAATCCAAAGTAAGGGTCATTTGGGACTTTCTATTACATCTTATTTTTTTGTCCCTTTTGAAACGTAGTTGTTGCAGTCAGTTTGCACTAACTTACTAAAAGAATCACTTGAAAAGGAGAGCCTTTTCAACTTTTTTCATAGTAATGTAGAAATTCCGAAATAAATAATTGCTTCTAGCTTCCTGCACTTTTTTGGTAGCTGGGTCCAGCAGAGTTCTGATCATCACGTGTGTGAAGCCTTCATTTAGTTGCAAGGTAGGAAATGATATTATTTTCAGCTTGCTTCACTAGTTAGTTCGGTATACGTTTCTCTAGTAAGGGCCAAAGCTTGAACTTTAATATGATTCTCTTGAAGGTTTTTTTTTAACTACACTTTGAATTAAAGCTGCTTAGTTTATGATTTTTTAAGTTTTTAATTAGTCTGTGGAAAAACCATTCTACTGAGCAGATTTTTCCCATTATTTGTATCCTCACTCTTCTCTTCTTTTATTACATTATGGTGCCAACAGCTAGAGCTCTGTCCACAGAAGCATATCTATACTAACTCATACACTTGTAGCAGCATCATGCCATCATTACTGTCTTCACTCTACTTTCAAGAAAATAAATATTATTGAATCCAGCAACTCTTCACTTTCTGACTCTGCTGGACTTTGGGAGGTACCAAAACTTTCCTGAAGTAATCATGAATACGTTCACAGTGTGCAGGGGGAAAAAAACACCCCTAAATCTGTATCTCTGAACTTGAGGTGTGCAGCCTTACATCATCTGCCTTTAACTTCACTATAGTATATCATATAGCTGTGTTTGCAGGTGATGTACCTATTTTAACCTACCTCAAACAAGTCTCAATTTATTAGCTTTAGCCCCTTTAGAAGTCCTCTTTGGTATGGATTGAGATCCATGGGGAAGGGTAAATATAAGATTACCAATACGGTCATATGTTGTCAAACTATTGCTAAGAGTACGACACCTCAGATCTTCAAGATGATGTTATTTCATAGCAATTCAGACGCTTCCACATTGCCCATATGGGGTCAATTATTTTTTGTGGGTTTTATTATTATTATTATTATTATTAATAATAAAGGATCTTACACTTACACTACTTTCTCCTCTCTTTTTCTTTCCTTTTCTTATCTTTTTTCATTTACATAATTGTTGTTGTTAGTTCTTTATCTGACCATTTGGTTTTCCCCTTGCACAGTTACTTGTGATTTTGAGAAACCACAAAACCATCAAACTGACATTTGCCTTTCCTTCATTGCATGCTCTTTATATTTTATGTTGTTTTTTAAAATTATTTTTTGCATATTTTTATAATATCAGAAATCTTTGTACATTTTTTGCTCAGAAATTACATATAAATGGTAATTTGTTTGTACCACTGTATTGTACTCTACTTTTCTAAGAAAAAATAAAAATGTGTTTTGGGGAGTGGGGAGGGGGAATAAATAATGTGAACACTGGCAGAATAATACATTGTAATGCCACATAGAAACTCAAGTTAAACATAACTCTGAATACTGAGTGATGACAAATTTATATAACTACCATCTTTAAAAGCAATATGATTTCAAGAGCAACCACAAGTCATCATAGAATACAAGATTTAATGCTGCTACATGACAAAATACACAGTTTTGGGGGAGGAAGAGGAAAATAATCTTATTATATTCTGTCCTTTGTACAGATATTAATACTGAGAAATTATGGGATAAACAGGCTTAACTAACTTTATTCTCGTTATTTGCACAACTGCAGAGTATGAGTCTTGAAAGCTCACCTCTTCTTTGAAGATCAATAGTATAGAATCAAATATTCTGCAACACCTAATCATAACCAATGATCTGATTCCAAGCCCTCTGAAATCAATATGAGTCTTACTGTTGACTACAATAGACTTGAATCAGTCCCTAATAGGAATGAGAATGAAATGTCATTCCTCTCCCTGTCAAAAAAGGGACAAAAACTGTGCTAGCTAAAGTTATATTTAAACATGATTGTTGCCAGCTCAGTTCCACCATTTCTTGCCAGACCTACTAGGAGCAGTTGTCTGGGGAAGGGAAAGGGATGGTTTGTATAAGAGCCATATAATAAAGTCCTGATGTATGATTCCTAGGTAAATAGTTTAGACTAGAACATGATGTAACCATTATGGTTCACGTTAAAAAAAATAAAAACGCCTGTGTAAAAGGGAGCATAAAATAATTCCCCTTGTAATGCGGGGAACTCTGATAGAAACAATGTAGGTTAACATCCCAATTCAGCAACAAACTTAAGTACATGTCTAAGTTTAATCATATGACTGATCCCACTATGAAGTCAGTGTGGTGCTCCAGTGCTTATTGTTTGTATCTGTGCTCAAGTATTTTGCTGAATTGAGTCTTAAATGTGCTTAGAACTATTCAGATGCTTGACTCAGTATTTATAGAACCTTTGTTTATATGTTCTATCTCAGTCCATGATGGTATATTCCAAATGATTTTCTGCTATTCGATCATTCAGTGGTAATGAAAGCATAACTTTGAATAAGAATAAAAAAAATTGCAACAGCATTTTGCCCAGATTTCTTTTTTTTTTAGGTTGTGAATTGTAAAGCCACTTAGGCATTGTTCTAACACATCATTTAAGTACACATTTAACTTCAAATAAGGGTTTAAACTGGACCTGATTTGAGTAAAATCTCCCATTAATTTTAATGTGTGGAATCAAAACTTAGTTTGTTTGATGTCAACCTGGATTAAGCATGGAGTCAAATTTTCCCACATGCCGAAGAGCTTTGCTGAATTTGGCTATACTTGCTTTGTGGAAAAAATACAGCACACAATTGGGAATACATTTTTAAATGAAGTATCTTGGATATTTTAAAAGATGTTGCCTGTTATTCGCTCCCTTCCAAATTATTCTTCTATTATTATTATCATGACCAGTAATTTTTTTATATATGCCACCCAGCACCATTGTAATGCATAATAATAATAATAAGCATTTACAATTTATAAAGCTTTTCATCCACAGACCTCATATAATTTTATAGAATCTGAGTTAACACTATTATATTTCCTATTAAAAACGGAGATAAATACTGAGAAAATTCAGATGTTTATGTGTTGTAATTGTTGGTAAAATCTGATGCTTACAACCACTGCTTACAAGGGTTTACTACCAGCAATTGAAGCCACATTTTCAAATAAAGCTCAGCTCTTATTTAGATGCCAATGGCCGTGTCTACATGAGGAGTGGACTGTGAAGTTGTTACTGCACAGTAGCATCCCTGCATGGTTTTTTCAAACGCTACTGCATAGTAGCATCGCATCACGGTTAGTGCCCACCGGTGCTACTGCGCAGTAGTGATGAACTACTCAGTAGTTCATGTAAATGTGCCCAATAAGGCCCTGCTTTTACATAGTGTAATTGTAGGTGGTTAACTAGGGAACAACAACTTGGTGCCTACTTAGAAGGGGAACAATTATGGAGCTCCAATTATGGCCTGGCTGTGATGAATGCCGATACCATCTTTGGTGACAGCCATTGCCTGTGCTGCTGCTGCACAGTGTGCTGACCTTCCTTGTTATGACCCTACACTTTTCAAAAATATTCAGCACCCAGCTGCTCTCTCTGTGATGCTGTTTGCCAGATTTTCAGTGATCTGACTTTTCAAAATCAGGACACATTTTTGATGCCTAAATAAAGCCTGAGCTATTTTCAGAATCTGATTCTGAGGGTGCTGAGGCCTTTAAAAAACCTAGTTCTTAATAGAAACCACAATGGATATTCAACTGGGTTCACAGTCTGCTGAGGCCATTTTTCATTATCTAAGCTCAAAGTAGCTTTAAGCATGCAGAGATGACTAGTGGATAATTCCTCCTGTACAGACAACCTCTGAATGGACATAAAACTGATGGAAGCAGCTCCTTTGCCTCTTTTGCCATCTCTCTCTCATATTCCTGGCACAATGAGAAAAACAGGTGTTTCTGAGGTAGCATATGGATGGGCCAGGAAAAGGAAGGAACAAGATGGAGACGAACTATGTTATGCCATAAATTCAACTGGAGTAAGTCAGGATATAAAAATTAAGCCCTAACTTACAATGAAGGGAATGCATAGCCCAGTCTATGTAAACAGTTTAGATCATGATCATAAAATGACTGAAAAAATGGAGAAAGAATCCCATATCTTTCAGTCAGGTTTGGAACAGAGACCTCCACATGTAAACTTTAGTTAAAAACATGGAGGGTGCTTTAAATATAACCTGCTAACTTACCATGATGAAGTCTTAGATGGTTTAAATATTGCTTCTTGAAAAATAGGCACTATGATGGCAATTACATATGATGAAAGTGATATTGTCCATGCTAGAAAATTCCATGCTAAGTCTGATTAAAAACAAACATGGAAAATAGACAAATGAGACAATATGTGAATTAAGTGAAGTGAAACATTAAGTACACTATTAGCTTCACTATTTTCATCCTTTTTTTTGTCTCCCTTTGCTTTCCTATCTGGAGATCAGGTGAGGCTGGGCCTCAGAACTATGGTGAGAATTTATTAAAAAATACAAATGAATGATTTGTTGAAAGTGCCTGCACAAATTAATCCTTGCTTACTTCCTCCTCTTCACCTCCCAAGCACTCCCTTGAAACCTAACCTTCCTGTTGCTTCAAATGCCCGTAACTAGTGGATACATAATGACTAGGTACAGACATTCAAGAAGCCCAAGGTGAAATCAAACTAAGTTACATGTTTTTTTCTGTAAGTGGCATAATTTAGTTCAACAGGAAACAGAACACACATTTGCCCTCTGGTGATTGGGGGAGGGGGGACAAATCTTAGACAGGTTTTGCCATTTTTAAACCAGTCTATGTATGCAGAATTTCTGTTTGTTACAGGTATAGACCGGTTTTGTCTGCTGAACTTTTGTTCTGTTACAGGTATAGACCAGTTTCTGGTCCAGTAAAAATGTAATGTCTGTACCTGGACAATGAGCACACGATAGACATTTTCACAACATGCAACTTCTCCTTTCCCAGAATATCCATTTTTTTAAAAAAAACATTGGCATGTTTGTAAAACACTACTTAATGGACACTGCATTTTCCTGTTACTTGTGCTGAAAAATGCTTCCATGAATTATCCTTTCTTGAAAACAATGGAAATATATATAGTACTATGTGCTGCAATCATTTATGTTCAGTTTAGAAAATGCCAGTATTTTATTGGTTGTGAATTAAGATTGACAAGGAATCAGAAATCTGGTTGCCCAGCATGAGTCGTAAGCCCCTCCCGCCCCCCATAGCAGTAGCAAATGAATTCTTTAAGGCTGACTTTCTTTCACCTTCTTGGGTTTGATTATACTATGAACAGGGATGATGATTATGAGAAGTCCTGTTATTGCAGATAGATCTTGGGTTCTGATAAGTGTAGCATTGGAGCACTGCAAATAAGCATGAGGATCTGACATGTTTGCCAGCAATCACCTATGTGTACTGTGTTTTGTATATTTATTTATACATTACCATATAATATGGATGAATTTAAAGGTGTGCATATATATATATATATATATATATATATATAAAGATTAAATCTGCTGCCTCGATATTATATAATACTGAGCCAGGAAATTTAAACTGCTGTGAAGTCATGGGCCTTGATGGGATGATAGTAATTTACACCAGCTAAAACATGTCTGTGGACCTATATGAATAATTTTACAGCCATGTTTTGAATGAGCTTCTTGGTTAGATATGACACAAAGCTAGATGGAAATGCGCAAGGTAGGAGGGACATGGGTTTTCAAAAATATGGTTGTAGAATGACATGCTTCTGTAGTGTAATACTATACTTAATTATACCACTTCTGTACTGAACTTGAGACTGCTACCAAAAAGAGCATCTTGCTTACTTGTTACTGCTTAGCATACATTAAACCATAGAAATAAGGCAGTGTAGCTGGCTCAGGGTGGCCCTGTTTGGCATAGCATTGCTCTAAAGCTCATTGTCTTGAGCATCATTCTTGGCATCTGTCCAGAGCTGCTTTTAGGCAGCTACACTTTTTTTATTTCTGGGCGTGAAGTGAGTGGGTGGCTTGGAGACTGCTTCTTGGCTGCAGTCCTAGGCAGAGCATAGAGGCAATGTAAACATGGTCATTATATCAGTTCCATTTTATTGTTATTTTCTAATAATTTCTCATATCTTGTAAATTTGGTTGTGTGAATTTGGCAGAGGAACATATGAGTAAACTGGAAATCTACTTGGGGAAAAAAGACTTCATCATCTCTTTCGTAACTTTTTGCTCATTGCTCATTGCTATTTATTTTCATTTGGAAGTTAGGATAAATAAAGGGACTGAGGGGGTGTTTGGAGTTTTTCGGCTTTATTTTAAAGAATAAAGGTTCATTATCCTTGCTATTAAGCAAAGCAATTGCTAGTGAATAAGGTTGTCCATATCACGTCACTGGAGTATTGTATTCCTTGAAGAGGATTATTCATCTGTTGAAAAAAACTTTATATTTAAATTCTATTAAATTTCTTTTCTTTCAATTGGATAAGAATTCATTGGACCTCAGCAAATGTCAGTCTTAGTGAGTTTTTCTTGTAACAGCTGCTTTATAGGTGATACTTTGGTTAACTACTATTTTAAAATGCATAGCATTTTTTCTGTTTATATGAACAGAACCTTGAATACAGAACCTGTGCTATCTTTATAAATATACCATAAGATGTGTCTTAAAGTATATGCTTGAAGTGGATCTGTAGTTGTATTTAATATGAGAGAATAATGGGCAAATCAGCATCCAGCAGAATACACAGTCAGCAAATTTTGTTATATTATGTGTTTTTTGACTAGTTCAGTTGCCTGTGATAAATTAATGGCACCATATGTACATCACTATGTCTGTTTACAAATCTGTCTCATATCACTGCATTGCCAGCTACTGCAATAATGAGGATGAAAGCCAATTTGAATAAAACATCTATTATTTGCGTTATATTAATTTAACACAACACTAACTCTTTGTTTCTACAATATGTCAAATAATTCTAATATAATAAAAACCTTAGTCAGTCTATCTGTCCATAACGCTTTATTCACACTCTGATTGGTTGTCTCAGCAGCCAATCACAATGCTGACTGAAACAACCAAAAAGAGTGCTCCAAGAGCACTCTGGACAAGAGGTAGCAGTGCAGCAGAGTGCCACCATGATGGTGGGGATGAAGAGGATGAAATGGGGGGGGGGTCGCCCCTCTCACCCTGGCCCTGCTCACTGGAGGCAGAGGCAACATGGGGTGCTGGCCGAGGGGGACGGTGGGGCCCCCCCACTCCGTTCCTGGGAGGTGGCACAGGATAGTGGGTGGCGAACTCTCTGTCCCTGCTCACCCCCCCTCCTGCCCCCGTCATTCCTGATGGGCAATTGGCTAGTATAAATATAAATAAATATATATATATATAACTACTTTTTCTCCTCTGTCAGAACCTGAGGGAATGCATTAGAAATATGGCTTTGCAAATGTACCAGATGAAACTGAGAGTAAATATGAACAGAATGGTCGCATTTACATGCAACGCTATCGTGCAATGATTACTGCACATTTATTTAGTATTTGTATAAGCAAGTACTAAATAAATGTGCAGTAACTCGAGTTACTGTGCAGTAGTGCTGGTAAGTGCCTTTTAAGTGACCCTACTGTGCAATAGCCTAATTCTACTGCATTGTAGCATGTCAGTATGGTTTTTGTTGCACAATTCAATTTAATATGAAATTTTAAAAGAAGTCTTCTTTTGGTCATACTTTATATATATATATATATATATATATATATACACCCATTCTCATTAAATATTTTATGTCTGAATACAAGTATCTGGAATTTTGTAACTGGAATGTGTATTCATTTCAAATGCATAGGAAATATTACTGAACTAGTAGTATAACCTGTGGATATTAGAGCATGTCAGTTGATCTCTTCAT